>NC_137458.1:133969438-134501938 GCF_964235325.1 Thermobia domestica
ATTATTGTATTTTAAAACTAGGGATGGTCAAACATTTCCGCAATCCGGAATTTATTTTCCGGAATCGGAAAGGTCGTGGGTGGATTAGTATAGTGAAATGGCCCCAGATGAATCTTTGGACGACAAGTAGGTGGTATGTAGGTATCCCCAAGATAAATTATTCCTTGACGTTTTATTGGTTCATGAGAAATGGCGCAAAATCGAAAAAGTGGCATTAATTTATTTCTCAAGAATGGCTCCATCGATTTTGTTCAAACTTGGATGTATGTATAGGTGTATACAAGGGTTTTGTCTGAAAAAATTAACAGCGCCCCCCCTCGATCATTTTCACTCCTTAAAAAAATTCGATTCAATATTTTTGACCCTTTTGACCTTTGATGGTCTGCGAGCACAATTATGAAAAAAATAAATTTTAGATGTCGCTTTAACTCTACAATCACATATTTTTTTCCACAATTTGTACCACGGATACGCCATGGTCAAAATTAGCCTAAACCAATTTTTCTTTCGTTCAATTTACGATAGCGTGCCGACAATGGGAGTTCACATCAAAATTGTAATAAAACAGCATATTGGAATAACTCTAATCTGTCTCCGAAGGTAATCTGGGAAAGAAAATAATGTAATAAGTCGTAGTCTTCATATTCACTTGAGACAGATGCGCTGATGTCAGATAGTCATGAGAGCTTGTGGAAGGCAAGACAGAGTAAAATGTTTCGATGCTTGGTGTATTAAATAAAACGTGAACTCCCCAGGGATGGTATCGATGTCTGATGGAAGTATTAGACAGTTTCCGTTTCGGAATTATAGAGATGGCAATTATTGTTGCCCACGAGTCTATATTTTAATCCTGTTTCGTCTCGGAAATATATCGTGAAGATCTGTCTCGATTCGTATGTCGCCACGAAAATTCAGTCTTGTCTCGCCTCGTGTGCAAAACTATAGTGATCGCAATGAGTCGCGAAGCTTGATCTAGATTTACCAATTTCATCATGCAATAGAAGCCGAGGGTATGTCCCGGTCGTTATCCCTGACCCGTACTATTTTGCCAGTCTCATCTCTAGCGTTATATCGAGAACAGCTTCTGAAGGTGCAGTTTTGTCGAATTGCCTTGAAGTTTTGTTTTATTGTGATTGTTGTTGCAGTTAATATTTTTGTATTATTGTTATTACTGTTTCTTTTAAATAATTGTTAGTTTCTCTGTTAAAGTTCTTAAAGTGCTGTTTTTTTTTTATTGCTTGTTTGCCATGTCCTCTAGGTTTCGCAACGTTGTTTGTGCATTTCTATTGTTTCACTTCTCATCAAGTGTCCTTTTGGAAGGCAGCTCTACAAATCATACCGAATTCTTCCGCTGCGTCATACGTGAGGAAAAGCAGTTCTATGATTCCTATAGAGCCCAGGATTCACGAGTCATCACGGTCCCTATAGTAGCAACTGTCTCTTGTGCCTTTGTCATTGATGATAAGACATACAGAGAAACCCCGAAACTTGTACAACATTATTTCGTTCCTTAACACAGTTTTGTCAAATAATGTATTCCTCGATTTGTTTTGAGATTTAAAATATTTAAATTGCTCCCGTTCTGTCTTTAGCAACACCACTGTTTGTATCCCCTTAGCTCGAAATACGTTATCAATTATATAATGGGACATTGGTCTTAACTGTTTCGGAATTGTAACGATGACGGTAGACTTAATGGATATCCTATATATGAAGAAGTTTCCTTCCCATTAAACAATCATAGCTTTCGGTAACCTTATATATTTTTAAACTACGAAGTATATATACTGCTTTGGTCTTAAATGGCGAAGAGGATGCTAACACTTTATTTTTATTAATTTTCGGTTTAAAATTGAGGTGATCCCAGCAAGAAAGAAAATAGCACATACATTATTTCACCCGTTAATTCTTTTTATATGTTGCATTTCAACCAGAATAACAATACACAAGAACTGGCAGACACATCATATACCAAAACGATAACAGGTTGGTAGTATATTTGTGTGTGTATGAAGTTCAGTGGTGGTTGAGTAAATTTCTGAGCTTGCATGAGATTTTACGTTAATATTTCATTACTATCTTTTCTGTGTTTTCCTCTGTCTTATTTTTTTAAAATCTCTTTTTATTTTTGTATTTTTTTCTATTTTCTCTGCTTCTAAAAATGAAAAGGAAAGAAGAAGTCTTGAGTCAGAATTACGTAATATTTTATTAATTTTTCTTCCGCTTTCAAAATTCCTTATTTTCTTTAGCTATCTTGTTGTATCCTCTCTCTCTCTCTCTCTTTTGCCAGTTACAACAAACCCTAACTGAAGAATGACCTGGTTTTATACATGTTATGTTTTCACAGCTTCGCATTTTCCCACTTTCCTTTTCTTCTCCTCTTTCTTCTTCTTGTAAGCCTACGTTCGGTCGTCTTTTATTCACAGCTATCCTTCTTTTTATTTTGCTTCTGTTACGTCATTTCCTCTTGTTTGCTCAAGAGCTGAATTAATTAGCATGGAAAAACAACTACAGAGTTCTGTGTTTGCGTGTTACAGTAAGTATAGTACAAGTTCACGTTGGGGAGGGGCTGTGGTGGGTTTATTATTACATAAAGTGCAAAAAGTTCACAAGTCAAGTTTCTGTTATACTTAGTTGAACTACAAGCTGTGGTTTAACTATATAGTTTCTGTACTGGCACTTCTATAATCATATTTATGCATTATCAAATTTAACTACGTAAGGATATATATATATATAGAGTTCAAGTTTTTAACAAGTCGCTCAGTTTGTGGTTTTAATAAACTAGGAATATATTATTTGATTGATTGATTGGGAGGTTAATGGGGACGTCAGCATCCTGGCTATTTAGCCCCGTAACGATCAACACAAACTGCAGCAATAAAAAGCAAGGAAAAGTTAAACAAATAGATCAAAACAGTGCTGCTAAATAACAAGGAATAATTTAAAAAAAATGAAGATAAAAGTATAAATAGATGGAACAAAACACATAACAATAACAGTATATGTAGAAAAAACAATAAAAACGCAGAATTAAAAATTAAATCAGCAGCAATAAAAATGTAAAACACTAAAAAAAAGCTCAGAGAGCGGGAGCAACCTCAGAACTGTCAATAAATTAAAGGACCCGGTTCACAACACGACTATCATCTCCCAATACACGGGTAAGTGTACAAAGCAGTCCTTGACGCTCTCTGAGATCTGAGTATTCAGGACATTCAACAAGAATTTGCTGAATACTTAAGGGGAAAATACACTCTTCGCAATACGGACGGTTCATACAACGCAGCAAATAATTATGCGTAAGGTGAGAGGTCCGATACGCAAACGCTCTATGAACAATTCATCTCGACGACTGAGGCGTGAAGATGTTTGCCAATCCCCTAGAATTGACTTAACTGTGTGAAGTTTATTGTCATTAGAATGGTCCCAAACTCCTTGCCAGTGAGTGCGCATCAAGGTGGAAAATAAAGACAAAGATCGAAGCAAGGAAGGCTATGCTCCAGTGAAACTTCGGCCAAGGCGACGCGCTTGGCAGCCGTGTCAGCACGTTCGTTTCCCCGAATGCCGACATAACCCGGCACCCAGCAGACAACAACGACACATTCCTGTTGCTGTAATTGATGGAACCTCACAAGAATGTCTTGAATTAGGACGTGCGGACTGAAGACATTCTGTAGTCTCATAACGATACTCTGTGAGAAGGTGCAAACCAGCACACGACGTATAGAAAGCTTGAGAGCTTGATCAAGCGCGAGCTTAATTGCAGTTAATTTAGCGGTATACACTGAACACATGCCATGCAAACTGAACCCTGAGCTGCCCGCGTCGGTGACAAAGGCAAGCCAACAGAATTCCAATCATTAGAACCATCCGTATATAACACATTAAAATCGGTGTACTGTTCGAGTAATGCTGCGAACTCCTACCGGTAGACCTGGGAACTGGTATCCTGTTTCGGATAGGAACACAAGCGTAAAGAAATTGTTGGGCGCCGAAGCATCCATGACGGGACAGGACAAAACTAAACCAGCGAGGGAGAGAGTCACACGAATTCGGCAGTGAGAGGATTCTCACACGCCTGGACGTACTATGGGTGACTAGCACGAGAACGTGCAGCATAGCGCTCGTAAATTTGACCACCACAGAGACAGGGTCTACAGAGATGGCCACGGATACAGTGCACATGTGCAGAATAGTTCAGAAAGAGTCTCTCACGACGAAATGTTAACGAAGGTTCGTTGGGCTCAACATAAAGGCTGGCAACAGAACTAGTTCGGAAAGCGCCAGTTGCTAGTAGGATTCCCAGGTTATGAACTGTGTCTAGTTGCAGCAGCAGAGAAGAGCGAGCAGACGAATAGACAATACACCCGTAGTCTAACTTGGACTGGATTAGACTACGGTATAAGCGAAGCAGAATAGTACGATCACTATCCCACGTGCGGAACAGGACAGGAAGGAGATTCAGAGTGCGAAGACAAGAATACTTAAGTTAGCACATACGTGATGCCCACGACAATTTACGATAGAAGAGTAGACCCAGGAAACGGACAGTATCAACGAATGGCAAACGAGTGCCATCGAGATACAAGTCTGGGTCAACAATACAAGAACGTGGGCGGCAGAAGTAGACGCACTGAGATTTCTCGGTAGAAAAGCAAAATTCTGTCTCGGTCGACCAGCGAACAAGACGATTGAGAGTCAGCTGAAGCTGTCGAGTAACGCCGCGAAGGTGGTGGGAACGGAAGAAAATGACAAGGTTGTCAACATAAAGCATACCAGACACAGAAGCCTGGATCTGCGAAAGGACGTTGTTGACGGCGAGAGCACACAGCGTGACGCTAAGGACATTGCCTTGTGAAACACCATTTCCTTAGACAAAACGCTCTGAAAGAGTAGATCCCACACGCACTCTAAAATGGAAATCACGAAGAAAGCTCACAATGAAGTGAGCCATATTCCCACGAAGACCCGACATATAATTGTTATAAGATGTCATACGCCTCTCCAAGTCAAAAAAGATAGCAATAAGATGTTCTCCGTGGAGAAAGTCGTCTTGAATTTGACCCTCAAGATAAGCACGATTGTCATTACTGGATCGAAAACAACGAAATCCACTTTGATGGGTGCTCAAGAGTGAATTCGATTCCAAATACCACAGCAGACGCTTGTTGACCGTGCGCTCAACAGCTTGCAGACACAGCTCGTGAGAGCAATGGGTCTGTAGCTCGCGGGGCTAATTGCTGACTTTTCCTGGCTTTAAGATGGGAAGAACCAGAGCCTCACGCCAAGCAGGTGAAAAAAAACTCCTCTACTCAGATGCGATTAAACAGTTGCTATAAAGCAAGCTGAGTATCGCGGGAGAGGTTGCGCAACATATCATAGGATATACGGTCAAGCCCTGGAGCAGCATTAGACGATTCATGAAGAGCAGAATCAAACTCAGCAAGCGTGAAAGTAGCATTATAATCCTCGTTGTTGGCGCTACGGAAGTTTAACTGGTTCTGCTCTAACCGGGTCCTAATAGGAACGAACGCTGGAGTGTAGTGTCCAGACTCAGAGATAGATGCAAAATACTGGCCCAAAGTGTCTTCTATCTCTGAATGTTTAGTCTCTAGCACACCATTGAGAGATAAAGCAGGGACATCAGCAGAAAAATTAGTTCCACTAAGAGAGCGTACCCGACGCTACACAGTAGACACCGCTGTACGATTATTGATGGCCAAAACATAAGTTTGGTAGTTGTGGTGATTCGAACGCTTGATAAGACGTCTACCTCGAGCACGGAGAATGCGGTACTGCTTAAGATTTTCGTCAGTGGGATGACGATTGAAATTATTAAGAGTGCGCCGACGAGCCAGAATGGTCTTACGGATGACCGAAGACCAGAAAGGAACATGCCGGCGTGGAGTTTCGACACCTCATTCTGGAATGGAACCATGAGCAGTATCAAGAAAAGTCTGCTGAAGAAATTATTTGCACCAAGAAGGAATCAGATTGGAATATGTAGAAAAGTTTTAAGTCTGTGCGACTTGTTTTTGAATAGGTTAGAAGTTGTCAATCATCCCTGTGTAAGATAAATATTATAGAAGTTTACGGCAAGAACAACAGAAAAGTTACAAAATAAAAATAAATAAACTCACCAAGTGGAATTCGAACCAGGTCTGAAAGTATTGTATCTCCATAAAACGAAACTACATTATACGTATGGCTATTATTTTTTTAAAAAAAGGAAAAGGCCAATTCCTCAGTTTCCTGATCAAGCGAGTTTCCTCGTACAGTTTTTTGTAACTCTTACTAAAGTGGACAGGAACACAAACATGTCCAGGACAGTTAGAATTCCAAAGGTTTTCCCACCGGGAATCGAACCCGGGACCACAAAGGTTCATGCACAGCTACTAGATCAGCGGAAAGGGTATATCGAAACAGCTATGAGGATTTCTTCAGTTATATGGATAGATAACGAACATTTTTATAACTCTTCTTGCTTCTTAAAGTGTGTGTGTTTTATCAACAACCAAGTTTACCGCGTGTTTTATCAACAACCAAGTTTACCGCATTTGCCAAGGTACTATTTAGTTCTGAAAGTATCATTACATTAAATTACGTAAAACAAGATGAGTACTCAACAGCAAACTTTGACCTGTGATCAGAAATCTCTTATGACTATTACTTAGAATATACTGTTGCCAAACTTACACTTTTACGACTGTTTTTCCCTTAAATTTCCCTCCTATTACTTTGAATGCATTGTTGTCAAACCTACAATTTTAAGGGACTTCGAAAAATTCAAGCGTGCAATTATATTTTTGAGAAGTGTACTTATATATATATATATATATATATATATATATATATATATATATATATATATATTAGTTACAGATGCGTGTTGAGACAAATGGTTCACCCTGCATATGAATACCGAAAAATTTATTATTAAAGTTCGTATTCATTTAGGAAACATACCTCACTTTATAACTTACAAAGAATTTTCACATATTTGCTTGTTTCCAAAAATATGATGTTTCCTGTGAACAGTTATATGAAGAACCAGTCTAAAAACTAAGTGTTGAAGAAGCTAAAGGATAGGAGGTTGTTACAAAAGTCATTTTAAAATAATTTATTTATTTTAAAATAACATTCTTCCGAAATTAAATAAAATGAAATAAATAAAAGGAGACTGATTAACCCCTTGTAGCAGTGACATCCATATTTATGTCATGAAAATATATCCCTTATTAAGGATCTATTAATCCTGTAGATGCTGAAATTTCTTAGTGAACGCAAGGCAAGACTTGGTTCTACTATTTCTCGTTAGATGACAGCACTTTGCAGACAGAAAAGACAAAAAAAAATGTATTCCCTCAGTAGATGGCTGGTCTAAGGGAGCATTCAATTACAACACATATGTGTTGGTTTAGATGATAAAGAATTAGCAACTTCGTGATCTATTTCAAGATCGGCCTTTATCCTTGATCTCCGGTCAGTGTTGCCAACCTGAAGCAGCATAAAATCCCTTCGAAATATGAAAATTTCCCTTTTTCAGTCCAAATGTTACAGAATGCAAATAATCGTTTTTATCAGTAATGTGAATGTAAAAGACAGTCTTTTAAAAGTAAATGAAACAGGTATTCCAGCATGCACATAGCAAAATGACACCTGGAACGCAAGAGGTTAATGAATGATTAGGAAAGAATTTGTAGAATGAGAATGTGGAACAAACCGTGTGGGAGAACGCCGAGAAAATACATGATGACACGATGTTATCAACTACAAACTCACTTGGTCTGGAATCGAATCAGGGACTCTGAGATCAAATGTGAGTGCTCTATCTTGAGTAATAATATTTAGATATATCTGTGAAACGATTGTGCTTTGTGGACTAAAGGGATTAGGGAAAATGAATGATTGAAGAAGAATATATCACACACCCATACTGTTATACAAAACGCAGAAGTAAAACCCGTTGCGGAAAACATGTTTTGGTAACTGTAGAAAGAAAAGTTGGATAATTTGGAAATTAATTGAAAACTTTGTAAAAATATCTATTAACTTGTAAAAAAAAAAATGAATTGCTATAGATTGCTTCGACGACAATATATTTTTTTTTATTCTCTTTAGAAAATGAACCAGTAACAAAAGCCTGAAACAGGTAAAAGAAAAAAAAGCACTCAATCTTAGCCTACACACAGAGAAAAGAATAAATTATATTCAAAAAGCTACTAGCTAGGTGTTTATTTTCTTTAGAAAGAGCCTACTTGTGTGTGAGTGCGTGTGGTGATGACGTTGGTATATACGTACCTTCGTTGTATATGTATGAAAATCCTTTCATGTATCTTTTCTAGTACACGCAGAGAAGTAGGTTACAGATAATAAAGGGGAAGGATGGGACAGTAAAAAAGTTTCATATGGAATGAGTCTTCATATAAGAGTGAGTGAATGAGTGAGAGAGAGAGAGAGAGAGAAAGATGAACGAAGGGAGAACACAAAATCTGATTTTGCAAGAGGCTTATTGAGAAAAGAGA
Organism: Thermobia domestica; assembly: GCF_964235325.1. Taxonomy (NCBI): domain Eukaryota; kingdom Metazoa; phylum Arthropoda; class Insecta; order Zygentoma; family Lepismatidae; genus Thermobia; species Thermobia domestica. The sequence continues at coordinate 133,977,967 of NC_137458.1, forward strand.
GAGAGAGAGAGAGAGAGAAAGGGAAAAATCGGTATAAATGAAAATGAAATAGAGCAGAAGCAAGTCTAGCTCCCTCCTCTTTCTCTCCCCATCACCTTTCTCTGGTGTCCATGGGAACAGAGACTGGTTACCACCTGAAATTATTCAGAGCGAAACGTGTTTGTGTCTGTTTTCAAATGCTTTGTTTGAAAGGAAGAAAGAAATAAAAAAAACGGTCTCTCTCTCTCGCTATATATATATATATATATATATATATATATATATAGAGAGAGAGAGAGAGAGAGAGAGAGAAACGAGGGAAAATGAAACATATTGCCAATATTAAATGAATTTAAACAAAGATAGATCACAGGCGATTTTGTTTTAAAGTCTATACACAAAAGAAACTGTACAACTGATTGTCAGTAACCATTTAAAAACAACAGAGTTTTATTTCAACCCAGAAATATAATTCCTAGTTTCATTTCACATTGTCAAACTACGATTCCATTTCAAAGTTTTCCGCTATCTCTTGCAAGTATTACTAAATAGCAATGGTCTACAAACTATGGATTGCGAGTCAGGCCCGTAGCCAGCCCAAAAATGTAAGGGGGGCCCGGCTGAAGTTTGCGGGGGCCCGATCCAATCATATTATAGTTCATTTGCAAACCTACCGTGACAATTTTAGAGGGCCAGCAAAAATTTAAGGGGGGCCTAGACCCCCTGAATACGGGCCTGTTGCGAGCTAACATCAGCCCGCAGACACCACCTGTATGCTTTGACTAATCAAGTATAATTAACATTTTGAGTAATTCCGCCGCTCTCCACAAGATGGCGCTGACGCTACAATATGTTGGCATTATAAGGTATCTAGGTCTTGACCCTTGGGACTTAGTGGAAAAGTTAGTGTAGCACTTAGGCTGAAAAGTGTGGAGACCCCTGCTATTTAGGACTAAATATTCAAAGCTTTAACTTGTACTAATTATTACTTTCACTTAGAAAAATAAGAGTTAAGATGGATATTCTTGAGGTCTTGAATCAACATTACAAAACCGCTTACTGTCCTCTAGTTTTTTTTCCGCTCTGTGAAATTCAATATGGAAACCTAAAGTGATAGCAGTTTCTGCTATTTCCCTTCACATTACAGGAATAAGCTCGGGGCTGGAACCTACTTCTAAGGTGCTGAATTCATATTTAAAAAACTGCTTTTCGCTATCTACAGCTGTTCTTTTTTTTTCTATGGCTATCAAAGTTGAAACCGGAAGTGGTAATTTCTACCACTTCTGGTTTAAATAGTGTTGATGGAGAGGATTGAACTTGCTCCTGGGACGGAGCCCAATAAGAATGCTCAACCCAATTTATAAAACGAAAAAGATGCCTAAAATACGGTAAAATAAACTACCATAAAATGGTCAGAACGTCCCATTGGTCCAAATCGGTCAAAACGACTAAATGCCAAAAACATTACATGGCTCACAAAAAGGATCAGATTATTCAAAGAAATGAACAGGACACTCAATTTCCGAAACGGTCAGAAACACCCACACCCACATAAACGATCATAACGCCCGAAAGCCAAAATGGCCAAACCACTTACAAAAATGGTCAGAATGCTGAAACGGAATAACGATCAAAACACCCAGAAGTGCAACGAATGTTATAAACTAGAGTGAACAAAGTTTCCCACAGAAGTGTTCAAAACATTCCCGCATCTAATCAGAGCGCCCAATACATAGTACGGTTAAAATACGTACAAAAACGGTCGTAACCCCCACGAAAACAGTCAGAATGCTCGGTAGCGTGATATCTCAAGCCGCAGTCATCCAAAGGCTAGAACTACGAAGCCTTAAATAGTTAATATGCCCACGTGAAAGAAAATCCAAATACAAAACGAATACTGAAAATCATACTTTGATAATATTTTTATATATTTATAAGGTCATTAGAGGAAAATCATAACTAGAAGACGGAAATAAATTTAGGAATTCAATTAAAATTTAAACTAATTTCAGAGACGTTAAGCAGAAAAGAAATTTAAACTCATCCGCATTTGAATTTAGTACTATCTAATAACATTGCTATTTAACATTGGGACTATTAATGGTAACGGAAGTGAAAATATTTTGGGTTACGGTACATTGTGTTCTAGGTGCAGAATCGAAATACATTTCGACATATCGGTTATTTTCATGAAATCAAAATCCACACTGTTTTAGGTTTCGAAACCAGAAATAAGTTTTACGTTTCACGATTATGCCGGTTAGACTAAAGGAGACGGTGATGATGAGAGATGAGTGAAATGGTGGAATGAAGAAAGTGGGAGGAAACGGAAGAACTCCGAGAAAACCCACGAACACGGTGTTTGTCCACCACAAAGTCCACACGGCGCGAGCTGGGATCGAACCATGGATCCCAAACACCGGAGATGAACGCTCTACCACTGGTTTCGATACCAGAATCTAAATATAAGCGAATCTATATAAATATAGTTTTCCTGTGCGGTTTTGGAAACTAAACTGAAAAATATTTTGGCGTAACAGTTCTCTTCAGAGTACAGAAACCATTATAAATTGTTTTTCGACAAGAGAACAAAAATACATTTATCACGAAACCGAAAACCAAAGTCACGTTAAATTATGTTTTGAAATTGTTTAATTTAAATGGATTCCTACTAATTCATTTTTAATTATTAATAGTAATGACAGGTAGTCAAGCAATATTCTTTGAATCTTCGTTGGGTATTAAAATCAAATATTCGGAATATATTCATAATTTGTCTGTTTGGACACTTGATCCCTTCTACTACGATTTATTTTCTGAATTTCGATAGTTGAAGTAAAAGTTATAAAGTGTATTATAGATGGTTTATCATTATATAATTTTCAAAACATCAATATAGTAACCCGACGTGATGCTAAAATAGTTTAAATTTTATGACGAGTGTAGCTCGTCATTGTGCGATTTGACACCGGGAGCTAGACTCATCATTCAGTGCAAGGGGCTAAAGAATATTCAGGGAAAATTCAACGAATGTGGAAAAGTAATATTCAGAGACATTCGGAGAAAGTTCGCTGTTTGCAGGCTACCAAATGTCAGGATAGTTTAGGATATCAACAAAGCGCGTCACAGGTTTATAGCCCCTAAAACTTCCACATTTATTCTTTGTGTATAATTTATAAATTATTTGTTAATGGTCACTTATTATCAGGGTTGTTAAATATGAGGAAATATGTTTTGGTTCTAGAACCGCAACCGATTTTCTCACAAAAATGTGTTTCAGTTTCAAAACCAAAGTTATTTTTTCTGAGAATATTAGTTCTGATACTGGAACTGGCATCAATTTTCTTGGATGAATTTTGGTTCCGGAACCGAAATAACTTTTTCTGAAAATAACGGTTCTGGTTCTGGAACTGGAACATATTTTTCTTATTATATCGGTTCAAGTTCCGAAACTAAACCTATTTACACCTATTCATTGCGTTAACGTAAACAAGCGTATTTGATATCAATATTTGTTCCAAAAGTTTCTAAGCACGAATTTCATTAATGAAAATTAAAAAAAAAGTTACATAGACATATAGTTTGAACGAAAAAAGTATAGATGATGGAATGAAATACAAAAGCTATATAAAAATGTCTAATACTCTTCAATTCAACCAAACAATCGATGCACAAAGTGGAAAAGCTTTTGCAGGTATAACTCAACTACTATGAACTGTTAGAATTTAAATTGAAAGTTCCAAATGGAATAGCAAACTATTACATAGTCAAATCCGGAGTTTATTAGGCATTGACGATTCACTGAAAACAAACTTTACCAAATAGGTACTGATGAATTGTTACGTTGGCTTACAAGTTCCAGTTATTTCAGTATAATGTAGGACCATGGGCGTTATGGCATTTCTGATTTTTTGTTAGATTGTTTGTATCATTTTATTTTAAAAGCTTAGAGGAAAAAATGTTTGGACAACTGACTTTCCCCTGAGTTTAAGTAATCAATTGTATACTAATAAAAACTTAATAAAATACGTAACAAATTATTGTATGATGATGGAGAATCTTGCCTCCATTTCCCACAGTAAAATCTGAAATAACGCTGCAGAAGTGGTCTTGCATTTCTTGCCAGCAAATTACTCCGGTTTGTACAAGAGGCAAGTACCTTGCACATACTTCTGGCAAAGCATTAAAGCCAAGAGCATTACTCATTTTGACACTCAGTTGCACGATGTCCTTCTCGTATTGACTCAATAACTCCTCGCATCGAAACTAAAAGGTGATAATAATAAATAGACATTCGAACAGTATAAGGAGAAGAACAATTCGGTTTGGATGAGAAATACGGAAGGTTTGCTTAGAGTTAACATGGAAATAATTAGTAAAAATACATTTTGGTTGATGCCTTGACTAGTTTGCTAACAAAAAGATTATTACAAGAGGAATGAAGTGTATTTAAGGAGAAAACGTCAATGTATGAGACACAGCTGGTAAGTACGTGATCTTGAAATGAAGGAATTTTGTTTTTCACTAAAAATCAAGTTAGATTTTGACATAGTCTTCTTTTAAATGAATACCGGTACATTTTGTTCAAAGTTTTTTCATCATTTCCATACCTTCCAAAATAAAAGATTTGTCAAACACTGAAAAATATTCGTATCCGTATAGCATGATCTACTCTCAGATGCAAAGCTTCTTACAGCGAACTAGATACTTACGTTTCTGAAGAGAGAAAAACGAAGGGGGCAAATCTGTAGAATGTGGTGAGTGACGTAGCAGTTTCTATCGTAATTAGACAGTTTTAACCATTGCAATTGCAGAGGTATGTCGTGGAATTGTTTGTTGAAGAAGAATATTCTATCCTAAATGAGGCCGTTTTTTTCTTCAGTTCTTTGTGACTCACTTGTAACAGTTTTTACCCTTTTACAGGTAGTCGATGAAAACGATACCATGGAATGCAAAAAAAGATCGTTGCCATGATTTTGTCAGTCGATGGAACAGTTCTTGCCTTTTCCACCACGTTCACCTGCTGCAATCCTTTGCCTTTATTGTTCTTTGTTTTATGGTTGATTGTACTGTTAAAAAGGTTTATCAACGGTGTCATAATGGATAAAAGCTCATTAGTTAGCTCCCACACTATCCGAAAACTGTCTCCAAATGTTAAAACGACTTCGTTTTTGGTCAACAGTGAGCAATCGATACATTGAATTCATCTACCTGTCGCTGTGATATTCGAGTCCATATTTGCAGGCAACGTTTGTCAACGAATTCATTATTTTTTTTCCGAGGATTTGTCGCTACTACTAGGGCGTCACAGTTCATTGGGTCAATCGGCATAGTTTGCAGTTGAGGAACAATGGCTTCGACCGAACGGACTGTACCAACTTTATACACAAGTGTTGCGTCAAGGTGTATCATTTCCAGGGACGATACTCTTATCTGTTCATATGATGTGTAATATGAAGACAAAGAAGGTGCGAGAACGTAATCAGAATAAAGATGTGGAGATGGAAATATAAGTACATTAGAGTTCTCGTTAAAAATATTGATGGTAATTGAAAGTGATTAGCGGGACGGTACAAAATGTGTTTCAAGAATTATCAGCATTTCCTCTTTCTTCTCCCCAAGGAAATCCATAATTAGATAAATATATAAAAAAAAATGCAGTAACTTAATAAATAACATTTTCCCCTTAAGGATATTAAGGACATTACTAAAGTTAAAGTTGTCATTTAATAATATTTCCATCATATAAAGTCCACTATAATAAATAATCGTCAGTACATAATGACCGAAGTAACTTAACTTGAAAAGTATTACACTTGAAATATTCTTATTTTTTTTCAAAAATATCATAAATTGCGAGAAAATTCTTTTTAAGGAAAAATATAATGTTATAAGAGGTACTTTTCGCTTTAAAATAATTCTTTTCCATGATATATATGCATCATAATTTTTGGACTTTTCAACTTAAAAAAAAAAGTCCGTGCAGTTCACAAGGTAGTAAGAAAAGTTAGCCAAAAAGAAAAGAATTTAGGAACACTTTTAACATTTGGAGTACATTAAGCGGGTTGAAACGACATATGAGAAGAAATGAGGAAAAGTATGTAAGAGTTCTTTTGTGAAGTGTTTTAGGAGACGCAGTGGGAAGGAGAAGGGGGGAGAGAAATAAGGCTTAGAGTTGAAGAACGGTTGTTGTAGGAAACTTATGTTAGTAACTCACTTATAGCTAGGAAAGAAGGAAAAAGGTAATCTAGTATGGTGCACTTAAAAAGTTTTAATGATGACTTTTTTTTCCTTCTTCGGACTATTAGAGAAAACAAAAAAAGGAAAAAGGTTTATTTTAGTGGTGTCATAATTTGGAAAATTTACAGGTAAACTTCATTACTCGCCAATAAAAGACAGGTGAACATAGAGCAAATTAAAATGAACGATAGACATATTAGAAAATTATCCTTTCCTGGAATATCCATTGCATTCTATCCAACTGAGTACTAAGTAGGAAGAACTGTGCCCCATGTGTACCGTATAGAGTTACAAAAACTATTTTACACACAAAAGTATGTATTGTTAACATAGTGGCAACTACATCTATATTGGTGTCGTAATCACTGGATGAATTGAAAAAAAAATTGCTGACATTTTCTTAGTTGCCTATAACACTTTAGAGACAATAAATGGCATAATATATAGAGCTTTATGTAATTAATTCACGCTATTATAGTCCAGAAGGTATAACATCGTTGGCTTCCCGCGCTTGGAAATGCTTGCCACTGGGGGTGTGGTAAGAGGGTAGCCAATAACCAAGTAAAGAGTAACCAAGCTGGCCACGCCCCGTAAATGTCACTACGTCTTTTCACAGGTAGCCAACGATGTTATACCTTCCGTACTATAGTTCCTGATAGAAAAAATATTGAATGAAAATAAGAAATATGAAAATAGTACAAATTCAAATAACTATATGATAACCTAATATAAACTAACTTAATGTTTTCTGTGGGAGTAGGTTAATATTTCGAACATTATTATTACTTTAATGTGGTGATGGCTCTCCTAAAATAAGCCTATATATTAGCAGGTAGTTAGTTACTTCCAGAGGTTTAGAAATTCAAAATTATCGTTTTTAAAAACGTGTTAAAGTTAGCTCTGTTATGCCCTGTGTGTGAATATACAGATTGGACCATTTATTTTGATGCGCCAGCAGTAACGGATCTAGCCCGGAGCAAGACAGGCCTAGGTTCCCCAGTTTTTTGAGTGACAGAAATAATTGAAGCTATTATTTATATATTTATGAAAGTTTATAGTAAGCTCACGATATATCTATTACAGTTTGTTTCTGGTTACCCCTCTAGTTTTTATCTTCTAGATCCACCACTGTACGCCATTGTAGCTTTTAAACTAAAGAGAAAAGACGCTGAAATTTTTTAATATGCAAATACCTGCAAGGGAATAGTGTTTCGCATATCCCGTGATATTACAATGTTCCCAATCCCACATAAAGTTGCATTTCTTTACATGGCACTATGTCAGGTATTTATATATTTCAAATGTACATGTTAAACCAAAAGTTAAAATGTTACATTTATTGTTCAGTCTTGCAAACTAAGGATGCTAAAGAATCACAAACATTTAAAAAATATATACAAATTTTGTTGGGTTCTATCTATATAAGTAATAATGGAATGTGAGATGGACGGTGTTAGTGCACATCAAAAGCTTATAAATGTCAAACATTATGATCATCATTTCAAATAAGTAAAAACAAACTTACAAGGAATTGAAAATTGGTCTTTTTTCAAAGCACTTAATTCTGAAAAGGTGTTTAGATTAGTATTACATCAAATTACGTACATAGTTTTCAATAAAGATCATAATGCCGTTTGCATCAATTTAGTATCTCAAACCATTCCGGAGATATTTTTTTAAAATGGTAAAATTTGATATACTGCTTAAAATAGCGCCTTTGTGGGAACTTTTAGAAACAATTTTTGATTTACTTTGTTTCATAATGTTACAACAAATTTTTTGATAGATGTAATTGCAATATGTTCTCGGAATTACTATGTAATATTAATCAGTGCTGGAAACTTTAACAGTGTTTACCTCACCTCCAGAACGATTTGAGGTATCAGCTTGCTGTAAACAGCAATGTGATTTACCCATTTATTGAAAACAGTATATGTAATAAAATCAAGTACTTATCTAAGCAATTTTTAATTCAGTGGCGTCATTTAGAGAGGGCATGGGAGGCAATTGTCATGCTGAATCTGAGATATCCACGCTTTTTAATAAATTATATATTAATATACTCATAAAAAATATGAGTCTTTTGTCGGCGTACTATTTTGCCCCCCTACCTCCTCCTGCAAAGTTTGAAATCACGCCGCTGTTTGAATTCCTTGCCATTTTGGCCATATTAATTCAAAATCCATAATATCATAATCATAGTATGCTGTAGATAGCACCAACATTTGGATGTCTGTATACTATAGTATCCTTAGTTTGCAACATAGGATAATAAATATAACGTTGCAATCGCGTAGCATTGGATGTTTTTGTTTAGCATGTAAATTTGAAATATGTAATAATCTGATGTAGTGCTGTTTGAAAAAAACATAACTTTATATTGGATTGGCAACATTGTTAACGTTGTGATATCAACAGAATATGCCAAACAATATTCTCCTTTCGATATTTGCATAGTAGTAAATTTTGATGTTTTTCTTTTCGTTAGTTTAAAATTACAAGGGCGTACAAAATAAATGATTCACCCTGTATACAAAGTTTGTTGCATTAAAAATCATAAAATATGCTTAAAGCATTAAGACAACTTTTAGCTTACGAAAATGAAGAAACTAAGGCTAACAGCACCGACCGTTAACACTCACGAAAATAATGCTTTTAAATTTTGGTCTTTCATTTTATCCTTCATTTCCTTCTTTGTGGTAATTTTACAAAAGCATTGTTTTCAATTTTAAGGCCATTATTTACTTTTGTAGTTTATTTCATATTCTGAAATCAATTCTCTAGTATTAACTTCCATTTGTACACTCCGCATCAAAAAAATTGCGACAGCTAGCGCCGTGCAGCTAGGCCACCCAATATACACCTTCTTACCAAATAATCGTGTCTGGTAAAGAGACTCCCCTCTCTCTTCCTTTCTTCTCTCCCATACTAAAATTAGCTAACAACATGAACGCAATTCTAATTTCAAACTACACATGTATTAGTATCGATAAAATGAAATAACAAAACCGAGGCGAAACAAGATTCATAAGTTAATTTAGGAAGAAACTGAAACACAAAAATGAAAAATTGAAACCAATGGATGTCTATTACACAGAGGTTCAGAAATGAGGCAGGGAGAGAGAGAGAGAGAGAAGCGAGAGAAGAGGAAAAAGAAAAGGGAGAACAGAAAAAAATGTGCAATTTTAAACTTAGTAAGAACAGAACCTAACATTATAAAGTTCCGCTACCAGAAATCGAACAGTAATATAGAAATAACGTTTGTTTTTATATATTTTTAAGGACTGTTCGAATATATAGAGGATGCTTGAAACATTCATTAAGTCTCTATCATAAAGGATAGCATACTCAATTTCCAGTAGAACTGTAGATCTCTGGGACACATCTAAGATAATGTCAAAAGTTTAACACACATGCTTTGTTTCCGCGTGGTTCGGTTGTAAATTCGATAGTATTCATTGGACGTACTGATGCAAACTACATTTAATAAACCCAGTAGGTAGCGTAGGTCATATCTTTCATTTCAGACTACTAATGCAAAGTGAACAAGAAACAAAGAATGAAAGATAAAATTGAATGAGTGCTAATCTACTGCTAAATTTTTATCAGAAATATCCTATATTAGAAGTACAAACCGTATCATAATGAAAAGTTACAAATGTTCAAATGGAAAATTGGATGTTCCTTATAGATGTAGCAGACCTTGCATGTTTCAAATTTCAACGTGAATAAATCACATTGAATTATAAGATGGAAATAAATTTGTGTCGAACTAGTATAAATAAACTTTTGTTTCCAAATAACCAAAGAGGTTGCCATTTTCTAGTCTTTTCCGAAGATTTATCTGTTCCGAAAATCCAGCATCATTTTCATCTCTTGCAAATATAACGTTGTAATTTGCACAGATAGAATGAACACGTTAGAGCGCAAACGGATCATAGTGTCAGTCCGATGATATTGGTTAGCTTATTGACCACCACTGGGTTGAGGATTCAAACACATAGTGACCCGGTAATTCGACTGACAAGAAGGGTGTCCGAAGTGAAAATCTCAGATTTCTAAAATCTTTGTGCAGATCGTTAGGGGTGCTCATGGAATAAAGAATGGCACAACAAATTTCGGTGGAACTCCATATTTGGGTGAGGTAGTGTCCCATTTGCAATTTTCGGCTTTCGTAGTAAAAGTCAACCTTTTGATTTGAAAATTGACTTATTGTTGTCGACAATCGTTGTCATTCGTCTTCTTTTGCGTAATTATACTTCAATTGTGTGTCGGGGGCGCAGTAACTCAGTGGTAGAGCGTTCACCTCCGGAGCTTGGGATCCCTTGTTCGATCACCGTGTGGGATTTGTGGTGGACAAACACCGTTCTCTTGGGTTTTCTCGGCGTTCTCCTGTTTCCTCAAACTTTCTTCATTCCACCGTTTCATTCATTTCTCATGATCACTGTCTTCTTTAGCCTAACCGGCATAATTGTGGGACGTAAAACTGAAAGATGTCATTTCCTTTCATTTTCAATTGTCGGTCAGGGATCCCTGTGTGTATGGGGTCCCCCTCACAAGTGGGATACATGTTCCCCCTTCATTTTGACGACCTTAATTCAAATATGTCATTAAAAGTACTTTATGGAGCACATGTGCAGCACAAGTCTCTGCTAGTTTCTGGGATGTGAATCACAAGTTGAGAAACGAAGGGGTTGAAATAGGGGTTTGGCAGAATCCGTGCTTACTGTATGGATTGTGTGTTTTACAAGAATGAAACGCTCATCCGGAATTAGTAACAACAACGATAGTACAATGTAGGCGATGTCATATTCACTTTAAATTGTGTTAATATTTGATATTTTGTAATTAACGATTAGCAAGTATGTACCTACAGAACCTTTAGATACGTGTACTAGAAAACCCTTTAGTCACTTCGTGACTAATAGAAATAGTATATGGAACATAACGAAGAAACAAAATACGAAAGAAAGCTGCTGAAACATCAGCTAATCCAATGACTTTGGATTATCCAGGGTGCGGGAGAGAGGACCCCTGTACACTTGCTTGCCCAACTGCTGCTTCATCGAAGCCTCTCTGACCATAAGCAATGCATAAACTAATGTAGACATGGGCAAACTTTCTGCATGCATTTATTTGGTTCTTATCAGTATTTTAAAATTAAAAAAATAGTATTCAGAAATAGAGCACAATCAATTCTATATTGCTGTACAAACAAAATTAAAAAGTACCTCAGGCGGAGTAAACAGCCGTTAAAACAATGAAAAGGTTGCGTGCACAACGTTAAATACACTCACAGTTCATTTAACGCTATTTGACGCTGTTTAAACCATGCGCGAGAAACCTGTTTACTCAATTCGCGAAGTGTACGCGTCCTTGTACAGACGTTATGAATTGCGTTTTTGCTGGTGTTAGGTTCAATGTCTTTGCATAGTGTTAGTAAATTGGATACGTTTTGAACACGTGAAACCTCATTATGAGTCCTGTGAATATAATTTCACTTTTACAAACTGCATTTCCTGCTCAAAAATATGTAGCAATAATTATTACAGGTAAGGAGAAAGAATTGGCATCATCTTTCATTGATATTTTAGAATGTGGTATGAAAGATCCCATTTTTGTTGTCGAAAAGACGGCATCGATAAATGCTTAACAGTGTCCATAGCCGTAGACGATCCGGAATGCGAAGTTGTAGATGACATCCCTAAAGGTGATCCAGTACCAATAGAGTACAAGAAAAAAGTCGCTTTTTGGAAATCTAAATCAAGTCCTGGAGGTAAAAGAAAATTTTCAAGTGTACAAACTATTTTTTTAAAAAAATAAACATGTGTCGCAACTTTATCGGTGAAAAGCTCGAATTGATAATCAAGGAACATGCAATGACAAATGTTAATCCATTTCCAATTTTGTGTATGCAAAGTTTATTGAAGCCAAAAGAGATTTCATGCCTGTACATGACATGGATCTTCGGAAATGGGAAATTGAAAAAGCGAAAGAAATTAATCTTGAAAACTTTAAGGGTTCCAAAATTTGGTGTGCCTTTTTAAACGGAAACATAATATTGTGTCACGAGAAATAACACAATTCGTGTCGCAAGCAGACGTTGACAATTCAGAACAAATAGAAACTTCGGCCATATTTTTTCAGCTAGAAGTCAGAGATACGTTACCGGAATTCGATATAGACAATACTTACAATTCTGATCAAAGTGGTTTTGCCATGGAACTGCACTATAATCGTACTTTAGCTATACAAGGTCAAAAAAGTAGAAGTTTCTGCACAATTCAAGAATGCCTTATCTCATAGCTATATAATAATGCCCCTTATGTCTGCCAATGGAAAATTAGTTGGGCCATTATATATTGTATTGCAAGAACCGACAGGACAATTTGGACCACAAGTCAAGAAAACTTTTTTCCAGCCCCCAAGTGTTAAGCTTTTCGCATCAAAATCTGGAAAGATGGGTAAGCTACACTTGGAGGAGTGGATCCGCGACGTCTTGGTTTCTAACATAGGGGACAAAAGTGTCTTGCTCGTAGATTCATGGTTATCTTTCAACGAGGAAGAGACGCAGCAACACATTCCGGACAACAAAACGCTATGTATCAGATTCCACCGGGAACAACTTGGGCTGTACAACCATGGGATGTTTGGGGCTTTAGAATATGGAAGAATTTTGTACGGAAAATAACAGACTTCATAATTTTACACCAAATTGTTATAAAACTTCACCAACTTAACAACATTATAAAGTTGCAATCGCTAGTTTATGAACAACTATCATCGCCAAGATACCATGATGTGTTCAAATATAGTTGGTATAAATCCGGATATGTAGATACGAGGCCGCCAGAATTTGTTAATCCAGTGAGTTTCTCATTTTATTTAAACGACAATATCATATGCAATGAGTGCGAAGATATAACACTCCTGAAATGCAGTTGGTGCTGCAAAAGTGTTTGCGCGGAACATTTTTTGAACCAGTTCTGTAAAATTTCATTTCTGTAAAATATACAATCCATAAAGTAAACATGGATGCTGCAAACCCCTGTTTCAAGCCCTTCAGTTCTCTTTCAACTTGTGATTCAGCATTCCAGAAACTAGTAGAGACATGTGCCGCACATGTGCTCCACAGATATTTTAATGACATACAAGGCTCCTGTATTTCAATTCAGCTCGTCCAAATGAAGGGGGAATATATATCACATTGGTGAGGGGGACCCCATACACACAGGGATCTCCGACCCACAATTGAAGTACCTTTACGCAAAAGAAGATGAATGACAACGATTTTCAACAACAATAAGTCAATTTTTAAAGCAAAAGGCCGATTTTCACAATGAAAGCCGAAAATCGCAAATGGGGCACTGCCCCACCCAAAGACGGGGTTCCGCCGAAATTTGTTGTGCCGATCTTTATTCCATGAGGCCCCCTAACAATCTGCACAAACATTTTTGAAATATGAGATTTACACTTCGGACATCCTCCTTATGAGACTCGGTAACCGAGATGAAAAAAAATAAAGATATTTTACTTATTCCGTTGCGTTTAAACAGTATTTCTTTCAGAGATGACGATGACTGGAAATGTTATGCCCAGAGCACGAAAAACTTGACGCTGAAGTTACCAGTTAATTACATTTTTCAGACCAGATCTATCGGTCTCTTGCTCCGTTTTAACTTTGGAAGATGAAGTGCGTTGTGTATACGTGAGAGAGGGGGCGAGAAGTGAAAGATGCAACGAAAGGATAGGGAAACCCCAAGAAAGAGAGAGAGAGGCGAATGTAAATATGAAACATACTTATCATTACAGTGTATGATGAAGAACGCACACGCTGTTTATTCGAATTCTCGCCAGTGATGCTTTGTAAGTTCTCCAACAGAAGATAAATCTCTGTTTGCAACCATTGTTTTATACGAAAAAGTTATACTACTTGGCGGGGAATCGAACCCATCTTTTCTTCTTTGAAGTCTGATACTTAACCACTACACCACCGATTGCTTTACTCAACCTTTGTCCAACAAATGCTGTAATATTTTTTTCTGAGAACGATAACACGAAAAGTGTTTACTGCAGATGAATAAAGTGTTTCGAATATCCTGGTAAATCTCTTCCCCTTTCCCAACCAACATTCGTAAATCGTCCCTATTATGATAAAGGTGTTTGCTTCCACATTCTTAAGCATTGCACGTCCAATATGAGAAATCGATTCTTCACTATCACTTTGTAAAAAATGCAATTTTCATGTGAACAGGATTTGAACCTATGCTGGATAGCGTTATTAATCGTAACTCCGTTACGATTTCGCTACACTATCATGTCACCTGAAACTAGAAGCCAAATATTACTTACTTTAGCCTTGATCTTTGGAAGGATCAAGCTTCTTTCTGTAAGGTTATTTGCACCTAAGTGCACAACAAAATTAATTTATTCGAGGATCTAGAGAGAAATTAGTGCTCATTAATAAAGAAAACAACATACAGTCCGGGAAAAATTACAGAAGTAAAAACCTATTATGAATTAATTTCGCCCTGCAAGTTCAAAAGTGCGCGAATAATAATAATAATAATAATAATAATAATAATAATAATAATAATAATAATAATAATAATAATTATTATTATTATTATTATTATTATTATTATTATTAGCATAAATTGGCCGCTTTGCTGGGCTAAATTGAGAAAAAAATAGTAATATGCTCCGTCATTTAGTCACTTTTTACTATTACTCTATTACTAAAGCGCTCTTTGATATCGATCATTTTCGATGAGTTCTATATATCCCCTCTCCTTCCAATGTTGCGGAGCACGGCATCTTTAGTGTCATTGTTCATCTCAGCCACCCGGTAAACTATGAATTCGACAATGATATTGGTTATTTTGATCATTTTTATATGTCTCTCCCTCCATGTTGCGGGCTGAATTTGGATTTAAACGGCGTGTCACTGTTCATCTCAGCGACTCCAAAAATTATAGATTCGATACTAATATCGGTCATTTTCTGTTTTCTTTTAAATGTTGCTATCCTTCCCCCTTCCTTTAGTTACACCATCAAAATGATACGAGGAAACCTATCTCGGGCTCGAAACTCATGTAATTTGAAAATTTTATCGAGATTGGTACGGTGGTTCAAGACTTATTAAATTTTATTTATGTTTAGATATCTCCGTTTCCCATTCCCCTTCTCTAAATTTTAGCGTAAAAAAAATAATAATAATAAAAACCATATCAGGCTCGAACCTAATTTATGTTAAAAATTTGATCGATATAGGTCGGGTGGTTAAAGAGTTATTAAGCTTCAAGACTTATTAAGTTTTCTTTATTTTTTATATTTTTCCATCTTCGCCCTCCCCTAAGTAACACCATCAAAACGAATAGATAAATATACACCCAGGTGCAAACATTATCAATGTTGAATATTTGATCGAGATCGGTAGGGTGGTTCAAGACACTATAAGTCACAGTCACTTTCAGTTTTATAATATAAGTTCCTATTATTATTATTATTATTATTATTATTATTATTATTATTATTATTATTATTATTATTATTATTATTATTATTATTATTATTATTATTATTATTACTATTCGCGTACTTTTGAATTTGCATGGCGAAATTACTGCATAATATGTTTTTATTTCTGTACTTTTTCCTGGATTAAATGTTGTTTCCTTTATTAGTGGGCACTAATTTCTCTCTAGATTGTCGAAAAAATGAATTTCGTTGTGCACTTAGGTGCAAATAACCTAACACAAAGAAGCTTGATCGTTTCAATAATCAAAGCTAAATTAAGTAATATTTGGCTTCTAGTTTTAGGTGGCATGATAGTATAGCGGTAAAGTATTAGAGTTTCGACTAATGCGGCTCTCCATCACAGGTTCGAATCCTGTTCACGCGAAAGTTGCATTTTTTACAAAGTGATAGTGAAG
Organism: Thermobia domestica; assembly: GCF_964235325.1. Lineage (NCBI taxonomy): Eukaryota > Metazoa > Arthropoda > Insecta > Zygentoma > Lepismatidae > Thermobia > Thermobia domestica. The sequence continues at coordinate 133,994,121 of NC_137458.1, forward strand.
AATCGATTTCTCATATTGGACGTGCAATGCTTAAGAATGTGGAAGCAAACATCTTTATCATAATAGGAACGATTTACGAATTTTGGTTGGGAAAGGGCAAGAGATTTACCAGGACATTCAAAACACTTTATTGATCTGCAGTAAACACTTTTTGTGTTATCGTTCTCAGAAGAAATATTACAGCAATTGTTGGACAAAGTTTGGGTAAAGCAATCGGTGGTGTAATGGTTAAGTATCAGACTTCCAAGCTGAAAAGCTGGGTTTGATTCCCCGTCAGGTAGTATAACATTTTCGTATAAAATAATGGTTGCAAACAGAGATTTATCTTCTGTTGGAAAACTTACAAAGCATAACTGGCGAGAATTCGAATAAACGATGCGTGCGTTCTTCATCATACACTGTAATGATAAGTATGCTTTATATTTATATTCGTCTCTCTCCCTCTTTCTTGGCGTTTCCTTATCCTGTCCTTGCATATTTCACTTCTGGCCCCCTCTATCACGTATACACAACGCACTTCATCTTCCAAAGTTAAAACGGAGAAAGAGACCGATAGACCTGGTCTGAAAAATGTAATTAACTGGTAACTTCAGCGTCAAGTTTTTCGTGCTCTGGGCATAACATTTCCAGTCATCGTCATCTCTGAACGAAATACTGTTTAAACGCAACGGAATAAGTAAAGTATCTTTTTTATCATCTGGGTTACCGAGTCTCAGCCGAATTACCGGGTCACTATGTGTTTGAATCCTCAACCCAGTGGTGGTCAATAAGCTAACCAATATCATCGGACTGACACTATGATCCGTTTGCGCTCTAACGTGTTCATTCTATCTGTGCAAATTACAACGTTATATTTGCAAGAGATGAAAATGATGCTGGATTTTCGGAACAGATAAATCTTCGGAAAAGACTAGAAAATGGCAACCTCTTTGGTTATTTGGAAACAAAATTTTATTTATACTAGTTCGGCACAAATTTATTTCCATCTTATAATTCAATGTGATTTATTCACGTTGAAATTTGAAACATGCAAGGTCTGCTACATCTATAAAGAACATCCAATTTTCCATTTGAACATTTGTAACTTTTCATTATGATACGGTTTGGACTTTTAATATAGGATATTTCTGACAAAAATTTAGCAGTAGATTAGCACTCATTCAATTTTATCTTTCATTCTTTGTTTCTTTTCGTTTCTTTCTTTTTTTGTTCACTTTACATTAGTAGTCAGAAATGAAACATATGACCTACGCTACCTACTGGGTTTACTAGAATGTAGTTTGCATCAGTACGTAAAATGAACACTATCGAATTTACAACCGAACCACGCGGAAACAAAGCATGTGTGTTAAACTTTTGACATTATCTTAGATGTGTCTGTGAAATCTACTGTTCCACTGGAAATTGAGTATGCTATCTTTTATGAAAGAGACTTATAAATACAAATAGGAAGGCATGAAAGCAATTAATCTAACCTAACCTGGTGTTTTAGTGACATCCTCGTTTATGCGTATACTCACTGTCACTGACGCGCCTGCTTCTTAGGGACGCACCCTTAAGGTAACACGTGAGCTCACCAGTTTCGCCATGCACTGAATCGGTTAGAACTCGTGGTTTTTATCGCCCACCCAGTACAGATTAGTTTGCGTTTTTTGCACTTTAGTTTTTGTGGCATATGTCCAGACGTATTTGTACGGAAAACGGTAAAGTCCTACTAAAATGTATGCGTACCGAAGAATGCAACTTTTAGAAACACTTTCTAAGATAATAGCAATGAATATTCTGAAAAAGGATGACGAAATTTAACGTTTTTTAAGCCATAACATTTGAGCATACTCTACAGCACAAAGGTACAAACTTTTCCGTTAAAGGGACATTTAAATGTCTTGAATCCCCACTGAACCACTCTACCATATATTGAAGTAATGATTAAGTGAGTGACGTTGCCTACGCTATACGCGAAATTTGAAAGTAAAACTATAAGCTAGAGCAAAAATTGTATGAACATACTGTATTGTCATTCACGTTTATGCGTCCGTACACGCTCTGAGAGCTCTAGTTAGTGTTACAGTGAGTGAAATTTAATTGCAATATTTGATTCTAACAAACAAATAAACAAACAGAAAATTAATCTAATGAGATAAATAGAGTAATAAACTCTACTAAAGAAGGTAAAAAAGATCTCGCAAAATGTTACATTTATGAATGGATGGGCTTGCGTTCAAATAAGGATTGTTAAGAGTATCTAAATAGTTTCGCCTTGATGTTTATACAACTAGCAACTTCTTTAAATGTTTTGAGATTTGCATATTAGCGTACATTTATGAATTAATAGGATAACGGATAGCCATAGTTAAAATCACAGTTAACCAATGAAGACGTTAACTGATTGACTATCTTAACAAATTTGATGAGACAATCACTTTAAATGTCTATTGCAGAAACTAGAGTTCAGAAATTCGCTTCTCTTCAAACGTTACTCTCTGATATAACAAACGAGTACCATTACAAACTTGTAAGACCCACTACAGTTATTGTCTAATGTGACAAACGAACGTACTAACATACAATCTTCAGATAACCACTACAGTTACCGTCTGATATATAAAACGAACGTACTAACATTATAATCTTGTAAGAATTACTGCACTACACTATCCACTGCAATTATCCGATGTAACAAACGAACGTACTAACATTACAATCTTGTAAGACTCACTTTAGTTACAGTCTAATGTAAGAAACGAACATACTAAAATTACAATCTTGTAAGACTCACTTTAGTTACAGTCTAATGTAAGAAACGAACATACTAACATTACACTCTTGTAAGACTCACTTTAGTTACAGTCTAATGTAAGAAACGAACATACTAACATTACAATCTTGTAAGACCGGCTACAGTTGTCGTCTGATCTAATAAACGAACGTACCAACACTTTAATCTTGTAAGGCCCATTACAGTTATCATCTGATGTAACAAACGAACTTACAAGGGAACCTTCCGAAAATGATAGTTGCAGTGAAAGATGTGGCCTATGTCTATTGAAAGAGCTGTAACAGAGATGTTCATTCCCAAAAAATTAGCTGCCCATAGCAATAGGCTCAAGAAATATGAGGGGTGGAAGTTAGGGAAACAGAAAGGTTGGACAAGGGGGAAAAGTGCAAATTCTGCAAAAAACAGGGGGCACGGCAAAATACAATGCTGACAAGTGATGTATAGAAAGAGACTTGCCACAATAGGGAACAAATGAAGGCCACCAGTGGGGTTAACAATGTTGCCAACTGCAATGAAAAGTACATGTTTTGCAAAGAACACTATATGAAGTGAGTGCAATATTCAGCGTCAATCTGTCATCTAGAACATAAGATATGACGTGTATAATCAGTGGTACAATCTAATAAAAGAAAATAGAAAAACCAGAAGTACAAAAAATACGGAAAAGGCGGAGTTGGCGATAATGCGCCACATTTGATCACGAGCTGTGCATATTAGAATGAACAAAACAAGAAGCACCGACTATGCAGGAAACCGACGTACCTAGAGTCGAAAAGAAAAACGAGTTCCAAAGTTGGCAACACTGGCCATGAACATCCAGACAAGTCTAATATAGTTAGACCACTCGCGTCACAAAAAGAAAATTCCGGCAACAAGCATCACTCGGAATGCATCAATGCTAGAGTGATTGAGTCAATGTCAAGTCGGGGAACATGAAATAGTTGAGTTGAGCCAACAACCGGTAATAGAGGTAGTGAAGATTATGTCATGGTTGGGTCGTATGTGGGAATATACAGGGTGTCCCACCAAACTTTGTGACCTGAAAGATTTGCGAAACGAACAAAAATGTGACGGATCAAGTTATGCAGGAATGTACCAATGTCAGGGGGTGATAAAAGTCTGTAAGAAGCAAGTGTCCACAGGATCCCCATTATAGGGCCCCAGGAGCCAGCTTCAAATTTTCAAATGGCAACAGAGACCGAGTGGTACCTCTCTCGATAGATCATGGAATGTGCAACAACATCTATAGGAAACATTTGCTATATGAAGCATGTTTTTCAAAATGGCCGCCACAAATATATGTTGTGTCTTAACATGGCAATCGACAGCATGGATCTCAAATTGCTGCGAAGCGAAAAGAGATGTTGCAAATCCAACTGTTCAGGAATGTACTCATGTCGAGGGCTAATAAAACTTTGTGAGAAGCAAGTCCCCCAGGGCCCCCATCATAAGGTTCGAAGGGTCAACCGTAACATTTCAAATGGGAACAGGGGGCGGATAACACTTCTCTGGGTAGATACAACACCGCCTATAAGAAACATTTGCTATATGAAGCACGGGTTTCAAAATGGCCGCCCAAAATGCACGTTGTTCTTGTCACCGAGCAGATATTTTTGGCGGCCATTTTGAAATCCCATATAGTAAATATTTCTGATATGCGTTGTTGCATATTCCAAGATTTATCGAAAGAAATATAACTCGACCGATGGTGCTATTTGAAATTTTGAAGTTGGCCCCTGGGATCATATGATGGGGGACTTGGGGGCACTTGCGTCTCACAGAAGTTTGTCGCCCACTGACAAGGGTACATTCCTGCACAACTGGATGTGTGACATTTTTTTCGCTTTGAAACTATTTCAGTCGCAGAGTTAGGCGGGATACTCTGGATATATTATATAGGCGGTGATAGTACTGTAGACAGCAACACACAGCAGATCAAGCCTTTGATTATGTTTGCTTTCTACAGGTGTGGATATGTGATAGAAAGACCATCAAAGGTTCCGAAACCTCTAGAGTACTGTTTCGAGACATTCACAGGCGATCATTGTACCATGTGTGACGGATTGGCAGTATTCCGCTGTGCTCATTGCAAATGTATCTTCTATTTGGACCATTGTCTCATCGAACAATTGCACGTACAATGTGGACGAGCATGTACAAATGATGCGAAGGCTAATGCCTGTTGCCGGAATTTTCTTTTTGTGAAGCGAGTGGCCTAACTATATTAGACTTGTCTGGATGTTCATGGCCAGTGTTGCCAACTTTGGAACTCGTTTTTCTTTTCGACTCTAGGTACGTCGGTTTCCTGCATAGTCGGTGCTTCTTGTTTTGTTCATTCTAATATGCACAGCTCGTGATCAAATGTGGCGCAGTATCGCCAACCCCCATCTTTTCCGTATTTTTCGTACTTCTGGTTTTTCTATTTTCTTTTATTAGATTGTACCACTGACTATACACGTCATATCTTATGTTCTAGATGACAGAATGACGCTGAATATTGCACTCACTTCATATAGTGTTCTTTGCAAAACATGTACTTTTCATTGCAGTTGGCAACACTGTTAACTCCACTGGTGGCCTTCATTTGTTCCCTATTGTGGCAAGTCTCTTTCTATACATCACTTGTCAGCATTGTATTTTGCCGTGCCCCCCCTTTTTTTTGCAGGATTTGCACTTCTCCCCCTTGTCCAACTTTCCTGTTTCCCAAACTTCCACCCCTTATATTTCTTGAACCTATTGCTATGGGCAGCTAACTTTTTGAGAATGAACATCTCTGTTACAGCTCTTTCAATTGACATAGGTCACATCTTTCACTGCAACTATCATTTTCGGAAGGTTCCCTTGTTAGTAACATTAAGATACAATCTTGTGACTCACTGCAGTTACCGTCTGATGAAACAAATCAACACACTAACATTATAATCTTGTAAGAATTACTACAGTTACTGTCTGATGTATCAAACGAATATACTAACATTACAATCTTGTAAGGCTCACTACAGTTACGTATCATCTCAGAAACGAACGTACTAACATTAAATTCTTGTAAGATCCACTACAGTTAGCGTCTGATGTAACAAACGAACTTAGTAACATATTACAATCTTGTAAGACTCACTACCGACATCCTAATAAAAGTCAGAAATACTGTCGCGAATTTGTCCTTTGTAGTCTTCGTTGAAATATATGTTCAACTATTTCGGTGGTAATCGTAATCCAAATATCTCTATCTTCTCCTCAGATGTTTTGAGAAGAAAAAGAAATGATAATACAATATTATGAATAAGATATTTTAACAAATACACTAGAAAGGGGGGGAAAGTATCCGGAGAATGTACTGATTTACTTCAGTATAGTCGTATACTTGAAAGAAATGAAAAATGTAAAATGTTATTTTATGATCATGAAAATTAATTACTACTTTGTGCTTTGCCATTCGATGGTAACATATAATAATTACAATTATGATTTAAAAATAAAAAACGGGAGACATAGAATATAGTAATAGAATTACGTGATACTACAGTTTTTAAACCAGCGATAAAATGTTAACAGTTTTTAAAAACCTTCGGAAAAATGACCTGATAGAATCAGAATTAGCATATGAGTATATTGAATAGTCCCATTTCTATACATATACGTATGAATGTATCCAAAAGGAGAAAAAATTAAAAAGGTTGGATAGATTACCACATTCTGATGTTTTAGTAATAAACTCTTATTCCGAGATGGATATTCAAAAAAAAAATGGAAATGGTGGGTAGGGTGGGAACTGCCGAGCGAACAAAATTATAGGGAAGGAGGGATGAGGGTACATAACGGAAGAGGGAAGAGAACTAAAGGATCGTTATACTACTGTTGGAATAAGGGTAGCGTAACGGCAGGATGGACAGAGTGAGTAGCAGACTTGATTTTACAAGCGGCTAACGAGGAGCTCCTATACAGACAGCGAGAGAGACGGAACACGCGAAAAGGGAAATTTTTATTGTTCTCATAAAGTCACAGTGGGAGCTTGTCGTACAGTATGATATTCACTAATGGGTAAGGTCGTAAGGGGGCGTGTAGTTCAACTAGTGACCGCTGAATACACGGTGCACATTGAGAATAAAAGAGTGGGGAGGATTCGTGGTAGCTGGGGGGAATTGGTACGATATGTAATGTCTCTCTCTCTCTCTCTCTCTCTCTCTCTCTCTCTCTTTATGTGTGTGTGTGTTATGTGTGTGCGTTGAACAGGGGAATTCTAGGACGTTAAGAAAAACAATACACGAAGTTCAGTACTCTGTAAGACTGATGTCACATTTAAACAGTTTGACTATAAAGCTAGTTTAATACGGATAGTCAGAACAAGTGGCGTACGCAGAACTTCATCATGGAGCGTTCAAGTACTCAATATCACATCCTTTTAGAACAAAGCAGAGCACGGTGGCTCAGTGGTAGGGCATTTACCTTTGGTGCGCGGAGTCCCGGGTTCGATCTCGTCCAAGGAAATTTATGGTGGACAAGATTGTGTCCGTGGGTTTCTCTGGGTACTCCCGTTCTCTCCCACTTTCTTATTCCACAAATTCTTCCATCATCATTTACTTGCCTTAATCGTGTCCCTTAGCCTAAAGGGTATAATCATGTCACATTAAACTGAAAATTCAGTTTCATTTCATATCCTTTTAGAATAAGCGCTTTTTAAAACTACATTTACTCTGTATATAGTAAATGCTCATTTTTCCTCCTTGCTCAAATAGGAGTTTGAACTCTGAAACCCAAATTGGTCAGATCATTTCAGGGTAAGTCAGGACTTCCTTAAGGGCGTTACATACCAAGTGTCATTAAAGTCGGATAGGTTTTACCGGTGTTATTGTAGGACAGACTGACTAATAAATGAATACAAATATCAGTTGAACCGAAAGATAGATGCTCGATACTCTAACTTCAAATAAATGTATATCGTAAGTGAAAAAAACACAATCTCAAGAAATCTGGAAACAGAATAATGGCAAAGCCATTAGTAGTAAGGAAACTGTAGGTCGAATTACGGTGATTAGATGATAAACTTTTGGGCAACGTAAGGAGGCAGAAAACTCTGAGTAGTCTACCAATGTCTGTCAACACGAGAAACATCAACAAGTAAAGAATTTGATTGTACACGACGGTTAGTTTCATTAGAGTTCTCTGTTAAACTTTCATAAAACAACACTAGTTCTTTTAGCTACTTTGACTAATAGTCACACTCCACTTCATTCTTGGGCAGGTACGATGTGGCTTTTATTTCATCGTATCGTTGTAACTGTTAAACGTATGTAAAAGTTCGTAGATAGAGATTGACGGTCGGAACACACTCTCACGTTCTACTGAGTGTTGAAATCGGTTCACCAATGTTAAGCTTCACGACTCTTTCCGATCACTTTAACTCAAACCCCATCTCATCTTGCATTTTGTATTTAAGCCAGATATGACTGGTAATTTCCGCTTTATAGCATAAGAACAAAGATTAATATCTGTAGTTCGTATTCTCTATCTTTTGCTTATTCATTGTCATCCTATGGAAAAACAATTATCTTGATACAAAGTCTCGAACATATTACCAAAATTAAAAGAATGGCAAAAAATAATGAAAAACTGCCCAAACTTACGAAAAATGACTTTAAAAGATCTTAAATCGAAGAAAATGACCTAAAAACTGAAAATGGGCAAATATGCAGAAATATGATCTTTAAAATTACGATTTTTGTTTCGGAAAGAAGTGTAATATTATGCATAGCTGATGGTCGCGATACCAGAAGAAAGATGACATTTCATCACGTTTCGCTCCCTAGTAATTATATACCTGTAATGTTCTCTAAAACTGTGTGAAGTCATACTTTAAAACGTACTTTAATTTCAAACTTTGCAGACTGCATGATACCTCATCACATGATATACTTATTTGGCTTTAGCTCCTTTTTGTGATATCTCAGCTGACGTTCGACGAATTTACTTTCTCTTCTAGAGGGATTTTTATCTGTATCGTTTCCTTAGTACTGTCTGAAGATGTATTTTCAAAATCTTAGTAAAAGATTTCATGGTACCCTCGAATTCAATGGGTGTAGTTATTTGTTCTCGGGGAAACTGCTTTTAAAGTTGTTGCGCAATAGTAATTAATTTCCAACCTTTTACTGTCTAACGGTAACCGTTAGAGACTTCCCGGTAAGCAGAATATATATATATATATATATATATATATATATATATATATATATATATATATATTAGGGTGGTCCAAAACGCAAAACTAACAGTCGTCGAGCGTCCACAGAGCTTATTTGATTCCTTCTGATGTATACAATGAACGAACGAAATTTCAGTACAATTAAGTCATATTTACAGGTCGCTCCATTTTATCCCTTTTTTTCTCAGTTGTCAAAACTTTTAGAAAAATGTCACTATTTATATTCTCAATTTACAAAAACGCTTTCTTTTAGTGGAGTGGGAAAATTTGTATGATGGTTTTGAACCAATCGGAGAATAAAATGCTTCTGTTCCTAATCATTTGTCAAGGTTTCATTATAGTTTTGGATGAGTCTTATACATCTTTCAGCTACATCATTCACCACAGCTATTTGTTTCGATAATTTGCAAAATTCTGGAAAAAAGAATTATCTCACCCATGTTGTGGACTTTGTTTGAGAACATACTGAAAACTTCTCTTTGCCTTTTTCCATTTCGACATCAAATATCGACAGTGTTCTCTCTGTTACTATATACACCAAATTAAGTTCTTCAGGTTTCTTTGTCAGCTTATATCGTCGTGGAATGTTTAGTAACGCTGTCCGGTGCAGGCTTTGGACCATCTTTTCCATTGTTTCTTATGATACTCTGCCATCAAAAAATGCTAATTCCGATAAATGTTCAGACAAAAAGGCAGAGATGTCTTGAAAATGAAGCATATGTATTACTGGAAATAGATTTGTCTAGATAAATTTTCAGAACTGACAAAAATTTAATGTCATTGAGAGGGGCTCGGTTGGCAAGTGGAACTTCATGAGTGATCATATTGAAAGCTACAAACTTATATCTATCCAGCTATTAGCACAAGAACTGCGTTAAATTACATTGTAGTATTGACACCTACAATGTAGTATACAAAAATATAATGCGGAGTATACCCATTATCTACCTAATATTTTAGTAGTGCAACATATATATATACCTCAAATTTACGAATGAACGAGTATATATGGAGGTGGACATATGCTATGTTTTTGAAAGTGGTCCAGCGTATATCTCCCAAAAATCCTACCATTAGATCATTTGTAATATTACATGAACAACAAGGTATAAAATGGAGCAACCTGTAAATATTAAGCAATAGGGCTGTAATTTAGCAGGTAAGTAACTTATGACTAGAGGAACAAAATAAGCCATGTGGCGGATTAGCTACTCCGTGGAAACCCGTAAACTCACGTCTATACCTACTATATTTGCTTAGTAATGAATTTTGATTTGTTACTACGCCTCAATAAGTACTTGCATTTTTAAGAAATTATTTTTCTCATTAGTTGAAACCCAAAAGTTCATAGTCCTCCCCTATGGTCTAGTGACTACCATGTGCACCTTTGATTCACGTGGTCCTTGATTTGATTCCGTTTGGGAAAGCATTAAAAATTTATAAGCTTCACGGTGGTTTGGATTCTACCTTGAACTGTAGATTCACATTTCATATACCCCTCGTGTAGAAAAGCAACGCTAAACATTTACAAACATAACAGAATAAACCAGAAGTAAATATCCGGCCTTCCTTGTTACAGAAAGTCTACCTATGAAACCGGGAACCTATTTGGCCTGTGACTATGGTAGAGATGGAAATATCATGAAAAAAGATTAAAAGTAATAAAGCCGCAAGAGCAGCTGTATTAAAACACGGAAAAGCTTAGTTAATAAAGTTGTGCAGTGGTTTGCTCAACTTTTTTACAGGAAATTCGAAACAGAAAATATGCCATAAGAATGGAGAAACAATTATATTGTGTCAGTTCATAAGAACAAAGAAGATGTCTGAGAATGTTTCAACTGCAGGGGAATAAAACCTGTGAATCATGCAATGAAACTGCATGTAAGAGAAAGATAGAAGCAAGATTAAAGGAAGAGGCCGAAATAACAGCGAAGTAATTTGGTTCCATAGCAGGACTCTCGACTACACGTGCGCTACTTGCATTTAGGATGATAATGGAAAAGCACAGAAAACACCAGAAGGACCTCCATATGGTTTTCATAGACCTAGAGAAAGCGTATGATAGAGTGACATGGAATTTTATTTTGGGAAAACTGAAGAGGAAGTGTGTTCCAAGCGCATACACCTATATAATTCAAGATATGTATGATGAAAGTAGGACAGGAGTAAACAGCGTATATTTAATAACAGAAGAGTCCACGGTTAAAGTGTGATTTCACCAGGAATCCAGTCTTGCCCCATATCTTTTTGCATTGTCATGTACGAGTTTACAGAACATACTCAAGAGATAGCAACTTGATTTTTTTTTTTTTACATTACATCGTCCTGGTGAGTGAGATCAAGGCAACACTGTAAGAGAATTTAGATACCTGGAGAGGAGAATTAAAGACCAAAAGGCTTAGAATTAGTAAAACCAGGACATAAGTTCTAATTACCCATTTAGTAAAACTGTAATCTAAAATGCAAGAGTACGACTGGATGAAGAACAGATGGTAATGGCATACATAGATATTCAATTACTTGTTATCAATATTACAGGAGAATGTTGGATTAGAAGATGAAAACAACAGAATTAACAGCGGTAGAACAAAATGGATAGAAGCGGCAGGAATATTATGTGACCTGGGGTACTAATATTTGTTAAAGGAAAAGTTTACAAAACAGAAGTAAGACCTGGGAACAGAAGCTGCATGTTCCGAACATGAATATGATGCTGGGGTGAATGTGCAGAGTGATGCAGGACAAAATTAAGAATAAAGTGATTCGAAGAACTCTTCAAAGGTACGTAAAGGTGAGATAAGTAGTTTAAAAAACTCCAAGAAAGTAGACTTCGATGGTTTTAACATGGAAGAAGAAGACCTTTGGAATGCGTAGTTCACACACAAACAAATACACAAGTATATACAATATCGACAGTCTTAAGATAACGTCGTAAGTCTCATTTCCAACTTTTTTCAGGAGAGCAAAAAACAACCTCTAACTTCCATTTACATCTTTGCAAGACACAAGTATAAAAAGTGGTTTATTTGCCTTTATAATACACACAAGCTTGCAATATTTTTTTCACCTATGGCCTGACCTATAGTGAACTAAATAAGTTAAGAATCCACATTTTCAATTCTTTGAGGGTTACGACCTTTTACCTTAACACCGTTGAATGGTAAGAACTAGCTAGCTAAGTTTAACGTCCCTTTCAGCAGCGAGGCAATATGCTATGAAGCTCTAAATAGATAAATAGTTAAACTAGTTAGCTAAATAGATAAATAGATTAACATTCCTTGTAAAGTCCAAAATTTTCTTCTCTTTCCCCCTTTTGTGTCACGTAATGACCAGTCGCGTTTCACAAAAAGAAAAAAAAAACTATGCATTGCGAATCTCCCCCATTCCATTCTATTCAATCCTGAAAATTGGAATAGTCTGTTCGTTATTTAAATTAGCTTGGATTACATTTCGTTTTTCTTTTTTTTTTTCAAAAAATCTATTTCTTTAATTACAGTCTATCTTCTTCTTCCTTCTTGTACTCCTACAAACCCACAGGACAGCACAACAATCTCTCTTTCTGTCTCTCTTTCTCCATCTGTCTACCTAACCCTGTGGTGGTGGTTCGTTCCTTTTACTTTTTTGTTTGGTTAGCTTTTACAAATTTTATTTCTTTCTTTTTCCTGCTTTTTTTCTCTCTAAAATTCTCTCCCTGCCCCTTTCTTTTTAGCCTGTCTAACTGACTCACCCTATTATCCATTCTTTTTCCTTGCGAACTACTGACATTTCTGTACGAAAAAAATAAAAAATAAAAAATAATCTGAGCATATTTCTTTCTCTCTGTCTGTTGCTATCCTTTTACTTTTTTTTTCCTCTACCGATTCAGGCTCGTTAGTATCTGATGTCCAAAGAGAGAGAAAAAGGGGGGAGGTTTTTTTTTTTTTTAAATGAAAATACAAAGGTGAAAGCACAGAAAGTACGTAAGCAAACGTAGTGGCTACTGCTTTAGTAGTAATAACAGTAATAATAAAATAGAAGAGAGAACAGAGAAAGTCTAAAAGAGGTCTTTGTACAGAAGTGTAGAGATTGGAGAAATCCAGAAAAGTTGATTTCATACTGAAGCATTAGAACTACCTTTATAGGGAAAAAAATGCGTGAGAGAAATGTGTCTATTTCTCATAAATTTGGTAACAAATACCTTTGTGTGCACTTTTTCTAAATCTACATAAATACGTACAAAGTTAAGGAAAAAGTAAGAGAAAAACCCATGTTATTCTGCCTGTCTGCTAATCCTTCTCTCTCTTCTAATATACTCTTTACCCACTTAAATATACCAGCAACTAGTTAAGTAAAACCAAAACCGAGAAGATATTGTTACTCTTGTATATTTTTGAAAACTAAAGGACAAACATGTGAGTGTGTTACGGTAAATCCTTGCTGACGTCCCCATTAAACCTCAGTAAATCAATAGGGTGGCCCTTAGGTATATGGGAAAAAATAAATTTTCGAATTTCTTTCGCCGCACCCCCTATTTGTTTTCCTTTAGTAATAAAAACATCATATACAAAATTTCACAAAAATCCATGAACGTTAACCCGTGCCGCAAAGCACTTGATTTCTGAAAATGAAAAGTCCATTAGAATTTCAATGACACTCGATTTACTATTTGTCAATAAACATATAATAATTATCACAAATTTAAATAGAACAATATAAAGTTTTCCTCCGTAATTCAGAATTGACTGGTGTTCAAATACAGTCGTTGGTTATCAGGCAACAAGCTATCAGCATCATAATCATCGTCCGTACATATAGTACTTATAGCAATACATAGTGTTATGAACCACTGTGGAGAAGATATTTGGATCTTTTCCTCATGACACTTGTTTCTTAAATAAAATTTACATTAGTTAGGAATCAATCAGCTAGTAAATACAATAAAAATGATAGTGGCTGATATTAAATAGAGAAATGTAGATCGACTTAACGGTAACTTTTGCTTTTTACACAAGGTAGTTTTTCCTGGATACAAATTTCTATAGTCTTGAACCACTTGCAAAAAGAAATGCTTCTGTTCGTCATTTCTAGTTAGAATCGCATTGTAATATTCCATTACGTTTACGCTCTTTTTTCCAGAAAAGAAATTCATCATTTGTCGACCAGCAAACCAGATCAAGGTCCGAAACACCTATAGAAATCCGAAAAATTTCAAAGAACTTCTTCGTGTTCCCTATCAGAAAATCTGCAATTTATTTTCCTTCAATACCACCTATTTCACCAGCGTGCAGTTCAAATCGCTTCATCGTTTTACATGAACTTTTACCATTTTTAAATTTTTCTGCTTTTTTTCTTTCTTTTGCTCATTACTGACATTCTCGTCAAAAAATGAAAGTGCCACACACCTCTGAGAGGTACCAAAGATTCCAGAAAAACTTCAATAAAGCTACTCTCGAGATATTAGAATTTGAGTTCGTACGTTTGAAGACTCTTCAAAAATTGTAAATTTTGATGTGCTGCACGAGATGCACTGGGACAAGTAAACCAAGCTTGTACATGCAACAGAACAAGAAAAATGCACACTTGACGCAGTCCTTCTTCCCGCTCACTTAATTTAAACTGATTACTGAAGAGAAATATTTTAAAGCCATATAAGGCTTTTCCCATTCAAGTTCCCTGATGTACAACCCCAAGGAAACGGAAAGAAATACCTCCGAGAGGCGTATTTCCTAGAAAAAGTACTGTTGACTCCAAAAGTTCTCTGTAATCTTCTCTGCAATTTCCATTTTCAAATTTTGAATAGCAAAAACTAGCATATCTTTCTTCGTGTTGCACAGAACTGAATTGACACTTTGATCAGAAATTTCTATAACAAAATGGATGTGTTGAAACCTTGGGTACTCTTTCTAGAAAAGCGTAAAAATTGGTACCTCTGGAGAGGAAGAAACTGAAACACATTCTTCAAATACACACTTTAAAATCAATTATAAAATGTGATGCCTACACGGAAGATATAAAATATTTTTCCCAATTTCTGTTCAAGAAGAATACTAGCTCCATTGATACGTTCAGTATTGGAAGTTGTGTTCTAATGCCATTGCTGTTGCGATTAATATGAGGATGGAGCTGTATCAATTACTTTATAGCGATCAAGAGCCGCAACGAGTCGTGCAAAAATGGAACGTCATCTCCCTCTTGTTCTCGAAGATCCTGTCACTGCCTCAGCAGTTTCTACTTCACCCATTGGAATTGTATTTTCTGTTTGGCATACATCTTCGTCTTCACCTTTTGAATTGATAGTCGACGATTCACCCGATTCACTCACTTTACACTGTTCCTCTTTATGTTTCTGTTTGCGACACGTTTGAAGTTCTAGTCGCTTTTCTACTTTTTCTTCTTGACGAGGTAGACACATGTCCCTACCAACCTTATTTCCAGAACGTCCTTTTTGCCTTTGAGATATATGGAATTCCTTGTCCTCCTGAATTTGTATTAAGTCTAAAGCATTTGATTGCGCAATATGAAATAAATCGGCTAACATATCTAAGAAATATGTATCTTGTCTCTTCTTTCCTTCACCATTTCTTATACTTGATATTTGAAACCGACGCCACATTTCGTACAATCCAATGAGTTTATCGATAGACCCCTTACTGTCGCGAGTATCCTCGATCGGTATTCTTGTTTTAGACCAAAACATTTCTGTTTCACGAACAGCTAACCGAGCGCTCTCTCTTAAAGGTTACGCACTAAGTACTTGTCTGTTGTACGTTAACTCAGAACCCAATATCTGTTAACTCATGTTACCAACGAGGTAAATAATTACCACTCCGATAACTGTATTCACTAGTCATTGAACACACAACAATCACTTTGTTTATTTAATCACACGTGATTATACAAGACCCACAAGGAAACTTCCATCCTCTGAAAATAACGTTGACATTATCATATCAAAAGACTACAAATAGAAAATGAAAAAAATTTTTTTTTGGTGCTAGCTTGATGGCTAGCTCCCCCAAAGGGTTATGCCCTTTATATGGGAAGAGAAGGAAGAGGGTTGTGGATAGAAGGTATATGGTGCTAGTCTATGAGTACATTCTTTATTTATTAGCTTCAATAACAAACAAACAAAAAAATAATAAACAACAGGTATATTACGAAGATAAATATAGAAATAGATGTGAATGTATGATACAACAGCAGACATTATAGCATTATGCTATAATCATAAGGATGGGGAGTAGGTACTATTGCAAGCGATGGCATTGCCTTTATTTGGTTATGGGGTCATATGAAGGACATTATAGCTTTAATGCTATAATCATAAATGAGGGGAATATATGAGATGAAAATGAAGTGCATCGGACATCACAACACATGGGATATGTTAGTGGACGAATGAGCTTATCTTCCGGTCCTGGGGTGGCTCAGGACCATGATGGAGACAGTGGGAACCCTGTTAGAACAAAAGGACTACTGTACAACATAGGATGGAAAGATGAGAGGTGAATAATAGTCGTTTTTATAAGCAGCAACGGCATGAAGATCGGGATGATCAGAGGGTAAAGTGTAATGATATAAAGAAAATAGAAGGGAAAGTGAAGTATGATGAAGGGGGTGAGAAGGGGTATAAGCTATATCAAAATTCATAGTTTCTAAGAGGAGGGCATGTCGTTCCTCGAACCGTTTAGTAATATATTTCAGTCGGAGTGTTTCAAGGTGGTATAAAATATGGGGAAAAGTTAGTCGCTCATAAAGTTCATGTGTAGGGCTGGGTAATTTAATGCGGAATGCAATACGTAATGCATGGCGTTCAAGAATTTTTAGTTTCTCGTAATAAAAGGGAGAGGCGTTAATCCAAGCCACGAACCCATACGTTAGTATTGGCCGGAGAAAAACCTTGTATGTGTTTAGGACGACAGATGATCTGAGGCCCCAAGTCGTTCCAGTTAAGCGTCGTAATAGATTCAATCTATTATAAGCTTTAGCGACAACCGTCTTTAAATGAGGACGCCAGGTAAGGTGTTTGTCGATGGTGAGACCAAGATATTTAACATAATTAGCGGGTTTCAGGCGAGTGTCGTCAACGGTTAAATTGAGATAAGATGGATTTTTCTGAATTTTACTACGTTTTCCGGGAGGAAGAAGAAATAATGTTTGTGTTTTATCTGGATGTATCTTGAGCCTCCACTGGCTGCACCAGCTGACGAAGGAGTTGATAGCAGACTGCATAGCGGTATTAATTTGATGTACTGTGTTCCCTAAGGCAAGGAAGGCTGTATCGTCTGCGTATTGAAAAAGTTGGATGTTGTCTGAAAGTGGCGGTAAGTCTGCAACATATGGAAGATATAATAAAGGAGAAAGTGCTGAAACCTGAGGCACGCCAGAATGTAGAAAGATGGGATGTGAAAGAGCACTGTTGATTGAGATATAGGCCAATCTGCAAGAGAGAAAATTATAAATAAAACGGACGTAGGCGAGAGGAAGTTTGAAATTCAACAATTTAGCAATGAGACCGTGGTGCCAAACTTTATCAAATGCTTTTTCAAGATCAAATAATACTAAGCAGGATGGTTTGATGGTATTGTAATGATCAGTTATGATAGTGAGCATTCGTAAAAGTTGGTCGTTGATACAGTAATTTGGACGAAAGCCTGCTTGATGATCCGGGAGAAGGTTTTTAACAGAGAGGTGTTGATGGAGCCTGTGAACGAGAATACGTTCAAGACTTTTGCTGTAGATGGATGTTAATTGAATTGGTCTGTAAGAAGCAACGCTATTGGCAGGTTTGTCCGGCTTTTGAAACATTAGAACTTTCGAGGTTTTCCAGTGAGGCGGTATGTAACCTGTTCTGAGTATAAATGTAAAAATGAGAGCTAAGAGGTGTAGGAGAATATACGGTCCTTCTTTGATATGGCGATATGTGATCTCATCTAGTCCAGGGGCAGTATTGCGTTTTCGTGCTATGGTGTCTTGAATTTCGACTGTGGTGATAGGAGCTGTAAGTGGATGGTTAGCGGGAAGAGAGTGGGATGGATTTGGTTGAAGGTGAGGAGACTGAAAGTAACTTTTTCGACTGAATGAGTTTTTAACTGATTAGTAGGTGGTAGAGGAGTGAAAATAGTTTGTAGATAATCGGCAAAAGCGTCCGCTTTATCTTTATCGGTATGAAGAGCTTTGTCATGGTGAATTAATGGATATAGTGTATGTGTCTTTTTACCTGTTAGAATGTTGAATCTTTTCCAAAATTTCGTGGGGTGAGCAATATCTGTAAGATTATTGCAAGTGTCTATCCAACGCCGTTGTTTATATGCCCGTATGTAATTCCGGACTGTCCGTTGAAATTGTCGATGAAGCCTTAAGGATTCGACATTGCCGGTGCGTTGATAATCTCTATAGAGTTCTCTGGAACGACGAATAAGTGGAAGGTAATGGGGTGGGAGTTGAGGATGATGAGGAGAAATAGTTGACTTGGGAATATGGGAGTTTGCGGATGACTGAATAGATGATGTGATAACGTCAAGCGCATGATATAATCCTTCTTCTGTAGTAGGGGCTTCTAAGTGTTCAAGACTGTGTGCAAGAGAAATGCGGTATGCATCCCAGTCTGCTTTATCAAAACGTGGGACTTCACGTGATGGAATAGAATTGGAAAGGTTGGAGACTCGGCGTGTGATAGAAAGTTTAATTGGAAGGTGATCACTGCCCATCGGATCGAGTACGTGCACAGTGCATCGGTCTATGAGATTATTCGAAACTATGACTACATCTGGTGTAGTGTTGGAAACATGTCGAGTTGGTTTGGGTAGTTGCAGAATAGTGCCGGTAGTATGAGTGGTGATGAAATCCTGGAAGTGGCGTTTTTGACGATCGGTACGGCTGTGAAAATTGATGTCAGCCATGATTACAAACATTCGGAAGTTATTGGAAACATATTGAAAAAAAACATAAGGAAGCTCATGACCAGGGCGAATGTATATTGTGGCAATGGTTACATAAAGGTTTGAAAAATAGAGCGTAACAACCAAGTTTTCAGACAGATTTTGTATTGGAGGATGAAAGATGCGATATGGTAAGCTTCGAGAGAAACCAATAGCTACCCCACCATTTGCCCCTGCGGGCTGGTTTGGTGTTGTCATGGCGAAGTACATGATAATTTGAAACTTTGCTAGAGCGTGCAGCTGTAAGGTGAGTTTCGTTTAGTAAGAATACATGAATGGTTTCCTCCAAAAGAAGTTGTTCAAACAAATTCCTATGTTCCTGTAAGGAGCTGATATTCAGAAACAATAAACTAATATGAGAGTCCATGTCTGAAAACTCAATGTGGATCAGCGGTAAGGTCAGTGTTGAGAATAGAAGAGTGAAAATATAAATTTTGACCAGAGTAAGTAGCTTGGAAGTTAACATTGAAGATTCGTTTGGCTGCCAGCTGAATTTGTTGGAAGACGTGTTGCCGATGAAAGGGAAGAATATTTTGAAGTGCTGTGGTGAGAAAGGAAAGAAACTGGTTGATTTGAATTGGTTGAAAAACAGAAGTTGGCGTATCCATAGGATTGTCGGTAAGTGCCGTAACCTTTAAGGGCACAACTAGTTCTGGCTTGCTTGGTTCAGGACGGGGCCGTGCTTTGCACCTGTAGCTAAAAGTGGGATGAGCATCTCCACAAGTACTACACGCTGGCGGATTTTGGAGGTTTGGACAGGTTTTCGTGTTATGAAGTTGCGAGCAGTATCCGCATTTCGCAAGATTACGGCATTCCGCTGTGCTATGCGAGTTATAAATTTGACATTTCTCACAACGCAATGGAAGGGGAGCTGGGGTGTGTGATGGCTCTACTCTATGGCGTTTTTTATAGATGAAAGCTCCATTGTAAAGTAAATCGTCAATGGTCTCTTGAGAGCTAGTCAAAACGTCAACCATGTAAGTTGCGCCATGTACGCTTTTGATGCGTAAACACTTGAGAATGGAGTGCCCTTCAGCTTTTAGTTCCTCGCTGACTTCATCGAAGCTTATACTTGGTTCGACTCCACGTATGACTACTGATAAAGCAGGTTGTCGGCGTGGAGGAGGTTGCTGTTTTATATGTTTATCTGTTAGTTTCTGCAGGTTAGCGTTTTTCCCAAAAATTTCAAATGAGTATTTATTTCGAATAGTCGTAGCAAAGTTAGGATCAGGTGATTTAATTATGATCCCGTTGCGAGTTTTAGTGATCTGAGTGACTTGTGCTCGAGTGAAATACTTTGTTACTTGAAGAAAAATTTGCTTCTCGTTTTGGAACTTCGGATCGTAATTAGTAAGCAGATAAGAATAGAACGTCGGCTTTAAGATATCTTCTAGAGAAGGAAATTGCTACCTATCGTCTGGAGATGGTACGTTCATCTTGGTAGAGTGAGGTTGCACAGGTTGCGAAGAGTGGTGCTTTTTTGGCGGTGGCGATTTTTGCTGACTGCGAGTGGTTCGCACTGGGGCTGGGGATCGCGACCGAGATCGGACACCTGCCCGCGAACCCTTGCTGTTTTTGCGTTTATCAGTCTTGCTGATAGCACCAGTTGAAGCAGAAGGTGAGGGTGTTGTTTGTCCGGTGTCGATATCCATGGTCGTCTAAGTCGATGTGATGAATCAACAAAGTACGTAACTCAGATGAAGGTAGCCTGAATGAGAAAAATGAAATGATGCAATAGCCAAAAATAGCTGGCCTCTCTCGGTTGAAACCCTCTATCTCGCCGCACCACTACGCCCGTAGCAATGATTGCCTGGTTGCGTCCACAACTCAGGATCGATCAAAGCCTAGACTCGATACCTAGGTACCTCGGCCGGAGAGTTGAAAGCCAAGTGGAAGTATGAATGAAAATTTTTTTGCTATCCGAAGACTAGCTCCCTTGCGAGGGTTACGCCCTCTATCCGGGTTGAGAGGTGAAATTATTGGGGCAGAGAGGATATTGGAGCTGGTCTAAGGGATATATAGGAAGACTGAAGCATCATTTTATATATACCACTTTATTATATTTCTTCTTTATTTCATTATATTATACAAGTATGGTATCCACTTGGTCATTATGATCTTGTGATCATAATCATTAGGGCTGGGAAAGATGATGATGAGGTGCACTTGACAGGACAAACACAAACAAGTTGTTAAAAACACGAATGCTGGTTATCTTCTTGTCCAGGGGCTACTCTGGACAGTGATGAAGACGAGTGAAGCCCTGTTAGTATGATGAGTTCACAGTGCAACATATGTGGGCGAGACGTGATGGGGAAGATGGTCGGAAGAGTAGGCAGAAGATGAAAAAAATTTTTTTGGCCAGCTAGCCGACGCTAGCTACTACCCGAAGAGGGTTACGCCCTCTGTAGGGGAAGAGATATTTTAATAGATTGTGCTGTTCAGGAAGCCGTGGTTGGGATATGGGTTGATACATAAAATTTATTGTTCAAATTGTGATGGTCATTATGGCATTTAACCATAATCATGAGGTAAAGGAAAGACATAAGTTCAGTGAAGGAAAAGCATAACTGTAAAATGATATGAGATGAGAAGATGAAATGAAGTGCGAAACTCATTACAACACATAGGTTCTGTTAGTTGAACAAATGCAGGTTATCTTCTCGCCTAGGAGCGGCGCTAGACATCAATGTAGACAGAGGAGCCCTGTTAATACAGAAGGTATTACTGTGCATATGATGGCCATATGTGAGGTAGATGAGCGTCTGTAGAGTATGGTTCGTAATAGGCGGTGTCAGGGTGGTCTGGAGGTAGAGTGTAACGGTATAGAGTAAACAGTAGTGAGAGCGGCGGGGAAAAGAGCAGCAGTAGGGGAGATGCTTCGGGCGTGGACTTCAAAAGTTTTCTGGAGAAGTGGATGATTGCTGTGCAGGCGCTGGGTGATGTATTTGGTTCGGAGTGTTTCTAAATGATACAAGATGTGTGGAAACGTAAGTCTGTCATAAAGATCTTGAGTGGGACTTGGTAATTTGATACGGAAAGCGATTCGCAAAACATGACGTTCCAGGATGCGTAATTTCTCATAGTAAAGGATCGGAGTAGATATCCAAGCTGTAAATCCGTACGTGAGAATAGGACGGAGAAAGACCTTGTATGTGTTGAGAATTGTATGAGCATTGAGTCCCCAAGTAGTTCCAGCAAGACGTTTCAGGAGATTGAGGCGAGAGTAAGCCTTCTTGGAGATATCTTTTAGGTGTGCTGTCCAGGTTAGATGCTGATCGAAAGTGACTCCAAGATATTTGACACTGCGAGGAGGGTTGAGCAATACATCTTGCACTGTGAGGTGCAGAAGTCTTGGATTTCTGTGGACACGGGAACGATGCTTCGGAGCAAGAAAGAGAATTGCTTGAGTTTTTGCAGCGTTTATTTTTAGTCTCCAGTGAGAGCACCAGTCAACAAAGGCATTGATAGATTCCTGTAGAGCGAGATTGAGTTGGTGAATGGTTTTCCCTGTCGCAAAGAAAGCAGTGTCATCGGCATACTGGAAGAGTTTAACTGTAGCTGGAACAGGTGGAAAGTCGGAAACAAAGATAATATATAATAACGGCGACAAAGCCGATCCTTGGAGAACTCCGGAATGGAGAAAAATGGGAAATGAAAAACTGGAGTTGATACAGATGTATGCCAGTCGACAAGAGAGAAAATTAAAAATGAATCTGATGTAAGCAATAGGCAATCGGAGCTGTTTGAGTTTATAAATGAGAGCGGGATGCCAGACCTTGTCGAATGCCTTTTCGAGGTCAAACAGGACCAAACATGATGGATTGCCTGTGTTAAATTGATTATAGATGGAATTGGAAAGGCGAAGCAACTGATCATTTACGCTGAAAGAAGGTCTGAAACCAGCTTGTTCAAGTGGAATGACGTTGTGTAGTGCCAGGTACGGATGAAGACGTTTAACAATGATGCGTTCCAGTATTTTACTAAAGGTTGACGTTAGTTGAATAGGGCGGTACGAGCTAACAGAGGCAACAGGTTTATGTGGTTTTAGGAACATTAGGGTTTTTGAAGTTTTCCAATCAGCAGGTATAAAGCCAGTTCTAAGAATAAAGGTATAGATGAGACAAAGGAGATATAAGACTACGTACGGACTTTCTTTAATGTGTCGATATGTAATAGAGTCCATGCCAGGGGCTGTGTTACGTCTATGAGCTACCACTGAGGTTATGTCAGAAATCGAGATCGGTGCAGTAAGAGGATTGTTTTCGGGGAAAGTGTGATGAACATTAGCCTGCAGATGTGGCGAATCCAGATTGAGGTTGTCGACTGGGTGAGATCGATGGGGATATTCAGGTGCGAGAGGTGTAAAGATGTCCTGGAGATACCTGGCGAAAGAATTGGCTTTATCTGTATCAGTATGAAGCGGAGTATTGTTGTCGATGAGAGGATATGTCGTGTGAGTATTGAGACCAGTAAGTTGCCGGAAACGTTTCCAATACAGAGTAGGATGTGAAAGAGACCCGAGATTATTGCATGTTTTGACCCAGCATCGCAACTTGTAAGCTTTAAGATAGTTGTGAACTGTTCGTTGCAATTGTCTGTGATGCTGAAGAGAGTCAAGGTTGCCAGTTGCAGCATAATCTCTATAAAACTGTCGGGATCGTTTTATCAGTGGTAAGTATTGAGGAGGTAAAGAGGGTCGAAAATTTGAAACTTTTGATTTAGGGATGTATTTTTCTGTGGCGTTTTGCATAACAGTGACGATAGAATCCAGAGCATGAGACAGGTCAGATTCAGTGGTCGGTGAAGGAAGATCATTAAGATCATCCTCAAGGTATGATCTGTAGGCATTCCAATCTGCTTTATCATAGCGGTAGGTTTGAGAAGTGGTATTGCTATGAGTCTGAATAACTAATTTGATTGGAGCATGATCACTACCAATGAGGTCAAGAACATTAACAGAACTACGTTGGGATATGTTGCTCGAAACAATGACTATGTCGGGAGTAGTCTGACTCGTGGAGCGAGTCGGTTTGGGTAGTGGTAAAATCACTCCGGTGGTATGGCTGATAATGTGATTGAGAAAACAATCACGTTGGGTAACTGTCCGGCTATGTAAATTGACGTCTGCCATGATTATGTAAATACGGAAGTTGTTGGAGATATATTGAAAGAAGCTGAATGGAATATCATGACCCGGACGAACGTAAATGGTTGCCACAGTTACGTACAGTGCTTGATAATATAGAGATGTAATAAGGTATTCAGGAAGATTTGGAAGAAATGGAGAATGGCTTCGAAATGGAATAGAGGGCGAAAACCCAATCGCTACTCCCCCATTGGCTCGTCTAGCTGGCATCGTGCTATCTTGGCGTAACAATTGGAAGCGAGATATGCGGCAGGACAGTCTATGGGTGAGATGAGTCTCATTAAGCATGAAGGTATTTATGTGTTCTTCTAGTAAAAGCGCTTCAAAAAGCGGCTTATGCTGTGGTAAAGAGCGGATGTTTAGAAATAAGAAAGAGAGCGCCATAATGCAATGCAGAATAATATAGATTGTGACTGGATAGCAGTTAGACTTCAGTTTCAAGGACATTTGAATGATAATATACACTATTGCCTGAATATGTTGGACAGATGTTGGCATGGAAAATTGCCTTGGGCGCGGATTGAATTTGTTGAGTGATGTGATCTCGTAGAAAGGGGTGGATGTTCTGTAGCGAGAGAGTTAGAAACGTCAGTAACTGATGAACAGTGACAGGTTGTTGTAAAGCAGGATTGGTCGGGGGTTGGATTTGTTCTGGTATGCGACAATCGTGCCACAGTCTCCGGTTTCGATGGCTCTGGAGCTGGCTTGGAGCGACATTTATAACTGTATGTTGGGTGAGAGTGATCTTGACATGTGGAGCAGGTCGGAGGTAGTTTGAGATTTGTACAGCTGCGTGTAGGATGTGGTCCTGAGCAGTAACCGCATTTAAACGGGTTTTTGCACTGTGAAGTAGAGTGCTGGCCATAAACCTGACACCGCTCGCAGCGAAGAGGTAAAGGAGCAGAGGTGCGTGATGATTCAACGCGATGACGTTGTTTGTATATGTATGCGCCACGAGTTAGTAACTCATCGATAGTCTGTTGAGAGTTAGTACCCGCACCATGTATGTCAAACCATGGTCGTTTTTGATCCTGAAGCATTTAATGACATTATGACCTTCTAGTTTTAGTTCTTCAAAAACTTCCTCGTCAGTGTAATTCGGATCTACCCCTCGTATCACTACAGACAGTGTGGGTGTTTTTCTCGGTGGCGGCGGCTGTTTTGTGCGTTGATCAGTGAGCTTGGTCATAGTTGATTTAGATCCAAAGATCTCAAAACTGAATTTGTTCCTGGTCGTACGCAGAAATTCCGGATCCGGCGTCTTAATAATCATGCCGTTCCGTGTTCTGACAATTTGAGTAATATTAACCCGAGGCATATACTTGGTAATCTGCACGAAAAGAAGCTTAGGATTCGAAAATTTAGGGTCAAAGTTCTGGAGTAAGAAAGAATAAATTGGTGGTCGATTCGGAGGAGGCAGGTTGGGAAACTGGCGATCATCCTGTATGTCTATAATCATTGATGCTTCAGAGCTTGCATCGCTTAACTTATGCTGGCGTTTAGCAGGCGGTAGCTTGGTGGATGCGATAGGAGAACGTTGACGAGAAGAAGAGCCCTGGCTGGTAGAAATTCGTTCCAGAGAATGGCATCTCCGTCTAATCGGTTTCCCGGAGGAGCAAGAAGGTTCCGGTGCTATAGGCGGTAAGCCAGAATGTTGTCCAATGATAGGTTGGGACGCCATAAGTCACGGTGAAGATAATGAATGAAATAGTGTGACGAAATGAAAAGATGAAATGAATGAACGATGAAGCTAAGCTTCCAAAAATATGTACACTAATGTGTACGGTAACGCAGTCTCCACTCGAGTGAAACCCTTAATCTCTCCCACTCTCTCGCCCGTTGCTGAGACTTGCCGTACTTGCGTCCACAAATACGTAATAATCACAGCCAGGACTTGACACTGAAAAACAATGCCTCCAATGAGAAAGTCGGAAACCAGCGAAGTATGAGATGAATTTTTTTTTTTGAAGTGCTAGCCATAGGCTAGCTCCCTTTTAGAGGGCTACACCCTCTCTTAGGTGGGAGAAGTGAAGGGATTATAGTAACGAGTAAGGTATGGATGGGCTAAGAGTAGTTTATTAATTTATTTATTTGTTTATTACTATAACTAGGACATTATGATCTTTTCGATCATAATCATACTTGAATGGTAGGTGTAGTTTGAATAACATAAGAGCTGTAACATAATAACAAGTATAATTGAACACAACATAAATATAAATATGGTAATTATAGAATATATATAAGTGAGGAAACAAAGCAAAACATGAGAACAATAGAAGTGCGAAAGTTATGATGAGATAGATTACATAAATAGATGAAAAGAAACATTACATACATATGAATGTTATTAATAGGAAAATAAGTAAGGAAATAATCAAACATTATAAGCAAAGAACATTGATGATCATAACGTAGGAATAGGTATAGCATGCACGACAGTATGATATAGTAATGGGCGTGAATGATGTGGCGAGGTGCATACACAGGACAACACGTGGGTGATATTAGTTAGACAAATGAGCTTATCTTCAGCCTAGGGGCGGCTCTAGGCAATGATGTAAACGAATGAGGCCCATATTAGTAAATAATGATAATCACTGTGCTGGAAATGATGGGTGAATGAGAGGAAGATGTTCATGAATGACGTAATCGGTGATGATAAATAAAGCGGGATCTAGTGGTGGTAGAGTATAATGATATAATGTGAAGAGAAGCGAAAGTGGAGGATGATAGTAACGAAGAGGTGTTGGATGAAGTGCTAAGTAACGCATTGTATCCTGAAGTAAAGGATGACGAGTTTCGAAGCGCTTGGTGATATATGTGAGCCGCAGTTTTTCAATGTAGTACTGTAAGGTCGGAAAGGTAATTAGATTATACAGATCTTGTGTGGGACTAGGTAGCTTAACACGGAATGCTGTACGGAAAGCATGGCGTTCAAGGATGAAAAGCTTATTGTAGAATTTTGTCGGGGCAGCTAACGAAGCAGTAAATCCGTATGTGAGGACTGGTCTTAAGAATACTTTGTACGTATTTAGTATTGTATGTGGTTTAAGACCCCAAGTGGTACCAGTCAAGCGTTTCAATAGATTAAGTCTATTATAGGCTTTAGTAGTAATGGTTTTTAGATGTTGCAACCAGGTAAGATGACGGTCGTATGTAATACCAAGATATGTAACAGTATTACTGAGTTGAATAGGCACCCCATCAACGTGTAGAGAGAGTTTACGTGGATTTCTACGGAATTTGGAAGTTCGTCTAGGTGGTAAGAAAACTATCGCTTGAGTTTTAGCTGCGTTTATAGTAAGCCTCCATGAAGTACACCAGGTGTAGAAGTGATCGATAGCAGTCTGTAAGAAAGTGCTGATCTGCTGAATAGTTGTTCCAAGTGCTAGCAGGGCCGTGTCGTCTGCGTATTGGAAGAGATGGACTTTATCTGGTAATCGGGGCATATCAGCTACGTATAGAAGATATAATAAAGGGGATAAAGCCGATCCTTGGGGTACTCCAGAGAAGAGAAAAATAGGATGTGATAAACTGCCTCGTACTGAGATATAGGTGATACGATTGGTAATGAAGTTGTATATGAGGCGAATATATGAGATAGGGAGCCGGAATTTGAGAAGTTTGTATATGAGCCCAAGATGCCAGACCTTATCGAATGCATTCTCCAAGTCAAATAACACTAAGCAGGAAGGTTGAGCTGAATTATAATGTTGTGTAATGAGCGTTGTGAGTCGGAGTAGCTGATCATTGATAGAGAAGCCTGGTCGAAAGCCGGCTTGTGTGACGGGAAGTAAGTTATGATCGGCGATGAATAGATGTAATCTTTTAACCAGAATACGCTCTAAGATCTTACTGAAGGTGGAAGTAAGTTGGATAGGTCTATAGGATGTAATATTCTGCGGAGGTTTGTGCGGTTTAGGAAACATAAGCGTCTTAGATGTTTTCCAAGCTAAAGCCAGTGCGCAGTATGAATGTGTAAACATTCGCAAGAAGAAGGAGTAGCGAGATAGGGCATTCTTTGATATGGCGATATGTTACGTTATCGAGACCAGGTGCAGTATTTCGTTTATTATTAAGAACTTGAGTGATTTCGTTAACAGTGATGGGAGCAGAAACAGCAGCATTAGTAGGTAAGATATGAGTAATATTTGGTTGAAGTTGCGGCGATGAGGTATTTAGCCTGTCTGCAGCGTGAGGTGCGTTGTCAGATGACGGTGTGAAAATTTCTTGTAAGTGATCTGCAAATGCATTCGCTTTATCACGATCGGTAGAAATAGATGTGTCGCCTAATAAAATAGGGTAGGGCGTAGTAGTGAATTTCCCACACAATGCGTTAAAGCGAGTCCAGAATTTTGTAGGATGAGATGTTTCGGAAAGATTGTTACATGTCTTCACCCAGGAGCGAAGTTTATATGCTTTGACGTAGTTGTGTACTGTACGTTGAAATTGTTTGTGATGTCGGAGTGCTTCTGGATTGCGAGTGCGAAGATATTCTCGATAAAACTGTCGTGAACGTGTGATCATAGTGATGTATTGAGGCGGAATCTTGGGTTGATAGGGAACGGATTGTGTGGTTGGAATGTATAAGTTGCTGGCTTCCTGGATTGCAGAGGTAATGGTGTCTACAGTCTGATATAAATCGTCGCCTGTGGTGGGGTCGGTTAGATCTCTGGTGAGGTCTGAAATGTGTGTGCGATATTGATCCCATTTAGCTCTATCATAACGCAAGCTCACTCGCAATGGTAACGAAGAACTAGTTGCAGCTAAATATGGTTTATAGACCAGCTTGATGGGTGCATGATCGCTGCCCAGAAGATCAAGGATTTCGACATTGCAGTGTGAGACAAGGTTTGCTGAGGCGATGACTATGTCAGGCTTGGTGTTTGAGATGGGGCGTGTAGCTTGCGGAAGATCAAGAATGATTCCAGTAGTGTGAGTCGTTATAAAGTTAACAAAATTGGCCCTGTCGCCATCGCTGTGGCTATGCATATTGAAGTCAGCCATAATAATATATCTATTGAAAGTGTTGGAGATATATTGTACGAACTGCTCAGGTAATGGATGGTTTGGTCTGATATATATAGTTGCCAGTGTGATTATGATATTTTTGAAATAAACAGTGGCTATGAGGTATTCGGGAACAGCTGTTGTAGTATAGTGATGCTGGCGAAAAGGGATGTGGGGAGAAATCCCTCTGGCCACTCCCCCATTGGCTCGAAGTGTAGGTAGAGGATTTTCAGAATGAAGCATGGTATATCGTGGTAAACGACAAGAGCGAGAGCTGGTAAGAAATGTTTCATTAAGCAGGAAGACTGTTACATGCTCCTCGAGAAGTAGCTGTTCAAATAAAATTTTGTTCTTTGGTAGTGACCGGATGTTGAGAAAGAGAAAAGTTAAAGCCATGATATTAATCGATAGTAGTAGCATGTGATTTATGGAAATGGACAGTATTGCCAGAATATGTTATGGAAAGTTGTCTTTGCTGCTATAATGATTTGTTGTAGAATATGAGGCCTAATGAAAGGATGAATATTTTGCAGAGCTAGAGTTAGAAACGTTAGTAGCTGGTCCAATGAAACAGGAGCGTCAATTGGATGTGGAGTGGTTTGAGCTGGCGTCGGTGGAGTTCAGGATGATCCTGAATAGGGTCCGGCTTTGCCTTACACTTATAACTATAGGCCGGATGCTGCTCATTACAAGTGGCGCATTTTGGTGGCAATTGCAAGTTGTTACAAGTCCGGGTGTTATGCGGACCAGCACAGTAGCCACATTTACTTGTGTTTTTACAATCTGATGTCTGATGAGCATTGTAAACCTGGCATCTCTCACAGCGGATAGGCATAGGAACTGGTGTTCGTGATGGCTCTACTCGGTGTTTATGATTATAAATGTAGGCTCCTGATGCCAATAGCTCATCAATGGTGTCTTGGTGGTTTGTAAGAACACGAACCATATAGGTAGGGCCTTGGTCGTTTCGAAATCGCAGTACTTTTGTAATAGTATGGCCTTCGAGCTTGAGCTCCTCTTGGACCTCTTCATCTGTATAAGAAGGGTCAACCCCCCGAATGACAACAGATAACAAAGGTAATCGTTTCGGTGGTGGAGGCTGCTTACGTGTGGAAGAGTTCAGTGATTGAATCTTCGCATTGGGACCAAACGTGTCAATAGGCACTTTGTTTTTTATTGTAGCGAGCAGAGTTGGGTCCGGAGTTTTTAAGATGATACCATTCCTCGTATGGACGATTTCTGATATAGCTGCCCGAGGGAGGTACTTGCGGAGTTGTATGGCGACAAACTTCGCATTACTGAATTTTACATCGAAATTAGTTAGTAACATTGAGTGAACGGAAGGTGAGGTAGACCCGTCAAAATGATGCGAAGATGTAGCTATGTCCATTGGAACTTGGCTTACATCTGGATTTGAAGAGAGATGTTGTTTCTTTGTAGGCGGAGATTGTTGAAGCCGTTCGGCATAACTGTGTGTCTGTTCTGATGCATGTGGTGATCAGCTGCGAACAGAGCCAGAAGAAAGAACTGAAGTGGCAGAGGCAACTGAGGCTTGAGAACCTCGCCGCTGCTGAGATTTACTAAGAGTGGGGCTGACGTGACTTGCATCCCTGCGGGTCCAAACCTTCGTGTTGCTCGCGGTTGGTCCAGCTAAAACTTGCGGTAATCCTGTATGTTTGCCTTTCATCGGTTTGCCTGATCCTAGCCGTGGGTCCGCCATCGAAAAATCCGCCCTGAGCTGATGCCCAAATGAAAGGATATGTTACGCTTGTAGATGTGTAGTGAATGATGTGATGATATAAGATGTAATGATGGTAGTGATAGGTGCACCCTCCAGCACTGAAAAGCGCTGTCAATCCCAGTGAGAGCGTATGCGTGCTGGTCTCGATTGTGCGTGTGCTACACAATGTCCTCGAAGGCACGTTAACACTTCCCAGCTAGGCTAGGTTGTATACAAAACACAGCTTATGACGTTTGGTACGTCTAGCTGATGAGAGAGTATGTTCATGAATTTTTTTTTAACAAGAGTTTCATTCCCATCCAATGGATGGGCGGGCCGTAGAAGGCAACACCTTCTCTGTGGCCAGAGATATTATGAAAATTTTTTTTGGTGCTAGCCATAGGCTAGCGTCCTTTTAGAGGGCTACACCCTCTCTGAGGTGAGAGAAGTGGAGGAATTGTGGTAGAGGAATAAGGCATGGCTGGGCTAAGAGGAATTGATTAATTTTATTTATTTTGGTTCCAGAACTAGGACATTATGACCTTTGCGATCATAATCATATGTAAATGGTAGGAGGAGTTCTACATTAATATATGAACATAACGTAAAGAACATAACATAAAGAACATAGCATATTATTGGACTGAACATAAATAAGGAAATGATAGAAATATACATAAATGAGATAATAGAGCAAATCACGAGAAAAATTTAAGCACAAAAATTAGGATGAGATAAAGTATATAAGTAGACAAAGAGTAAAACGTTACTATACAGGTATATGATTATTAATTAAGTGAAATGATCCTGGAAAGTTAGACTACCAAATTGATGGAATTGAGAATGAGAGATGGAGCGATGTGCGATACACAGGACAACACAGGGTACGTTAGTAAGACAAATGTGTGTTATCTTCTGCCTAGGGGCATCTCTAGGCTGATGAAGACGGAGGGAGCCCTGTTAGAAACAAGAGGTGTCACTGTGCAGTGAAGGATGGAAATTGTGAGGTAGATGAGCATGGACTTGGTAGTCTTCGAGCAGATACAAATCCGGATGGTCAGGTGGTAGAGTGTAGCGGTATAAAGTGAAAAGCAGACTGAGTGGAGAATGGGCATATCGAGTACGGACAGGGTGGAGTTCATGATGGCGCATAGTATCCATGAGTAAAGGATGGTGAGAGGTATATCGGACAGTGATGAATTTCAGCCTAAGAGATTCAATATGGTGTGTGATGCTTGGAAAAGTGATAAGATCATATAGTGCTCGGGTCGGACTGGGGAGCTGTATGCGGTGTGCGATTCGGAATGCATGACGTTCTAGTATGCGCAGTTTTTCGTAAAAGGTGGGTGGTGCAGCAATCCAAGCAGGAAAACCGTACGTAAGAACCGGGCGCAGGAAAGCTTTGTACGTATTGAGAACTGTATGTGGTTTAAGGCCCCAGGTAGTGCCGGTGAGGCGCTTGAGAAGATTCAAACGTTGGTAAGCTTTGGCCGCGACCTTCTGAAGATATGGTTTCCATGTGAGATGTGTATCATAGATTATGCCAAGATAGGTAACTTTGCGAGTAGGAGCTATGAGAGTATCATGAACGTGAAGAGAAAGCAATGATGGATTTCTGTGGACTTTGGAGCGTTTGCGTGGTGGAATGAAAGTGATGGCTTGTGTTTTGGTCGCATTTATAGAGAGACTCCACTTAGTGCACCAGCTAGTGAAACGGTTAATAGCTTCCTGCAGGTCCTGATTTATCTGGCGAATAGTCTTTCCTAAGGCCAGCAATGCTGTGTCATCTGCATATTGAAAAAGATATATATCAGGAGGAAGTGGAGGAAAATCTGCTACAAAAAGTATATATAAAAGAGGTGAGAGAGCTGAACCTTGAGGTACACCCGACAAAAGAAAAATGGGATGAGATAACTGCCCATTAATGGAGACGTAAGAGATGCGACCAACCAGAAAGTGATAGATGAAACGAATATAAGCAACGGGAAGTTTAAGATGATTGAGCTTGTAAAGAAGTGCCAGGTGGCAAACTTTGTCAAAGGCTTTTTCCAGGTCAAACAACAGAAGGCAAGATGGTTTGATGGAATTATAATGTGAGGTGATGAGACTGGTGAGGCGAAGAAGCTGATCGTTAATTGAATATGAAGGGCGAAATCCTGCTTGGTGAATGGGAAGAAGATGTTTAGTTTCGAGATGTGGATGTAATCTTTTAACGATGATGCGCTCCAAGACTTTACTAAAAGTGGATGTCAGCTGAATAGGACGGTAAGAGGATGTATCACTAGGAGGCTTGTTAGGCTTCAGAAACATGAGTGTTTTGGAAGTTTTCCAGTCTGTCGGGAAAAAGCCGGTTCGAAGGATGAATGTGTAGATGAGTGCAAGAAGATTGAGAAGCAATAATGGACCTTCTTTAATGTGGCGATATGTAATATTATCAAAGCCTGGGGCGGAATTTCTTTTACGATTAACAACAGCCATGATTTCAGCGGTAGTAACAGATGTAGTAAGAGGATGATGCGGAAGGGAATGAGTGACGTCGGGCTGTAAGTGAGGAGATGCGAGATTCAGGCGATCTGTTGGATGTGGAGTGATGAGAGTGGAGGATGCCGCAGGTGTAAAAATATCTTGCAAATAGTCTGCAAAGGCGTTAGCTTTCTCCAGATCAGTTTGGAGTGGTACATTATTATGAAGAAGAGGGTAAGAAGGCTTGGTGTACTTGCCACAGAGAGCATTGAATCGTTTCCAGAATTTGGTTGGGTGACTGGTTTCGTTGAGATCATTGCAGGTCTTAACCCAATTCCGCAGTTTGTACGCTTTGATGTAATTGCGAACAGTGCGTTGTAGTTGAGTGTGATGATGGAGGGTTTCAGGGTTCCTAGTGCGGAGGTAATCACGGTATAGCTGACGGGAGCGACGAATCATGGATAAGTATTGAGGTGGAAGATGTGGTTTATAGGGAGTAGAGTAAGTAGTCGGAATATACAGTTCGGAGGCACGGCTAAGAGTCGAGTTTATAGTAGTGATGCTGTCGTAAAGTTGCTCTTCTGTAGCAGGTGGTGTGTGATGTTGTAAAGACTGAGAGATGTAGTCGCGGTATTTGTGCCAATCAGCTTTATCGTATCGAAGTGTTGGCCGTGGAGGTGGAAGATGAGCAGATTTAGTGGCCTGGGTATGACGATACGTCAGCTTAATACGCGCGTGATCACTGCCAAGTAGTGCTAGAACGTCAACGGTGCAATGGGAAGCAAGAGTATTGGATGTGATTACTATATCAGGAGTTGTCTGAGAAACAGGGCGAGATGGGGATGGTAAAGCATGAATGATGCCTGTTGTATTTGAACCAACAAATTGCGTGAACATGGTACGTTTGTTATCTGAACGACTATGAAGATTTTTATCTGCCATGATGATGTAATGCTTATATGTATTGGATATAGCTTGTAGAAAATTAAGAGGAATCGGATGACCTGGTCTGATGTAAATAGTAATGAGTGTGATGGCTATACTCGGGAAATGTAATGTAGTTATTATGTGCTCAGGGAGATTGTGAATTGGGCTAGAATGACGTCTATATGGAAGGTTGTGGTAAAAGCCGATTGCTGCTCCACCGTTTGCTTGCTGAGCGGGAAGGGTGTTGTCACAACGGAGGATGTTATAGCGTGCTATATGGCTAGTATCCGATCGTTTGAAAAAGGTTTCATTGAGTAGAAATGCATTTACTTTTTCCTCTAGTAGAAGCG
The DNA here is from genome assembly GCF_964235325.1 of Thermobia domestica. Classification (NCBI taxonomy): domain Eukaryota; kingdom Metazoa; phylum Arthropoda; class Insecta; order Zygentoma; family Lepismatidae; genus Thermobia; species Thermobia domestica. Next base: position 134,028,641 of record NC_137458.1, read on the forward strand.
TTTCGAAGAGAAGTTTGTTTTTGAAAAAGGGTCGGATATTAAGAAAGAGAAACACTAAAGCCATGATGATATGCAGTAAGAGTTGGCTGTTAAGAAGTCGGAAGATGTGACGTATGAAAATGAGCATAGGTATTAGAGTATGTTGCGTTGAAAGAGACGTGGAAGATGATACGGGCAGCGTGGATGATTTGTTGGAGGATGTGTGGACGGATAAAAGGGTGAATGTTCTGCAAGGCAAGTGTGGTAAATGCGAGAAGTTTATCTATAGTAACGGGAGTTGAATCAATAGGGAAATCAGTGTTGGTAGACGAATCATGGGTTCTGAGGGGTGCTACCAATTCAGGACGAGTAGTTTCAGGTTGAGGTTTTCTTTTGCATCTGTAACTATAGGTAGGATGTTGTTCGTTGCACGTAGCACAACGGGGTGGTAGTTCTAAGTTTGGACACGTACGTGTAGGGTGAGTGCCTGTGCAGTAGCCGCATATAGCAGGTTGCGACAGTTGGCAGTGGTATGCTGATTATATGCTTGGCACCTTTCGGAGCGAAGTGGAAGTGGCGGGGATGACCGAGAAGGTTCCACACGATGACGTCTTTTGTAGATCAGAGCACCGTGCGCAAGCATGGTGTCAATTGTCTCTTGCGAAGGTGCCAAGCATCATATAAGTGGGCCCCTGATCGTTTCGGATGCGAAGTACTTTCGTGATGGTGAAGCCCTCCAATTTCAACTCTTCGGAAACTTCTTCGTCCGTGTATGTGGGATCAACACTCCTAATAACAACGGAGAGAAGAGGAGGCTTTTTCGGAGGTGGTGGTTGTTTACGGCGAGAGGAACTGAGTGTGTCGATCTTAGCGTTCTTTCCAAAGATTTCAAAAGATGCCTTGTTGCGGATAGTAGTAGCGAAGTGTGGATCTGTGGATTTAAGGATTATCCCGTTGCGGGATTTAACGACTTGAGCAAGATTGATACTTGGAAGGTATTTACGAAGTTGAAGAACTACGTACTTGACATTGTCGTATTTCGGATCAAAGTTTTGGAGAAGAAAACAATGAAGCTCTGGTCCTGATGGGATGACTTGATGATTGTTCGGATGTCGAAATGACGATGAAGAATGAGCAATTTCGGCATCCATGACAACTGAAGGTGTTTGACTTAGATGCTGTTTCTTAGCAGGCAGTGAATTTACTAAACGCTCAGCATAGCTCTCGGAATGAATTGGCGATCGCGATCGACTTGAGGCGTTCGAGATGGTGGAGGCAGTTGAGCGTTCAGAAGCTCTGCGATGTCGTGTGCTATCCTTTCGCTTTTCCACCTTTGTGGCTTGAGCCGGTGGGGCGAGGAATACTGGAGGTAGTCCGCCATGCCGACCATCCATCGAAGCCCCAGTGATCTGAGGTGGATCCGCCATGGAGAGCAGGAACCGGGCCGAAGCCCCTAGATTGAGAAACGAACGAGATGCAGTGTGTGATGATTATGAAAGTTGATGTAGGTAAGGTGACCCGTTTGGATAGTCACCAAGGTTGGAACAGTTCTCTGGACAAACCCGTAGCACTACACACCCTTGGCTTGATTAGTCTGGAGAGTAGTGCTCAAAGGAATGATTCAGAAAAAGCCCGGGATGAGGAACAGGAAGGATATAAAAATGCAGCTGTTCTGACGTCTGGTACGTCACAGCTGTTAAGATCGAATGTAATATCGATCGAGAGTATGATGAAAAACGCACGGTCACGGTCACGGTAATTTTCAAGTTTTGAGTAGAATATCGGGCCGAAGCCCCTGACTCCATGAGTTAGATGGTATAAAAGATATATGCAACATGTGCAGGTGGTTTGTTGGGTAGTACTATTGTTTTGTTAGGCGTGGTAGACTACATTGGCAACTGTCGCAGAGTAGCAGATGATGATATCAGTGCGATCGCTGGAAAGATATTAAATGCTTGGCGTGCGATAGACATTTCGTAGAGCGAATTCGGTGCCGATGTTAGCTATTGCTGGATTAATGTGTCGGGGTAAAGTACGCCAGAACTTACTGTGAAGATGTCGCAGTAGTTCTCTAACAGTAGGAAGTTCCAAATCTTCCAGAATTTGTCTGTTTCGGGTATATCTGTCGTGACCAGTGATTATACGACCAGCTCTAGTTTGCACACTTTCAAGTGTTCGAAGGAGACTGTTTGAAGCGTGTTGCCAAGCAGGGCATGCATATGTGAGGGTGGACAGAACTATCATCTTAAGTATGTGAACGCGGACCTCATGAGAAATGGAACTGCAGCGGAAGATGGGATATAACTCTGAGATTTTTCGTAAAGCTCTTTGCTTGATGTTGCTGATATGTGCGGCGAAAGTTAGCCCACGGTCTAAGGTCACTCCCAAGTATTTGGCGTGGGTGGCGTGAGGAATATGTGCGTTCTCATAGATAAGGTATCGAGGGACGCGGATGCGTCGTCGGCTGTGGATGACAGCACAACTTTTGTCTGTATTTACTTTAATCCTCCAACGTCTTGCCCATTCCTGAAAACTTGTTAGTTGTCTTTGCATATAGATGTAGCATTGTGCAAGAGAGCTACTGGTCGTAAAAAAGGCAGTATCATCGGCATACGTTGCGAGAAAGCAATGTGGTAGGGTCGGAAGATCTGCTGTATACAGAGTATATAAAAGAGGTGAAAGTACAGCGCCCTGTGGAACACCTGCTTTGATAGTCCTAGAGGAGGATTTGACACCGTCAACAGACACATGAAATTCTCTGCCAATGAGGTAAGAACGAAGTAAATGCAGAAGACGATCTGGAAGACCCTGGGTGTATAGTTTATATAATAGCCCTGCTAACCAGACTTTATCAAATGCTTTGGAGACATCCAGATATACTCCAAGGGTGTGTTGTTTTCTGTTGAAAGCCACTGTTAAGTGATCTACTACGCGTACGAGTTGCGTAGTAGTACTATGTTGTGCACGAAACCCAAACTGATGGGATGGTATGAGATCGTTATTGACTACATGCTGTCTTAGCCTCCAGAGTAACACACGCTCAAATAATTTACTTAAGTGTGACAAAAGACTTATCGGCCTATAGTTTTCCGGGAGCAGCGGATTTTTTCCAGGTTTGGGTATGGTAATGATTCGAGCTTCCTTCCAGGTCTTTGGGAAGTAGCATAGTTGAAGGGTGGCATTAAATAAATAAGTTAAGAAGACCAGTAATTTCCTTGTTGGGTGTTTCAGTATCTCAGTTCGAATCCCATCAGGCCCAGATGCTGTCCTTGCCGGCAGACGTTTGATGTGTCTTTCTATTTCCCGAAGTGTTACTAAAGTGATATCATCTGTGGGGTTTTGTTTACTTATGGCATATAAGGTGGTTCGAATGTGCTGTTGGAAATAAGGATCGAGAATAGCTCTGTTGGGCTGGAACTGCTTTTCCAAAGAGTCGGCGAAAATATCCGCTTGCGACTGAGGGTTTTGAGTCAGTCCTTGGGGTCCTTGTATGACTCTAGCTTTTGAAGCGTTTGTAGTGCGTTGGAATGCTTTGGAGTACGTCCAGATTTTGCGATCATTTACTGTTACATTTCGAAAAGTGTCTTCCCAGTATTGTTGGTTTTGTCGCATAGTCAGTATCTTGAGCTTTGCACGCAGTTTGTTCCATAGTGTCTTATATGCTGGATGTAGTGTGTGCTGCCATCGACGCCTAGCCCAGCGTTTTAGATGGATATACAGTTGTAGATGAAAACTGTCGCATTGACCGGTTTGGGTGGAAGAGATTTTGATGGTGGTGCTCGCTGCCTCTGAAGTACGAAGTGCGAAGGTGACGTGAGAAACTGCTTGTTCGATGTCCTCTATAGTGGCTGGTCTATCTCGTAGATCGATCATATTGTTTAATTCCTGTTTAAATACATCCCAATCAGTTTCTGTTGTTTTGATGAGAGGGCTGGTATGTGCGAGGCTGCGGTGTGAAACGTGGAAAATGACAGGATCATGATCAGAGTCTAAATCCGAGATGACATAGGGATGTACAGTAAAGGATACATCTTTGCAAATAGCAACATCAAGAACATCGGGTTGACCACCGAATTTTGGATGATAAGTCGGGTCTCGTGGAGCACTGATAATGAAATTAGACCTTAGGATATATTGGTGTAAGGCGTCCCCTGCGTTGTTAGGTTTAATTGAGTGCCATTCGCCATGCTTAGCATTAAGATCTCCAGCCAAGATGACTTTTGGTCCTAAGCTAGCTATGATATCAAAGTCTGTGGGCTCTAGTTGCGTGGCTGGGGACCTGTACCCAGTGACTAATATTAGTGGAACGCCTGGAGTTATGAGCTCAACACCAAGGGCCTCCAAAGTAAGTAGGGGTGGTATTGTTATCAACCTCACTGGGAATGACTTTTTGATGATAAGTAACAATCCTCCTTTCTGTCTACCCACTCTATCCTGTCTGTACACAATGTAGTTAGGTAAGCGCCAGCTAGTGATTCGAGCAGTAAAATGCGTTTCTTGTACAAACATAATATCAACTTTATGTTGGATGAGAAATCTAATAAGTAGGTGTTTCTGCCCTTCGAGACCATCTGCATTCCACGTAGCAAGAATAAGGGAGTGATGGAGAACCTTGGATTTAGAAGCAGCCATCGTCAACCATTTCCGCTATAGTTTCTATTACAACTGCAGCCTTAGAAGCTGAATCGACTGCTTGTCGGAATCGTGTAATCCCACGTTTAATATGAGTTATTATTTTACGGAAAGGTAATTCCTTGAGGAAGGAAAGAACGGACTTTAAGTCCAGATCTTCTTTAGAGTTCCCTTGATTGAGTGCAGAAGTTGACTCGATGTTGGAAGAGATAGGAACTCCAGGATCATTATCTGTAGCCATTGGCTGGTTATTAACAGAAGTGGGAATGGAGGTTTTCTCTGCCGTTGGTTCTTGTAAATTTTTCTTGGGTGCTTCTGGGTGTTTCTTCGGCTGCTGTGCCGGTAATTTTAGTGCTTCAGAGTAAGACTTATATACCGGGCAACCACGGTAATTTGCCGGGTGATCCCCCTGACAATTTGCACAAGTGGCGGGTGTTGATGTGTCTGGTTTACTACAAGACTGTGTGAAATGCAGTTGTCCACATTTGAGACACCTCGGGTGAGCTTGGCAGGTATCTTGAGAATGCCCCAATCGTTGGCACCTATAACATTGCAACACTGAAGGAGGCTTATAAGGTTCGATCTGGACCTTGTAGTACAGCAAGTTATTAATTGCATAGATCTCTTTAACAGCTGCAGTTCTCTCCAAAGCTACCAAGAACAGTGGCATCAGTATTTTCTTATCATTAGTCTTGCTTTTGCGAGACATTTGGTGGACACTTATTGGTTTGAAGCCTAATCGTGTAAGTTCTGCCTTCAGGTCATCTAATTCGGTGTCAATAGGTAGTTTACGGACAACTACCTTTATGGGCCTTTCGTTTTTTGCTACTCCTGTGGCATATTCAGTTTTCGTTTGCTCACAATAAGCTTTGATAGCGTTATAGTCATCTTTGGTAGCCGCTTGAATTCGGATGCGCTCCTTATTGGGCTGAGCTAAGGGAGGCTCCTTCAATGCTCGCGACAAGGTCTTTATAAATGTATATGTGTTTGTTATTCCGTATATGAAAATAGGAGGCGGCCTGAAACTGGAGAGCTTGTTAGTCGGTGCATTGTTGTTGCTGGTACTAGTATTATCTGCTTGTTCAGGTGACAAAATATCGAACCTATTACTGGTGGGAAGAGGTGGATATTCTTGGGTGCTATTAATTATTTTTTCTGCTTTGTAGAGGTTCTCCAAAGAAGACCTTCGTCGCTTGAGTGTTCCCACCACTGTGAAATCCATATCGTCAGTGTTATGGGACGTTGATGGCTGCGATTCACTTGACTTTTTAAGTGTAGTTGTCGTTTTCACTTTTTGCTTCGCTGGAGCAGTTGATTGCTTCTTCTTGCCTAAAGGCAGAAGTAAATCTTCCGGTTTATACGTAGATCTTATTATTTTGCCCCTGATACTAGGATTTTTGGATGATTGTGTCTTCTTCTCTGTCTTGACTGGGGTCTTCTGAGAAGCCATCTTGATAGCGAAAGTGGGAGATGGCGCCAGCTTACCACTAAGGAGGGTAGTGGAGTACTTAGGAAAAGATATGTTCTTAGAGCGCTGCTCTAAGGTTGTACTTTAATAATATGACTTTTCCTCCGAAGAGGAAGCACAAAAAAGTAATCGTTAGCCGGTAGAGATGCCTGAGTCGTCAACTGATTTGTTCAACTACCTCTGCCTCCGAAGAGGAGAGTATCAAAATAATTCGTAAAGCCTAAAGAATATCAAGGTCGTCTAAAGATAAGATCAAGGTAGTGTGTCCGCCTCCGTAGAGGCACAAAACAATTCGACGGTTGTTTCCTTTACCTCGATAAGGTAAGTAATCCAACCGTATGCAAGATGTTCGCGAATAAAATTCAACCAAGGGGGATGGAAAACCTAAATGACTTGTTTATTTTTCTCCGCCAGCTACGGATACCCTATTTTTTTTACCTGGTTAGAGATTCCAGGTGGCCCGTTCGATTTTTTTCCCTCTGTCTTTCATTCCCATCAAACGATGGGCGGGCCTCAGACGGTGATGCCGTCTCTATGGCCAGAGTGATGTTTATAGTATTTGGAGAGAATTATTGTGGTTGGATACAGGGTGCTAGTATAGAGGAGATGCAAGCAAAAGCTTCTCAGTTATAGTGATGGTGTGTCCAAGTATCGGAAATGCCACTTGTCAAGGGATGGGTTAGTGTGAGGTGAGGTAGAGAGGTTCTTCAGTGATGTCTTGTGAAAGCATGTATTGCGATAAAGGTATTATCTATAGATATGAGGATGGTGTTGGTATATTTGACGCCCAGGGTTGTAGTCATCAGAATTGGTTTCGCGCTCGTAAATTGCCAGTAGATGGTCGATTGGAGGATATCCAGTACGGGGGAGAGCAGGGGTCTCACTTAGGAGGGCCGTGAGCGTTTCATGTGATGTTGCTATATGGTGAGTAATGTATCTCGTGCGTAAGCGATAGAGGTGGTCTAAGATATGAGGCATTGTAGTGCGTTGATAGAGCTCAGCATTGGGGGTTCGATTAGTTAAAGAGTACGCAATGCGTAAGGCCTGCCGCTCGAGGAGTTGTAGGCGATTATAAAAGTGAGGGGTCGCCGAAAGCCAAGCTAGATGACCGTACGTCATGGCTGATCGAACGAAAACTTTGTAGGTGTACAGTAAGATGTTAGCATTTAAGCCCCAGGTTGTGCCTTTTAAGTTTCTCAAGAGGTTGAGTCGACGGCGGACGTCTTTCTCGAGAACAGTCAGGTGGGTGCGCCAGGTAAGATGTTTATCGAAATGAACCCCAAGATATTTAACACTATTGCTGAGCGAGATCTCTGAGTCCAGTACCATAATACGTAGCCGCTCCGGAGTGCGTGTGGGACAGTACTTGTGTTTGTTGCGAGCAAAAAGTGTCATTTGGGTTTTGGTTGGGTTTAATTTTAATTTCCAGCGTAAGCACCAGGAGATTAGGTTATCTATGGCTGCCTGTAATTGTAGATTAATGCGCTCGACAGAGGATCCGAGAGCGAGATAAGCGTATCATCTGCGAACTGCAAAGCATGAATTGGCGGTGAGGGAGTAGGCTCCAGTTCGATTTTTTTTTAACTGCAATTTCATTCCCAGTCAAAACTGGGCGGGCCACAGAAGGTAATGCCTTCTCCGGGGCCAGAGAAAAACTCCAGTTCGATTTTTTTTGTTAATGCTAGCCGAAGGCTAGCTCCCTTGCGAGGGTTACGCCCTCTATCCGGGTTGAGTGGTGAAAGTATTGGGGTAGTAAGGAGATTGGAGCTGGTCTATGGGATGTAGGAGAACTGGAACATCATTTATTTAAGTAGCACTTTATTATATTTCAACTTTATTTCAATTTATTCAAGTATCCATTAGACATTATGATCTTGTGATCATAATCATTGGGTCAGGAAGAGATTATGATGAGGTGCACTTGACAGGACAAACACAAACAAGTTGTTAAAAACACGAATGCTGGTTATCTTCTTGTCCAGGGGCTACTCTGGACAGTGATGAAGACATGTGAAGCCCTGTTAGTATGATGAGTTTACAGTGCAACATATGTGGGCGAAACGTGATGGGGAAGATGGTCGGAAGAGTAGGCAGAAGCGACAAAATGATCGGGGTGGTCAGGTGGAATTGTTTTCAGATAAAGGGAGAAGAGCAATGATAGAGGGCAAGTGACGAAATTATATCCCAGATCGTAGTGGCGGTCGATGTCCATGGTGTCCAGAAGTAAAGGATGTCTTTGCTGAAATCGGGTGGTAATGAATTTGAGCCTTAACTTTTCTATGTGATGAAGTATGGTAGGAAAAGTTATGCGGTCATAAAACTCCTGCGTTGGACTCGGGAGCTTGATTCGATAAGCTAAACGGAAAGCATGGCGTTCGAGTACTTTCAATTTGGCATAGAAAAAAGGCAAAGCACTAATCCAGGCAGGGTGGCCGTACGTCAAGATGGGACGTAAAAATACCTTGTAGGTATTCAGGACTGTATTAGGCTGTAATCCCCAGGTGGTGCCAATAAGACGTTTAAGTAGATTTAGTCGATTGTAGGCCTTGCGAATGATTTCTTTCAAATATGGCCGCCAAGTTAGGTAATGATCTATAGTGAGACCTAGGTAAGTAACCTGTTTGGCGGTCTGAATTCGTGTGCCATCGACTCTGATGTTAAGAAGGTTCGGATTTTTTTGTACTCGGGAGCGCTTGCGAGGTGGAATAAAGACAATTGCCTGCGTCTTAGTGGAGTTGATGTGAAATCGCCACGTATTGCACCATTGAAGGAAGGAGTCAATCGCTATGCTGAGAGAAGAATTAATCTGTTGAATGGTCCGGGCTGTGCAGAGAAAAGCAGTGTCATCGGCATATTGAAAAGTGTGCACATTGAGAGGAAGTGCCGGCATGTCAGCTACAAACAAAAGGTATAGAAGGGGGGAAATAGCGGAGCCTTGAGGTACACCAGAGTGAATAAAAATGGGATGAGATAGAGAGCTATTGATGGTGACGTAGGAGAGGCGGTTAGAAAGAAAATGAAAGATGAAGCGGAGATAAGAGAGTGGAAGCCGGAAGCGGTGAAGTTTAAACATGAGAGCTAAGTGCCAGACTTTATCAAAAGCTTTTTCGAGATTCCAGTTCGATTTTTTTTAACAAGAGTTTCATTCCCATCCAATGGATGGGCGGGCCGTAGAAGGCAACACCTTCTGTGTGGCCAGAGATATTTTCAACTTTTTGAAGTAGATGACATGGAGAATGATTTCAGGCTATAGAATAATGTGGATTGAAGTAAGGAACTAATAGTAAATCAAGTTGACGAGGATCTGTAAGAGGTGGCTATTGTGTTAAAATGTTTCTTGGGTACATGTGCAGAGGTTATGAGCAATATATATGTGGATTTCGGTGGTAGATACGGCGGTCAGGATTATACTGATCTATTGCTTCGGTGTATTCGTATATTGCTAACAGATGATCCAGTGGTGGGTAGGCATAGCGTGGTACAGCAGGAACTTGGTCTAACAGCTCATGGACAATGGGATGTGCCAATTGGATTCGTGTCGCTATGTAGCGTTGGCGTAGATGGTAGAGGTGTGGCAAAATAGTTGGAAATTGCGCACGACGATATATTTCAGCAGTGGGAGTATCGAAAGCGAGAGAGTAGGCCAGACGTAAGGCATGTCTTTCGAGAACTTTCAGACGTTCATAGTAAGTTGGTGCTGCTGATAACCAGGCAAGATGTCCATACGTGAGTGCTGGGCGTACGAAGACTTTATATGTTAGCAGTAGAAGTTTTGTATTAAGACCCCACGTGGTGCCTTTAAGGTTTCGTAAAAGGTTCAAACGGCGCCGGATATTAGCTTCCAATTGTTTTAGATGAGGCTTCCAAGTAAGATGTTTGTCGAATATTACTCCCAGATATTTGAGACTGTTTTGAATTGGGATTGGAGAGTCAAAAAGGGTTAAATGTAGACGTTCCGGATTGCGACTGTTACAGTATTTATTGCGTTTGAGCCCAAAGAGAGTCATTTGAGTCTTAGTGGAATTCAACTTTAGCTTCCATTTCAGGCACCATGTAACTAGTTTGTCCAAAGCTGGTTGTAGGAGTTGATTAATGCGATCCACAGAAGATCCCAATGCGACATAAGCGGTATCATCAGCAAATTGTAAGGCATATAGTGGTGGCTGAGGTTGAGGCATGTCGGCTACATAAAGAATATATAATAGAGGAGATAAAACAGATCCTTGGGGCACACCGGCGCGGAGTTGAAAGATGCGTGACTTTGCACTGTTGATCTGAACGAAAGCCTGGCGCTGATGTAAAAAATTGGCTATTAGTCGGACATAGCTGTGAGGAAGCAGACGTTTGAGTTTGTAAATTAACCTCTCATGCCAAACAGTATCAAACGCTCTTTCAATATCAAAGGAGATCAAAACAGATGGTAAACGCTTATTAAAATGGTTGACAAGTAGTGTAGAAAGTTTGAGTAATTGATCAGCAGTGCTATAGAGTGGACGGAATCCAGCTTGAATAGTTGGTAGTTTGTTCGTGATTTGTAGATAGTGATGTAGCCGTTTTACCAGAAGACGTTCTAGGGTCTTGCTAAACACGTTAGTAAGGCTAATGGGTCTGTAAGATGACACAGCAGTTGGATCTTTGCGAGGTTTTAGAAAGACCACAATTTTAGCAAGTTTCCATGTAGTTGGAAAATAGCCTGTAGATAAAATAGTTGTATACAAAGAAGCAAGTAAGACTAGAAACGCCACAGGTGCCTTAAGCAGTTGACGATACGTAATTGAGTCTGCCCCCGGAGCTGTGTTGCGACGGCATTTAAGAACAGCTGTAATATCATCTGATGTTATTGGAGCAGTGAGCTGATTTGTGGGATCAAGGTGGTAGTTGAAATCAGGTTGAAATGATGGCTGCACTAGAGAACCAGCGTGTGAGATATGGGTATCTATAGGACAAGTGAACAAAGGTGTAGTGTGTGGAGTGAAGACTCCCTCAAGATATGTAGCGAAAGCAGTTGCCTTTTCTTCATCCGTCGTTGGTACTTGGTCAGCACATATGATGGGGTATTGTGGGCCCTGTTTCTGAAATGTTAGACGTTTAAAGGTATTCCAGAATTTAGTAGGATTTGTTTCTTGGCGCAAAGCATTACAGGAGGCACGCCAGTCTAGTCGTTTGCGGGCTACTATGTAGCTCTGGACCGTTCGTTGGAATTGACGATGGAGAAGAAGAAATCGGCGGTCATGTGTGCGACGAAACTCTGTTAAATACTCGTGTGAGCGCCGGAGCAGATCGAGGGCGCGTGCTGGTAAACGAGGTCTAGATGATTTGGTGGTACATTTAGGAACTGCGTAATCCGTAGCGTGAGAGACTATGTCAGTCAGAGTATGTGAAAGTGTTTCAATAGATGCAACTGTTGTGAGAGTAGGTGCAGTGGCCGGCAGATTTTCGGTAATATAAGTGTTGTACTGATCCCACCGAGCTTTGCTAAAGTTATATCTGGGTGTGCGTGGTGATGCAGATGCAGTGGATGTCAGACGTGGAATTATAGAGAGAAGTATTGGGAGATGATCACTACCTATGGAACCAAGGACATCTATAGTAGTAAGTGGTAACAGATTATTGGAAATGATTGCCACGTCGGGACTAGTGTCGCTTTCCGGACGAGTAGGATGCGGCAGTTGCAGTAAAGAACTATGGGTAGTTTGGAGGAAATCATGATAGCGTTGTTTCTGAGCTGCTGTGCGAGAATGGTAGTTGATGTCTGCTAAGAAGATGTATGTTTTAAAGTTGAGATCTAAGTATGTCACAAAACGATACGGAAGTGGCTGTGTAGATCGAACATAGGTGGTGGCGATGGTAATAGTAGTAGCTGGAAAATAGAGCGTCTGTATAACGTGTTCAGGATATTGCCCGGGAGAAGGTGGTATGATATGGCGCCGTGGAATAGAATGCTTAACGGCTATTGCTGCACCACCACGTGCGATGTTTTGTGGCAGATCAGAGCGTATGAGATGATAACGTGGAAGATAGAAGCGGTCAGATCGTTTTAGAAAGGTTTCATTAAGAAGGATGCTATCTGCATTGTACTGGGTTGCTAAAGTTTCTAGGAGAACTCGGTTGGTAGGTAGCGAACGAATATTGCAGAATACCAATGTAATAGTCGTCCTTCTCTGACCTGTACTATTCATGATTGGTGTCTGTATGAAAATGGAAGTAGGTTGAAAGTCCGGAATATGTAGCCGCCATGTGGAGCTGGAATATATCTAAGGCCGCTTTTGTTGCATGATTTAGTATAGCTTCACGCTGGAAGGGAAAGGCATTTTGAAGAACGATAGTGATGAACTTCAAAATACTTTCCACAGTAGGTGGTGGTAAGTAAGATGTTTGTGTGGTCGTTGTGGTACTAGTCGGACGTGATGACACATGGATGCGTAGAGGTACAACAGTCTCGGGCTTATCGGGAAGTGGTTTAGGTTTGCCCTTACACTTGTAGGAGTAAGTTGGATGTTCCCCGTCGCAAGTGTTGCATCTGGAGGGTTCGTTGAGCTTAGGACACTCCTTTATTTTATGATCTCCTTTGCAGTGGGAGCAGATGGAAGGATTTGTGCATTTGTTCGTTGGATGCGCATTATAAGCTAAGCAATTTTCACACCGTAGTGAGAGAGGCGGGGGTGTGCGCGAAGGCTCCACCCGGTGGTGGCAACGGTAGATGTAGACACCGTTATTTAGAAGATCGTCTACCAGTGTTGGATCATCTGTTAGTAGTCTGACCATGTATGTAGGGCCATTTGCATTCTTAATACGGAGAGCTCTAGTAGGTTGAATCCCATCTTGCTTTAGTTCCTCTAGTATGTCTTGTTCGGTATAGGTAGGATCAACTCCCCGGATAACTACAGAGAGTAATGGAGTACGCCGGGGTGGAGGTGGTGTTTTGATATGAGGACTTTTAAGGAGTTGAATTTTCGCGTTAACGCCAAACATTGCTGGTCCCACTTTATAGATGAGATGCTTATAAAGATCGGGGTTTTTTGTTTTTAGGATGATTCCAGTTCGATGAAACATTTTTTATAAATAGTCTAAAGTTGTTTTAGTTACAATTAGAGTTGTAATTAAAAGCAAAGGGAGAGAACAATTTAGTTGTAAATAGTTGTAAAAAATAATTGTTTGATATTTGTTTATTATTTTCAATTTAATTTTCTTCATAAATTTGCTCTAAATTACACCTAAAATGGAACTAAATACAACAATTTAAGCCTGTGAACACATTGCCATCTATTGAGCAACATAGGAAGCTACTGTTTTCTAAATCGTATTCCTATAAATATTAAAATGTCTTTGCGGCACCATTTATCGTCGTCATAACGAACTCAAATTTACACACGACACTTTTCTCATTAAAAGGAAAAAAATAAGGGGTGCGGTCTCAGATATATACAACTTTAGAAATAAGGACCACCCTAGTAAATCAATCAACGGTAATTCCTAAGAATTAATATTCACGCTATTAATTGCAGCCAGATAATGCCAATAGATGTCTCTAGTGTTTAGGCAATTTACCAATTTAAAACTACAGTAAACCCTCGTTAACACGAATTCCAAGGGACTGAAAAATCAGGAGTTCGTGTTAAAAGAATTCGTGTTAACCGGGGACCCAAGTTTTATTATTCGAATACATTTTCTCCATACATACGCACTACAGTATATAGACTATACATACCACTACAGTATATTATGTATGTCATAGAAAACACTAGAGATGGTATCGAGACGAGACTGAGTAGTCTCGGTTCCAAATTCGAGACGAGATCAAGACTATTCTCCGTCTTGATACCATCCATAGAATTGTATCGAGACGAGACAGAGTTTCGGTCTCGTCTCGATTTCGAAAAGCACTCCTCAGTCTTAAATTCGAGTTAACATCGAGATCGAGACTAGTTTCGGTCTCGGTACCATCCTCTGAGAAATGAAAACACTACAGTAAGTTTATTATCCTATCTTCGAAGATTTAAAAAAAAAAAAAAAAAGTTTCCAGGCAGAAAATCCAGGTCAAGTTATAAAATTGATAACTCCGCTAGTTGGGTGAGTACTGCTAGTAACGGAAAGGTATTTATGATTGCTGTCACCAGTTTGGAGTTACAGGGGATAGAAGATGTTTTGTCTCGAGCTATCGCCAGCTCGTCTGCCAAGCACCTGCATGTTCAGCGCTTGGCAGAGGACAGAATGAACACCTCATAAGAGAGTAACGGTACCTGTTTCTGGTTTTTCTCTTATTTACAAGGCAATTTACGTCTGTATAAATACTGTATGACAAAACCTGATCTGGAGTGAAATCTGAAATAAGAAAATGATCTGAAATAAAAAGAAACAAAGGATTGAAAGTTCGTGTTAAATCAAAACCTTTACTGACTCAAGGGACTAAAAATTAGTTCGTAATTCGTGCTAACCGAAATTCGTGTTAACCGATAAGACTTCCTATAAGATAACGTACAGCGATGCCGGGACCGAAATTTTGTTCGTCCTAACCGAGTGTTCGGCTTAAGCGAGTTCGTGCTAACGAGGTTATACTGTATTATAAGGGAGTTAAGTGCAATCTAAAATAGTATTGTTTCAATTCAATTGTTTTAAAGTGGAACAATTGTCGTAACCATGCTTGGAACTGTGGCACTATGTAGCGTAGTCGCTAATGCTATCACCTTTGATGCGGTATATTCTTTCGATTCCCGGTGGAGACACTCGGTAGAAAAGGTGTAACAGCTTACAGGCCAGTCATCCTGAGTAAGGTTTTTCCTTGATTTTCCTCATTTACACCAGACAAATACCACAATGGTACCTAAGATAATAGTCCCAGGCCTAGTATAATTTCAATGAATTTTAGAAGTGATCTTTTATAATCGATATTTTCATAGTTCTTGCCATAATATCACATTCATTAGAAATAACAAGTCTTGCCTACAAATTCATAGATTTGGATCCTATAAAATCAATAAGATATATAAATTATCTTCAATGGAACAAAGAACTTGAGTTGAGTTGATTTTAGTTTAGCGTCCCGTTCAGCAGCGAGGCTATATGAGACGTGGACCTACTGATTAACGTGGAATCCGAACCACATGAGCTCCCGCCGGGAATCGAACCCGGGTCTCCCACGCCAAAGGCGCGTACGCTAACCGCTTAGCCACGAAGGAGCTCAACAAAGAACTTGAATTCCTTAAACATATTATATATATGTATTTATTTTGCACCTATTACAGGGCATAAACCCCAATGACAATAGGCTTACAAACAGTAAAATATAAAAAATTCGTAAATAGAACAAAAATACATAGATTCAAACAAAATAAGTAAATAAAAGTTACAATAAGAGAAAAGAAAAGGAGAGAATTCCATACTTTCTTTTCAGGTTATCTCCATTAACATGGGATTTCATAATCCAAAATAGTAATATAAATACATACATTCACATGCACATGCATACATACACACACATGTGCATATAAACATACACATACACACATATACACATATATAGATTCATACATACATACATACACACACACACACACATTGTACATATATATACATGTATACATATAAGTACATGTACATACATACACATACAAACCTACATACATATGCATAGAGTATTTCTAAGAAAAGCAGAGAATGTGTTAATCTATATATCACAGTACAATTCTGTACAACACAATCGGTATGTCTCCACACATAATGCCGACTCCTGAAGTTTGCTTAGGCTTTTATATTCGTATTAAAATTCTCATTGATATCTTATTAAACGACATGTGGCAAACATGAGTGCCTCATCCCCCCAAAAAAAGTTATGAAGAAATCGGCGTTTCTGTTCTTTGCCTATAGACTGTGCAAAATACAATTCCAGTTCTAGCCGTATATGCTGTTGTTTGTGAGGTGTTTTATCATTGAAAGACGTGTTCTCGGAAATCATCGTCTGTCTTGCATACAATATCTTGAATATAGTTTCGTACAAGAAACCAAACGTAGATGTGTCGAGGAAACGAAATGACAATATGGTATCAGACCACTGCGTCCAATCCAACACTCTGGGAATGCTGATCGAAATAAAAGCTGGAGAACTCACACATTTTTTAAAAGAGAAGTCCTCCGGCGCTTCTCGAGCTCCTCATAAACACCTACCTTCCTTACAAATTCCTTAGTAATCATCCCTCCGGATCGAAACTACACTATAATCTTAAAACATACTGCACTACTGTTCCTCTTAAGTTTATAGTTATTGAATGTATACAAATATATGAAGTGAGTTAATAAATCATAAATGTCTGGCAATTTTGTAAAAAGGCAAAGAAAAGTAATTTTTCTAGACTCATACTGTACGACATACTTTAAAACAACAACAACAACAAAAAAAAAAAATCAAGCAGTGAGTGAAATAATTATGCTATATGCACTGAGAAAAGCATTCGTTCTTAGCTTCATAAAACCATAGAAGTTTACAGAGAACTTCGTCAATGCTCCATAAGCAAACAATGTCAACAGGTACAGAAACGAAATTGGCTTTTTAATTAGACTTTCTTCTCAAAATTTACTTTTAAAAAGTGGCAGTAGAAACAAATTAATAAATAAGTAAATAAATTAATAGGCAAGAGATTGTTTACATTTTGTCTACCAAATTAATTAAGTTTCACGGAACCACACATCTCTTTGTACAAACTCAAGCTCGTTTAAAAGAAATAATGCATTTCTCGATTTAAATATTTCATTCAACAGTGTGTTAACAAATATTACACTTTTTTCTGGCCATACGATCTACCGTTGCTAACACGTGAACATAAATAAACATGTGGAAATTTGTTAAGCTCTGCAAATAAAGACAATAAATTCTTTAGAAATATTATAACATGTGACGAGTCTTGGGTCTATAGCTGCCGACGTAGAAACAGATGTACAGTAATTCGGTGGGTGCGAAAATCTTCGCCGAGACCCAATACAACACGTCAAACTCGCTAAAATGTTAAAGTGATGCTTATTTTTTCCCTGATTTTTGTGCTGCTGTTTGTTATAAATACATCCCGCATGGTCAAAACGTCAACATATTATTTGGAAGTGATGAGGAGTTTGGGGAAGGCTGTTCAGAAGAAGAGACCAGAACTTTGTAAAGATTGAACATAGCTGTTGCACCATTGTAATGCTCCTTGGCAAATAGCAATACAACTGTTGTAGCCCAACCACTCTACTTACCTGGTTTGACATCTGCGGACTTCTTCCTATTTCTCAAGTTGAAATTCACTCTGAATAGACGCCGCAATGATTTGATTTTGATTTTTCAGTTTAGCGTCCCTTTCGGCAGCGATGGATCCGAACCATGGGAGCTCCTATTGGGAATCGAGCCCGGGTCTTGGCCCAAATACGCGTGCGCTAACCGCTTAGCCAATCGAGATCTCATGTCACTGTTTCCAATTCACAGAATAAAATTATATAACTAAAATTGTGCAACCAGACCTTTCAGGCCAGGGTTGATATGTTTAAAACAAAATGTTTAAAACAAGTGTTTAAAACATGTTTAAAACGAGGGCTGTTGTTTTATTCAGTTTGTTTTATACGTTTTAAAAATGTTTTAAACGTGTTTTTTTTCGAAGGTGGTTGAACATGTTTAAAACAACTAAAATATCAGATTGAGTAAGTTAATTTAATTTTCTCACAAACAACCCATCCTCAGCAGGATTTATGCATGGAGTAAATTACAAGCAGAGTTATATTCTTATTATAACAGCAATTACTGAATGAAATTCTGCACATCAATGTGCGTATAACTAAACCAACAGAAGTTCAAATGAAGTATTTCAACATTTCTTAATTTCCAAGAATAACGGAGGTTAAACACACTATACACTATTCTAAGATCCAAATTCACAAATTCAAAACTTGGTATTTTTTGATCACTAGCATTTCCATAATAATGAAGGGTTCTCACATCATAAGCTAGAAGAAATGCTCTGACAAATACAACTCATAGAAAAGAGCAGTGACTAGCCTACAAAGAGCAAATGACATATTTTAACTATTTTAACATATTTTAACAGTTTTCAAGATACATCTCTATCTGCAACATGGGTAGCTAATAATGATTAATGTCTACGGCATAACAACACAATTAACTCTAGACGTCCGCCAGGGATTTTAACAAAATGGTAGACTCTCACGTTCGGGGCTCTGGTAACCTCCCTAATTATCAGAGTCATGAGTTATACACCATTGGAAAGCTTATAGACCACAAATTCCAATTAGGTAGCATTCGTGAAATTCCCGCCGTATTCATAGAAAAAGAACAGACATAAAAAATCATTAAAAATATGAAAATATTGACTTTGCGGGGCCCTGGCAACCCTTGCAGCCACCCTACGCTGACAAAATGATGAATGTGTAGGCCACATACTTGTGGCAATAATGTAAGAAATGGTAGCTATTGCTGGCATTGTGTAATGAATTCGTTTTATGTAGAAAATATTTAAATATATATATATATATATATATATATATATATATATATATATATATATATATATATATATATATATATATATATATATATATATATGTGCAGAAAACACTCATTGAATTAGACATTCTCTCCCCTTCCCACTAGTACCACGTCCATATGCAAATCATTTTTGCTGCACACATCATGTATACGAACAAGAATTATGCTTCTAGACCACTTGAGTGAAATATATCTTGTGTTATATGGGACCGTCCCGAAAATAAATGTAAATTACCCAAATTTGACCCCCTCTTCCTCTATAAACAACAAGTACACATACAGGTTACTATCATGTAGGGGACTACCTCA
Organism: Thermobia domestica; assembly: GCF_964235325.1. Classification (NCBI taxonomy): domain Eukaryota; kingdom Metazoa; phylum Arthropoda; class Insecta; order Zygentoma; family Lepismatidae; genus Thermobia; species Thermobia domestica. The sequence goes on from NC_137458.1 coordinate 134,047,552, forward strand.
TTGTTTCACCTACCAATTGTTATGGATGTACCACAAAGGGGGGAGGTATACCCGCCAAAACCTGATGAAAAAATTTTATGAAAAATTAAAAAACGAACTTCATCCTACCTTTCTCGGTCGTACATACGTACCCCCTATATACATAAAATGCAACTAACGGAAAGCTTCATCCCTCGAAAATACTTTGGTACCAAATCATCTTTCTAGCTTAAGGCTGAGCTATTGATGTTTGTTGTAAAAATAAATCTAATTTACGTCAAAAAACTTAAAGTCCAAAAATTGGCTAACTTTGCCCCTCCCTTCTCCCCCATATAAGCAAGAAGTACAAATACACGATATTACCATGTAGTGGCTTACTTCATTGCTTCACGTAACAATTTTTATGAATCTATCCCACAAGAGGGGGAATGCCCCCCCAAAAAAACTGTTAAAAAAAACACGATATTTACCCTTCTCCCATATACATAAAATGCACACCAGCAAAGCTGCATCTTTCAGGAATAAATTGGTTCCAAACCATCTTCCAGCCTTAATTTGAGGTTTAAGACTGAGCCACTGAGGTTTAAAGCCCTGACACAGCAGTTGCGTCAATGGGCGTTTAAAGATTAAGACTGCAGACGACCAGTAGAACGTAACACAAAGAAACTAAACTACATATTCCGTGAACGGAGATCGGGAAAATCCCGATTTCCTTCTCCGGAATTGAACATTTGGGCGGATCGAGATTAGGGAAGTTCCCGAAATTTGATCTAGCGGTTGCATATAGATGGCAAGCAATACATAAGCGTGTAAAAATGTAATATATATGCGTATTTAGATTATTGTTTTAAACAAAATAAACATTTTAAACATGTTTTTTGTTTAAAACAAAGTACTTTGTTTTAAACGTTTAAAACGTTTTAAACAAATAAAAACATGTTTTAAACATAAAAACGTTCTTTTTGTTTTTTTGAAAAAAAAATGTTTTTTCCAACCCTGCTTCGGGCTACTCCGAAAAAAAAAGTGTTCAAGTAGTGAAATATGCGCTAGGAAAGATATATTAATAGTGAAGGAAATTATTTTGAAGCAGATGAACATGAATAACTCCACAAACGGTAAGTAAAGTTTTTAATAAGTTCGTTTTGTTTCTAGTTAGACCTCGTAGAGGTACTGTTCATTCACATTACTAAAACTGTGAACTACTCAAAGGACATTTGTCAGAAGATGATGGCGATTGCAATATCAGAGAATCAGCTGCAGGTCTCATAATCTGGTGAAAAACATAGTGTTCACCTATTACAGCACCACCTACGATAATTCTAAAAATATATATAAGACAACTTCTTTTTGAAGCAAAGAATCATTATGCAATAAAACATTGGGGGTTCCCCTTAAACAGTAGTAAATTTACGAAATTTTTCACCAATTGCAACGTCCTCTGCGGGCTATTTTTAAAAATGTTTCAGGCAAAAGTTATAGATATTTTTATGCAGAATCAGAATCTGCAATAAAAAGAGGGTTTCCATTTGTAATTTCAAAATTAACTCTTGTGACCTCAGGAATATGCGGTACAGTCAAACTTTTGCAGAATGGATATTTTTTTAAAATTATTTTGATTATTTTCTTCTACGATTATTGGTCGAGATATTTGGAGGTCTCAAGTTAAATGAATCACCCAGAGTATTGAATCTACCTCTCTCTCTCTCTCTCTCTCTCTCTCGATATATATATATATATATATATATATATATATATATATATATATATCAAAGATTTTCTTAATCACTAGAATGATTTTCTCATCTAGATGCATAACTACGAAACGTATATATTTTCCACTTCGCTATTTCGCTGAATTCCCAAAAGCCCATCATGATGGAAGGAGTTATGTGGTCGTTATTTCAGCACGTATCAAGATAGTAGAGAACAGAAGGTTTGGCCTATGTATTAAAGTAAACAACAGAAACAATCTCCTGACGTGGGCACATATAGAAAAGTGAAGATGGTTATATGAAAGGAGATGAGAAACAATGCAATGTATGATTTCTATTTCACACCTCGCTTCCTACACACATACAGACATCGTGCTATATGATAGATGAGTTGAGCTTATGCCTTCAAGTAAACGACATTCCGTTGCTTGCTTCCAAGGCAAGACCATGAAATTGTTTCATGCAATGTGTACCCCCCTTATCTCATCTCATCTTTGCAACTCCCTTCCTCTCTTGTATAGCACTATTTAGGGAATAGAGGGGGCGATGTCTGTTTTCTTTTGTGTGGTTGAGTTTTCCATTTAGTCTACCGTAGAATAAGGGTAAAGTTTGTCTTGGTAATACTGCAAGATGCATCCAGATGAAACACGTAAAATAAAAATTTTAGGTATTGAAGTGAAACATCTAAGATATATTTTTCTTTCCTTTCTACTTGATACTGCTTGACTGGATTTGGTGACTCGATGGTAGAGCTCTCATCAATGATGTGAAGGGTCCTTGGTTTGATTCTAGGCGATGTGAGTTTGTATTGGACAACATTGTATGAGTTTTCTCGATGTTCTCCCGTTTCTTTCCATATCCTCAGTCCACCGTTTATTTCACAATCATTCGCTTTCATCAACCTTCCATCTCCTTTAGCCTACATAACGTAGCTGTGGCCCAGAAACTACAGATTTCATTCAGTTTTTAACAGTTTTACTGAAATAAAACATATTTCTCTTTGCTGGGCTTTTGCTTGAAAGATACGAAGTTCTTGGTTTGAATTCGTTCTCTGTCATGACTATTTATCCAAGGTTTGAAAAATATAAGAGTTAAAGGCAAGCTTTTATCTTAGAACGACTCGATATCTCAGAAATAGAAGGTGCACTTGTATACATACTGTGTACCAGTGGTGCACGCAAATTTCTTTAAGGGAAGTCAAACAGTCAAGCTCATAATTTCAAAACACGCGTGTTTTGAAATTATGAGATTATATATATATTTTCATTTATACATACATGTATATATATTGTAACAATTAGATTATTATTCTTATATTTTACCCGTTACATTTAGCCCACAGTTCACGTAATTTTTAAAATATGTCAACATGTTCAATTGCATTAAATCAGACACGTCACCTTCTAACACCATTACCTTTTATTCTTTTTTACATCTCCATTAATAATAATAATTTTTCTTTTTCAGTTGTCATAGCCACGTTTTAAGTAAACAACTATCTGCTGTTACGGTAACTATGATTACAGATTATACATATAAAGTCAACAGATATTTTCAGCTACTTAGATTAAACCTTATTTCTTTATATTTAGAATCAACAACATATATCTTCTTTTTTCTTCTTCTTCTACACAACAGGTTGTGTACTTTTAAGCACCGTTGCCCAAAACCAAGATACAAAAATTGAAGAAATTCTCAAAACAGATATACAATATCGTTGTTATATATAAGAATCCAAATGTTGAAATGAAATAAAAATATTTCTTCGGCCCCGATCATGTGTATTGAAGTATGGAAATAAGGTGAAGCAGAGCGTAGTGACTTTGACCTGTTGGATCATCATCATAGCTATCGGGTACTACCTCGAAATGTTTCATAGGTTTAGTTCTTATCTCTGATAAAGCAGTTTCAATTCGTGGTCTTCTCATATTACTGAAAGAAACGGGTAGAACATCACCGGAGCCGACTATACGAAGTATGGCGCGGAAGATGAAGGCGTAGTGGAAATACACACACCACAACGGTGGTTCAAAACAGTTTAAAGGCGGGAACACCAGACCGTAAGAGAAAACCACACACATTGATCACGTTCTCTTGGATGCCATTATAACAGAACCAGTTACATCGATACGCCACTTGGCAGTTGTGTTGAAGATGTCACAAATCATCGTGGTTCGCTGTCTTCATCATCTGGGATTTGTCAACAGACGACCGAGTAAGTTTCTTATGTACTTGACGGGCAACAGGTCCAGCGGTGATGCTACATTTGTAGGATACTCCTGAAAAATTTCCAGGATCTGCTGTTCTGGAGACAAAGTGTATCTGTTGAACGGAAGTAAGTCTATATGTAATTACCAGGCAAGAAAAACCAGTAGCTTCAACCAGTCGTCGCAGTCGTACAACGAGAACGCTTTGACACTAAGGCAATATTGTGTATTTCGTGAAAATCTAATGAATCACTGCACTGGGACACACAGCTTTTCAAGCCAGAAGCATGAAACTTAGTTTACAAAATCGTCATTAAAAATAGACGCACACAAGTCTCAGGTTTTTCGATATTTAATGCTAGAAAAGTTTTTTCTATATTTTTTCACTACACTGAAACCGACTTTATCTGTTGATTGTCATCGCATAACAGGAAAACGTGTGAGACGTTGGGAATGACTTTTGAAACATAGTACTACTTCAAGTTGGATTTTTATTATCTCAATATGATTAAAGGATGTATCCTAAGTGTGTAAGAGAGCTCTAAAATGTATGACAAAAATAGATTATCTTACGGATTTCTATAATTAAGAGCTCCTTAGTGGCTAAGTGGTTAGCGTACGCGCTTTTGGGATCGGAGGCCTGGGTTCGATTCCCAGCGGGATCCCATGAAGTTCGGATTCCACGTAAATCAATAGGTCCCGTCTCATATAGCCGCTGAAAGTTACGTTAAACTCCCAAGCAACTCAACTCAACTCTATAATTAAACTTCTATTGAAATCCGTATCGTAAGGAGGGCAAGAGATCCATAAAACTCTTTTCACCATGTAAAGAACAGGCATTTCAACTAATATATATATATATATATATATATATATATATATATATATATATATATATATATATATATATATAACTAATGTACTTGAAAGTTGGAGAAAATTATTTAACATAGCTAACTTTTAATTACGCAATTATGTGACAAACACTAGATACCTTGAAACTTACATTTATAAAACCACCTCTTACCTTCCGTCATCTTGCGGCATAATATCTGGATTTACGCTAATTTGCATATGTTATATGAGGAAAAAGTTTCTAAAGTGTAAACATGTTGCATAAGCTTTTAAATCCCTTGAAGCTTAGCTAACGGGGGAAGAACTTATCGAAGATATTTCTACACTTGAGAAAATAACAAGTAACTTTTGAAACTCTATTTTTATTATGTTTTCCTTAAATGTGATTATGTTTCTTTCTTCACTTTTATTGTTGGAGTTTTTACATGATTCTTGTTCTTTTTACTTAACTTTTATTCTGTAAATTTACTCTGTAAGTTGTTGCATGTAGGAAGTCAGTAAATAATGGATTAGGTTTGTGAAAAAATAACATTTTAAATTGACATGAAACCTGTTCTTTTTTATTTTAACTTATTATAGGTATTAGCATTCAACAAGAAAATGTAACTCTTAACTAGTAAGTTTAATATTGGACTAAGAAAAAAGTTGGTCAAGTACTATATATGGAGTATTGGACTGTATGGTTCAGAGACTTGGAAGTTACGGAGAGAAGAAATATTTAGAGAGGTTTGAAATGTGGTCTTGGAGGAAGATGGAGAAAATAAAATAAACAGAGAGAGCAACAAACGAAGATGTTTTAAAACGGATAGGAAAGAAGAGGACGCTTTTCGCCGACATCCTTGGTAGAAAAAGCAATTGGATTGCACGTATCTTGCGAAAGTATTATATTTCTTCATACCGCCATAGAAAGAAAGATGGAAGGGAAGCGAGGAATAGGATAAAGAAGAACACAACTGACCGATGGTTTGAAGAATAAAAGAAAATAATGGGAGTTAAAAAGAGGAAGCTGAAGATTGAGGAATATGAAAGAAAGGTTTCCAGGCCCACACCTAAATAAATAAATAAAAAGCCTCATTAGTTCCAGGACCAGCTAGAGGTCAGAATACTTTAATAATAATAATAATAATAATAATAATAATAATAATAATAATAATAATAATAATAATAATAATAATAATAATAATAATAATAATAATAATAATACACTTGATGAATCCCTTACAGCAGCGCTTGCCGGACAGTTGCTCATCGTTGAGTATAGAGTAGATCGACTAACTTTTTAGAAGAAAAAGGAACTAACACTATCCAAAAAGAAACCTTACACACTAGTCATAAATTGATAAACATAGTCAGAAACAGATAAATGCTGTTTGTGTTTCTAAATCTGAAAGCATTAATAATACGATTTCAAGATTTGAGAGGTCTCAGCGTATCTTGGTTTTACGAGATTACACTCCCTCTCGTATTACACTCCTATTTGTGAAGTTGACACTGAACAAATTTCTGGTATGTTCGTTGGATTGTTAAACCTGATTGCATCTAATGTATAGAATTAATTACTCCAAGTAGCTTACAAACTAAAATTTGTATGAAAGCAAGAATGTCTGAAAATAGTTATTGGTCTATTTTTCATTAGCTGTTCATCTGACACCATTACCTACCATCCTGAAATAGCATTCTCTCAAATGAAAACGATCATGTTGAAATATAGACCGTACTTTAGGAATGACGAATTAAAATTATATTTTCGTTTGTGCTTAATCAACTACAAACTCTCTTTCTTTAAAGTCTAAGCTTTCGGAAGAAATGCATTACTAACTTTTAAGTTCAAAATCACAGGTTTGTGATAAAATACTGAACGTGTTTTTACTAATGTATTTTTCTATAGAATTTTTTTTCTAATTTTGATATAATATGAACCACAGAAACCAGTGAGAATTTCAGGGTGTGACCTGGAGGAAATTTCCACCTGAGCTACGAAATTCCTGATGCAAATCTCTGATTGTATTCAACAACGATTACAAATATTTTTCCTTTAACTCCCTGTGTACTGGAATCCCCTCCCCAATACTATGTTAACTCCCTATGTATTGGAATCCACTCTGGGGAGAAATTGACTGAAATCACTACTGGCCGGAACTATTACACTGTTCTACAAAAAAGTAAAAAAGTTCTATTTCTGTGTAACAAAGTAGTGATTCTGAAAGGATTTTCACTCCTGAATTCAAATCTGATTTTAGCTTTTCTGCATCAGGGATAGTTTTTGTGTAATCAGCACGTAATATTTGTGTTTGTAAAGCATTACTATATATTGTTGACATTATATATTACATAGAATTGTAGGTGTGCAAAACAGCTGTCGACCGTACATAATAGTTTACTTTTTTCTTTTGTACTGAGTGTCTCTCTTGTCTCTAATGATACACCAGCAATAGTAGGCCAGCATGGTGGGCATTCACTTCTCTTCATAGCGTTTTTCAATGGTGATATATCTTTATGAAATCTTTCTCCGTGTTCATCGGAAATGTCACAGCAATTACTGGGGAAGTAATCCACATGCAAGTCCATGATATGCACCTTCAAGGACATTTTGCACCCTAAATCCTGATAAGATGCAAGCATTTCATCCAACACCTCCTTGTATTTAGGGTCCCGTCTTCTCCCAAGGAAGTTTTGGGTTACTTTCGTAAAACTCATCCATGCGCGCTTTTCCTTCTCTATGAGACATGCCTCAAAACCTCTATCTTTCTGCAGTTTTCGTATCTGCGGACCTACAAACACGCCCTCTCTTATTTTTGCGGCTGACAGTCGAGGAAATTTGTCAGCAAGATATGCAAGAGCTGGCCCATTGGGATCCATTGAATTCACAAGCTGTTTAATAAGTCCAAGTTTTATATGTAGAGATGGGACAAGAACATTTCTAGATTTACAAAACTGTCCCGTTGCACATTCTTTTCACCAACCGTCCAATTGCATTTAGGCCACTCCTTTTTCACATAGTGGGAAGTTCTTTCCCGATTATCCCATTCATACAAAAAGCATGCATACTTCGTGTAACCTTGCATGCTTTTTGTGTGAATGGGATCCCTAATAATAATGCTATTACCCTAATAATAATGCTATTACCCTAATAATAATGCTATTACCTTGAAGTCACAACACAACTTCCACTTATGTTCACTGTACTTAATTAAGGTCAATATCTTTCTGAAAATTTCATAACTCTCTTTGGTAAAAGTGGCATATGCAACTGGGATTGAAGGCAGTTTATTCCCGATATGCAGCAATACACCTTTTAAGTTATTCTTCGAAACATCCAAAAATAATCTCCATTCACGAGGTTCGTATGTTATGCGCAAGGCTGTCATTAAACCATGAACATCATTGCAGAATGTCACGGAACTATCACTGGCAAAATAAGACACAAAAGCACGTTCTCTGTTCCTGAAGGTTATGTTGGTTGTTTCGTGGAGAAGCTTATAGTCCTGTAACCTGGAGCCTAACAATTCTGCTTTCTGTTTACTGAGTCCTAAGTCTCGCACTAAATCATTTAAATCATCCTGCTGTAATACTCGTGCCTTGATACGGGGGATCCTTTTTTTCTTCGGAGAAGATGTAAGTTCTGTAGTGCTGCTTTCTTCACTATCACTCATCTCTTCTATATCTGTGAGCCTTGAAGGAACTGGTAAAGCTTCAGAATGTGCCACATGTCGTCTTGCTGACGGCAGATCCGGATAAACAATATGTTTCTTTGATTTGCTGTTCGTGAATCCCTGAATTTTGGTTAAGCAGAAATAACAGTCTGTCAAATGGTCCCTAGGTTCCCTCCAAACCATTGGTACAGGAAATAATGAAGCATTTTTTCCTTGCCACCACCACTAATTAATTTACAATAACATGTAGCACAACACATATTAGGTGACCACTTCTTATCAAAATCACCAGCTCCGACGCCAAAGTGTTAGGTTAAATTACTCAATCGGAAATCTTTATATTGTATCTAGATCAGTTTGTTGGCATCTAACTTACTACAACAGTAATCTAATCAAAATCAATACTTCGTATATCGTCTTTAATTTTGTTTATTCTCTATCTGTACCTTTATCTTAGCTTCATATAAATCTCTTAAATCACATTTCTCATCATGATCATATCTTCTTGTAATCTTGAAATCCTAAATAATATCTTTCATAACATCAATGATCTAAATCTTCATTATATCTTATTTCTTACTGTTTGCACATGCTCCTGCCCAAATTACCTTAAAAACGGCTAGTGCACATTTTTCAAACACTTTCTATCTATGTACTCTAATATTCCAACATTCTCCCCTCTTTACAAAATAAGACTTCTACCTTGGTAACTAATCTAACAACTTGCAACTGAACCTAATCACAGAAACAGAAATCAAATCAAAGAAATCTACGAATCATCCGAATAATCTTCGTTTCCCTTCCATCTTCTAGACTTCCTTCTTCTTTGCTGCCCCTGCCATCTCTCAAGTAGAAAATCTATCTGTGCCTGCATGCACGTTTGCTTCTTCATCAGCTGAGTAATAATTATGTCACGATCTTGTAAATCCTCCATCCACGAAGCGTTCTTCCCGGCTTCCATTGAATCACAGTTCTTCTCCTTGCTATCAGACCCTTTCCGATGATCTCGTGACCTTTTTTTGTACCACCAATTGGCCCAAACATGTTTAACTCTCTTGGGAGAATTCGTATGCTTATCCTCTAAAACTCCTATATCTGGGTAGTTCGGTATCTCTACTTCATGCAGCCCTGACGTATGCCCTTGTTGTAATCCATCGGTTGCCACTGTTGCCAACCCAATCCTGTCCTGCTGTTGATCAGTGCATTTGGTTCTGTCACGCTGTTCATCCTTGCACTGTGAATTCTCTTTGTTCCACTGATCATACCACAATATGTCCGTTATGCCGAAGTGTGGATCACAATCTGATAATGCGTTTTCATCTTTCGTATCACAAAATATGTGATCTAACCTCAACTGATTCGCCATTTCAACTAGTTCGTCCTGTTCAGACTTCCTAATGGTATTTTCAGAGGCTTGAAATGTGTCATATTGACAGGCTAATGCGAAGTGATTCTTCCGTCCGCATTTTAAACGTTGTTTTCCCCACGCAGGACACTCTCTTTTTCTGTGTTGTAATCTACAGAACTTACATCTAGCAGGCGATTTCGGTAACCATCTTGGAGACGACGATTTCGGAGATGCGGAACTGGAACTAGACCCATGTCGATCGTTAACTTTTGCAAAACGGTTCTTTGTCGGATGCACCATATTTATACCAGACTCTGGTTTAGGCTTATATAACCTCAACTGTTGTTCGGTGCTTTCCATAGTTAAAGCAATGTCTATAGCTTCCTGAAAAGTCAAATCTTTGGTGTTTAACAGCTTGCGCCGAATCGCTTCATCAGTGACTCCAAACACAAACTGGTCTCGAAGATTCTCATCCAAGCAACAAGTGTAGCCAGAATATGATGATTGCTTTTTAAGATCTAGTACAAGGCTATTAATCGACTGATAAGACTTCTGCTTCATGCTGTGGAATTGAAATCTCTCCGAAATAACGTTCACTTTTGCTGCATAATATGTTTTCATAGCTGTCTTGATTTCTTCATATGACTTGTCTGATGGTGAAGCTGGCCAACACATATTACAGATTTGCTCATACGCTTCGGAACCAATAACAGCAAACAAAGTTGAGACCTTTCTGTCATCTGGGATTTGCGTGGCTATACATAAATGTTCAAAGCGTTCCAGATATGCTTGCAGGCGATCGGTTTCACAGTTGAAAGGTGGAAAACTTGGCAACGAAGACATTGTATATCCTAGCTCTCTCTTTTAATCCTTCAATACAATCTGTTAACTTTAATTCTTCTTGGACCAATACTGGTATCCTAGAGCTTGAATCCTAACCTACCGACTGCGCCAAAATTGTTAGGTAAAATACTTAATCAGAAATCTTTATATTGTATCTAGATCAATTTGTTGGTATCTAACTTGCTACAACAGTAATCTAATCAAAATCAATACTTCGTATATCCTCTTTAATTTGGTTTATTCTCTATCTGTACCTTTATCTTAGCTTCATATAAATCTCTTAAATCACATTTCTCATCATGATCATATCTTCTTGTAATCTTGAAATCCTAAATAATATCTTTCATAACATCAATGATCTAAATCTTCATTACGAAGTACTGCTTATATGCTCTCTTGATGATGGGTGTGATTTTCTTCCTGTTCCTCACGAAGGTGAACTCGTCACAAACATATCAGAAGTTGTTAGCTGCGTACTTACAACCACGAGTGCGAGGCATTTTTTTACTTCACTTAAACAAAAACATAATGAATCCACAGCATTCAGTTTACATACAGTAAGTAGTACTAAAGCCCGATAAAATACCAGATTCACATGCTCAGTTTAACTCACAAACAACACCCAACATCACATTGCAACAACAAAACAGTGTCGGGTAAGTTTTGCCAACCTCTGAAAAATGAAAGCTGTCAACGTTGGAAGGTCTTACTTTCCAAATTCCCTTTTGCCACCATATACTGTGTTTGGCATGTATATGAATATATGTAGTACATGAATGCTTGAGTTACTCGTAAACTATCCCTCACGGATCAAATCGGATGTCTCATTTGAACTTCCATATCACATTCCTTTCATAGTACAAAATTTCATTTCAGAAATACAACCCTTGTAAAACAGTGTTATTAAGCAACATTTATTAGCAAATTGGGTGTGAATGAGACCTCCAAGGTTTTTCTTCGTTTAAGGACGTTTACTGAGTGAAAAATTTCGGAAACTCCTACTTAACACTGAACTCTAATTTTTACTTCAAAATTACGATGCATTTTGTTGTCAAATTGCAGCTATGCATAACACAAGAAATCTGGAACAGTCCGCAGCAAAAAACCTGCAACATGATCATGTAAGTTTATTGTGAAACGACGAAGTCTTTTGCTCCAAAATAAGTATGCAGGGGAAGATGCCGAGGTTTCTCCTAGCGTGATTCGTGCCACTTAGACGTTATGTTGATTCCCTGCGCTGTTAGGCGTAGTTTCACAATAAATTTACATGCTCATGTTCCTTTATTTTATTTTTATTTATGTATTTTTTATTTATTTATTTATTTATTTTTTTTGCTGCGGACTGTGCAATAATACCACGAGAGATGAGTGCCTCGTCTTGACAGTAAGAAGGATATGAGTGAAATATATTCGTAAAATATGTCCTAATTTTCCTGCACTTCGGATCTTGAATTACGAATCTGAATTATAGATAAAACAACTGAATGGTTATGATTGAAGAGAAGTTTCTTTATTATACTCGAAATGATAATCATTAGAAAGACGGGAAATATTTGGTTTCCAAGTCGAAATTGACAGTTTGCAAATTCTAAAAGAATGGAGAAAAGGGTAAGAACTACTAGTGAAAGCCTTCAAAAAACAGCCAAAGCTGTCTGCTCTAAATGGGTATTCTGCACTTACGCTTTGTCCCGTTGTAAATGGACACACAGCCTTCATAAGATGGCATGTCGCCATTAGCACACCATATAGCGAATCATTCATCGAAGAACATAGTGCAAACATTAAGGAGTGTATAAGAAATTTAGAGATATTTTGAGACAAAATCTAGAGCATTTCAAGCCTAATATCACCGAAATCTGATAGTGTGGATGACGAAGAAAACCATCGTTCATCACTTTCTTCTTCATATGCTGAAGAGCTTACTTAAATAACATTAGTAGTATAATTAAATAAATAAAATATGTTTTAAAATGACACTGTATTCGGCTTTAAGAGTTTAGCAGTAATTAATACCATAATGAGTTATAAGATAATGAAATATATATACGTGATGATGCTTAAAGGTTGTAGAAGCATGAACCAATATCATGAGCGGTCACAGAGGTTTACTGATAAAAATATCAGATTATATACCATAAGATATTTTCTTACTTTTTGACTTGCAGAATCTCTTCGTTGCAACTGTTATTATATGTTTGGTTCTCAAAATTAATCTTCACCACCTCTTGCCATTCATGCCGTCCAATTCTCGTTCACGATGCGTCATTCTTCTCTTTCCCCTGTTGTCACCGCAACTTAGAAAAGCTGGTGGGTCCGAAAACCACGTGTCTTGAACCAAAAAGAACTGTTTCATTTGTCGGCGCTGGGAGCTCCCTGTCAGCATATTCTCCTCATTAAACATCGATTTGCGACGCCGTTCCTGCTCCCTGAAACTCTTGAACTAAAAACGGATGGTGTCCCCCCCGCCTCTTTCCTTCTCCTCTTTCTCCTTTTGGACTTCGCTCTATACCTCCCGTTTCCCCCTGGCTCCCTTCAACAGCTGGAGAAACTTCCCTGTATTCCATTTTCCTCCATGACAACCTCTCGAAACTCTCTCATACCGTGTTTCCCAAGCACAATTTGTCCCTGTCTTTCTTCCTTCTCTCTCTTCTCTACAGTTTGCATCACGATAGGATTAGTGAGAACTTCTCGTCTGTCTCCTAAACGACCAATGTATATTTTACAAGATTTTAAAGCAGCCGCATCGTGATTTAAAAATGAATATTGTTATCAATATTATATCAGGTTGTCTAAAAATTATTCAACTTTTGGAGGTCAAAATTGGGAAGACATTTATTGTTATTTGAAAATAATATTAGAGATACCACACATGCGTCATTTAGTTCGATGATATTTCAATTTTCTGGCAACACCATAATCCAGTCGCCATAGACCTTGTATGGTTTTAGTCAAAAGATTATGGCACATGGTTTCCACAGACCTTTTTTAAAACTAACTTGATATCATACAATTAATCACACAAAAACCGAAGGAAATGATAATCTGACAGTGTTAAGTGTGGGCTATACAGTGTATGTAATAAAACCTCCCAGTCAAGTTCTCTCAGTTTCTGACGGATTGTTAAAGATGTCTGGCGTTGTCAGCGTAGTATACGACAGCCTTCCTTGTGACCAGTTCCGGACGTTTCTTTTGCTTTGCTAAGTTCACTCGCCCTAATTATCGGCATTACAGGACCGAGTCCATCGTTCTGATCCATGGAAGCAGCTCATGATGTACACTGTCCTTACACTCCCACCAAACGCTATTATAACGCGCAGTATATTCTTTCTGGGGAACAGCGTGGGATTTGCCACAGATCGTACAGCTTCATCCACGATTTTTTCGCATATTGTTGTCGTTAGTTGCTCACCTTTCATTTCACGATCAACCACTTCAGAAATGGAACGCGTTTGTTGTGTTTGCCACAGCCACGCCATCTAAGTTCAACCCATGAAGACAGCTCTAATCATACTTCAGTTGGCGCAACCAGTAGACTTAATTATTATACAGTTTTCAGCATGTCTCTGTTATCAGATCATGACCTAGTTGAGATCCTCCCTGTAAGCAATGAAATTATTGCGAACGCATTCTCAAATTGCCAACTTAACATCTGGTAAATACAACTTTCGGTTAAGAATGACGTGATTGTCCCCCCCCCCCCCCCAGAAGAGGAAACTTTCTTATTTTTATATATAAATAAAACACATCCCAAAGTTTGGAGCTTTTAAAAGTAGCTCTAAGTAGCAGTATTACAACCCACCGCCCACCCCCCACCCCCCAGAACTCCATCCTGGATCTGACAAGGAATCTCGTACTGAAGCTTGAAGAAGGAAAGTGGGCATCGTTACATTGTATGGCAGAAATTAATTAAGGGAGTATTAGTACAGTCCGCCACAGACGTGCATTATGGGTTCAGGATACAACCAAGTTGGCTTCTATTTTCAAACTCAATAATAACTTGATGAGTTCTCCTTCTCCGCATTTGATTTTTTTTCTTCTGAAACATGCTAATGGGCGAACATATCGGGCGAAGTATGTCGCAGTGAAACGGTTCAGAAAGTTATTACAATAATTACTGTGAAATATATCTGTTCGTTTAGTAACATTTAGCGCCGTCTCTGACAGGCAGAAAGGAACAAATATTTTCGAGATCATCACGTAGCTTTCATGATACAAAGGAAACAGAAGTTTATTGGATCTTTTCTTAACCGTGTTATCACAAACATCGCACAGTAAATTGAATTCTGATCTTTATCGAACCCAAAATGAGGCAAGAGTGAGTAGAAAAGTTTTCCCTGATGCCAAGCAATATTGTCATCGCCGTTTTATTTTAATCTTTGTTAGGTTTTCTTTTGTGACAGAAAGCGGATTTCTTTTTATTCCATACTATGATTTCTACGAAAAGTTCAAGGAGAAAGGATCTGCTTTAGAAAGCCACACCAGACTTGTTATTTACAATACGCAAAAAAATTATTGAAGACGAAGCCATACGTAGATCTTACAAGATACTCAAGAATGTCTTTTGCATGAATCAAGAGCATGAAACAAAGAGCTTTTTAAGGTTGGCGATCAGCTATAAACACTCAGGAAGAGAAGAAGAAATAAAAGACCGTTCATGGGATCACGAGCAAAATGATCTCAAATTTTGAGTAGATATATTTGAAAATAGGTAGAATCTACATTGGATTCAGCGTCCTCAAATTAGAAATAAATAGAGTCTAATGCAATTAGAAATATATCCAACCATTTGCACGAGATATGGGTAAAATGTCCCATTTTTAGGTTATTATTCTCGTGTTCCCAGGTTGAATATGCTTAGAAAGAGTTATATTGGATTCCGCATTCTCTTAGTGTAAGAATCGCAATTTTAAAAAATTCGAGGGTGGGCATTTTTACCAATGGCACGAACAGTAATTAATAATATCTTACATGTAACGCATGTAGAATTTTGTAATGTTTTAACAGAAGACTTTACCTTAATTCATTTTATCATCCTGCTATTCGGTTGGCGTGGCTGAGGGAAGTACCGGTATGCAGACTACATCGTTTATGAATACATCTTTGTAGGTAGTAAAAAACTATTGTTTTACGTCTTTTCAACACCTAGTTAGATAACTTAAATATGTGTGTATGTGTACTTCTAGCGTCAATTTAACTTTATGAATAAATATTTCTTACCTACGGAAAATAACCAACAGTTACTCCAAAGCGCATGAAGTATAAATCTTAAGTATGATTGCTCGCTAAAACACGACATATTTTTATTGTTATTTGAATACTATTAAAGATTGTACAGTGTATTCTTTGTAGTTTCTTGTTTATTTTCAACAAGTGAACAAGTTGGGGCTTGTCTCTCTAGAAGAAAAGAAGAACTAAGTCTCAAGAAAGCACATGATGACTGCATTTATTAGCTATATGGTAACTATTCTAAACAGAATCTCCCTGTATATTACCAATTAAGAATTATAAAATCACTTATCGATTAAACATATACCCTAATGTAACATGCCAAACTAGCTTTACACTGATACTAATAACTATTAACGGCTACAATAATCACAAGGAAGGATGTCAATACTCAAAATACTTAAATACAGTATCCTGACATTCTCGAAGTGCAACTAGAAGAAGCATCTAGAAAAAAAATCAGAATATAGAATATTGCTGAAAGTGACTCCTTATTATGAATTGTAAACGCTAACTACTGGAAACAATGAAATGAAATCTTTAAGTTTCACGTCCTGCGTTTGGCCCTGCAGGCTAAAGAAGACGGGTGGTTAACAAAGAGAATCATCATGAAAGGGAATTGGTGGAATACTGAAAAAAACTTCTAGATACGAAGTTGTCTACCACAAGCTTACATAATTCGGGATCAAACTAAGACCTTCTCTCCAGAGCGAAGTGCTCTACCACTGAATCACTGTGCTCCTATTTACTACTACCTACAAACCTTTGATATTACATACACCGCGCTCGCGTATACGGTATATGCACATCCCTTTATGATGATTTTCATGTGTAGATAACTCTTTGAATGGGTGTGATATTTTGCAACATGAGAATAACATGGGGTAGATATGGTTAACAGAGGGTTGTAAAGTGATTGGTAGCTATGAACCTAATTCTGTTTATCGTTAACTGTCATTCTGTTTGTTTTAAATCAAATTCAAAAGGATAAAGATTAAGTAATCTAATCACTACTGAAATCTATTCAAAAGGATGGGTTTAAAAAACTAAAACAAATTAAAACATTCCTTATACATATAGAAATTTAAAAAAGGAAGAAAAAGAAAAAGCGAGATTTTTTAAAACCCTAACTTGCCCGTGACCATTATGTAAATAGAAACACTTCAGGGAAACGGGGAAACAACCCTTATCAGCTAAAATTTATGTATATTCAGAAAGTTGACCTGAATAAGCAATGTTAAACTGTCCCTAATACGACAAAGTAGAGTGGGAAACAGTTTAGTGCTATTCTCTCTCTTGTCAGGGCTGTTGGTTGCTTGGTACCCCCTTTTGTAAGGTTTGATATTTCAATTAAGGTAAATGGGTAAAGCACTGAGTTTATAGCCGCATAAAAGTCCAAACTAAGGAGGGAGAAAAGTTGAAATAGTGTCCACACACATTATATGAAAACGGAAATAAGGTGAATAAAAAGCATAAAGTTACACACCCCCGTATAATATATCTGCCACCGACTGTAAATTTCCTTCCTTATACGCGCTTGACAGCGTTTAATTATACAACTTGCGTTACGCACAGCGCTCGTTTTTTTCTTTCTCTTGAATTATTATGAGTGAGTGTCACGTGATAATGATAAGCAAAGAAAATAACCCTTTTGGATGTTAAGTAAGTTAGTTCTCGGAAATAAAGACAGTTCTTGGAAATATTACTGGTAATCTAGAGTCTGTCAAAAAGTATTTTTATAAATTACTTTATTTAATTTAATTAATTTTAAAATTTAAATAGTACTGCTATTTACATAAATACTATAAGAAAAGCAAGCTGTTACTGCTTCGCTAGGACACAGCGTGTACAGCGTTTGAAAGCGGTGCTCCGAATTCCTTTGACCACTGTCGGCAAATGAGAGGAATGCGATGTTGCCACGTGTTTGCACACACTCATGTCAGTTTATGCACAAAATGAACGATTCATCATTCACTCAAGTCTGCTTAGTGACATCCTTGTACCATCTAGCAACGTCCTGTCTCAGCCAATGTTTTATTTTCCTAGCACACACCCCATCGACCGCCTCACACGCTTTAGTTCACTTTAGGTCTCTAAATAATTTACATGGAATGAAGTTGCACGAAGCAATGACAGCGCATTTCCCTGTTAAACGTCCCATGTCTAGGTACACTCAAAGATATAGATATTTTCCATCTCAAAATACGTTTGGCAACACTGCACGCAACCAAGGGTAAGAGCTCCAGTAAATCTTGCAAGATAGGTAACATATTGATGCAAGTTCGCGGTGAAGTGTTGTGGTGAGCGGACTGTAAAAGACGTTTATCTACTTTTTAACGCAATTACTACTGTAAAATGCATGTTTCACGTGTTTATACATTTCAAACTCTTTCGCTTTCACTTTTATACATTTTACCCTATACTAATTTTTCACTGAATTGCCCTTAAGGCTTTAGCGCCAGAACATTAATTGAATTGAAGAAGCAGAAGACATATTGATTCTGGTTTTATGTATTCACCTTCCAGTGAGGCTGTACACAACAAGCTATGTGTGTCTTTTGTATCCCTTTCTGTCCCAGGCTGTATTTGTGAAAATATTGTTTTATTTTTCATGTTTTTCATGTTGTGAATTGGATCCTGTCATATAGAATTATCGAAGAACCAACTTCTTCAAGTACAGGAGAGGGTGCAAATGTGGAAACATGAGGGTAATGTGGAAACGTAACGTATGTTGACTGCAGAGAGCTTTATTCTAGCGGCGATTGCCGTAAACAATCACCCTCGTCTCCATTCGTCACGGCACAACGCTATGAAGCAGTCGGCCAGTGTAGTTAATGGTAGTGCGTGGATTATTGTTTATACATTTTCCTGAAGTTTTTGGAGGTAAGGGTGTAGTATTATTAAGTCTAAAATATCATAGATGTAGTATAATACATATCAGAGTATTGTGAAAGGGAGTTATTGGGATGGTATTGGTGGATTTCAATCAATCAAAAGCAAACGTGTTTTTAACTTAACTAGTACAATCCAGTTTGGCTACAGCGTGGGTAACTTGGAAACATGTGGATGAGGGATCGTTTCCACATTTCCCTCAATCTAAAGTCCATTGCGTTGTTTAATTATTAGTAAATAATTTATTGAATTTAACACACATTTGAATCATACAAGTATAATTTATGTTAGATACTTTTATTCATGGCCTAAGTGAGGGGTAGGGCAGAGGAGTAATGCAAAGGGTAAAGCTCAGAGGTAAAGCAAAGTGGAAACAGACAAAGAGGCGGAAAAGGCAAATAATTGTCTCCACGATTTTTATTACAGGATCCCAGCGTACCGAGTACCTCTTCAGATTAGTCTATCCCAGCATACCAAGCACCTCTTCAGAGGATCTCAGCGTACCGAGCACCTCTTCAGAGGATCCCAACGTTACGAGCACCTCTTCAAAAGTTTGTGTATCACCATATGAAATCATGAAAATACCCCCTTTGAAGAGTAAGACTTTGAATAAAGGTTGTAAGCCGAGTTCTTGCGCTATTTTCACATCGTTTCTGTACAAAAAACAGCTCGAAGAATCCTTATCTAAGAGTACGACTAGCCCTAAACGAAAGCCGCCTGCAGCCCGTAAGAAAACTAGAAAAATGCCCAAAGTTCCTCCTCCAATTAAAAAAATCAAACAAACAAAACTCTGCAGTCTATCTTCCACTTGAAGTAGAAGAGCCCACCGAAAAAGACGCTCTGTGCATATTTTATGGGAATCCATTTTTGTAAGATATACGTGGTGAACTATAGATTCAATGTCGATTATGTGAGGAATGAAGTCACTCTGAGCGTGCCGGTGTGGAAACAGACATTTATATTTGTGATTTCTGCAAATAAGACTTACCTTCATAACATCTTTGTCTGTTGACAACAAAACCTTGAATCGAAATTTGTTTACTTTGTAACTATCAGTTTTTTAACTTTTTAATCATTTAAAATCTTTTGTTGTCCTTGTTTCATCTACAGATTAAAAACATACTATGATTAAAAACATAGTACGATCCAACAACTTTATATGTTTACACATTGATTTACTGTAATTTAAGGGTGTTTCCACATTACCGTCAGTTTTTGTTTTAAAAAAAATCGAAATATGCTAGTACATGTGCCAAATATTTTTTTATCTTTTACGTACAGGTATTTGCACTTTCTAATTATGGTCCCATATTTCTAACATTCTAAGGCATTTTGAGGCAATTTTCCAGGTTAAATTAACAATTCGCTCCTTTTTTACAAATTAAATACAAACTTGGTTTCCTCATTTGCACCCTCTTCTCTAGTTATAAAGAATGTTAACACAAGAAAACATATCTAGTTAACGAATGACGTGAAGTAATAAAACTGCTCTTTTCTTGTATAATTTAAGAGGTGGATGCATTCGAGCTTCGTATTTTGATAATTCTCAATGCAGTTCTCATTGAAAACTTTGGTTTGCTTTTCTCTAAGTTTTCTATCTTTCTTAGTCATATAAGGCGAATAAAGATATTAACTGAAGTTGGTTAATGCACTATTACATAGTTAATCAATGTATGTTGTTTCCTTTGCACTATGTCCAGGAAACATAAACACAGAGAGAAAATCGGCCTTTAGCAGCTTCCACTGTATTTGTCGAGAAATCCCACGACGATATATCTTGGTCGTAAGTGCTTGCTTTGGAAGTGGAAGACACGTCTTAGACTCAAGGAACAAGTCATCTTCGGACTTCATTACAAATTACATGTCGCTGTCACATACAGTTATTGAACTGTATCTATTTTTTATACTAAACATATAAATGCTATTTATCGGGATCTGAGGACCTGAAACATTTAAAACTCAAAATTTAATTGAAAAGATTAACTCCATGCATAACAGACACATTTCATGGTGTACCAAGGTACGAATAAGCAAAAAAAAAAAAAAAAAAAAAAAGTCTACAATATAAACAGAGAAGTATTTTGAAAACAGTTAACTGATCTACGATCTCATGTGTAGACAATCGTCTATTTGCACTCGCTACGGATATTTGTTATAAAGTTATCATTCAACGGGAACATATTACAAAATTACAAAACATTGAGCAATGTTAATAGATACTCTCTGTCTTTCTTATAGGAGGCACGGTGGCTCAGTGATAGAGCAATTGCATCTTGTGCATTGAATCCCTGGTTCGATTGCTGGTAGGGATGCACACGAGTCGAGACGTGTCTCAAATTTCGCCTCCACTTGACTCGAATTCGAGTCAAGATTCGAGTTGAGACACACTTTATAAAATTCGAGATGATTCCAGACAAACGTGTTTTCCGATTCGAATTTTCGAGTCGAGACTGCTCGTAAAAATCTCGACTCGATTCGAATGGCTCGAAAATCTTTCTATAATTTTTAATATTATTTTGAAGAAAACATTCATTCAGAAAGAGCCTTGAAACCAATCCCAGCATTTTTTACTTTAGAAAGGTACAGAACGCATAAACTTAATAATTAATCTTTCGATATCAAGGTTTAATTTTCAGCTCAATTCAGTTACTTAGTGAAGTGCTAGAATGGGGAAGGCGCGCGATCTATCTGAGTTTAAATGAGGGCAGGTTGTAATGGCCGGGAGACTCGGCACGAGAATTTCGGAAACTGCAGGACTTGTCGGGTTTTTGAGGTGCGCTGTGGTTTGTGTCTTCAACAAGTGGCGAAACCAAGGGGAACGACGTCCAAACGTCGAGGGGTTGGGCGCCTTCCACCTCATTACAGATGTCGGACGTCGTAGGCTGGGCAGACTGGAAAAACAGGACAGGCAGCTAACTGTGGCGGAACTAACATCAGACTTTAATGCTGGGCAAAGTACAAGTGTGTCTGAACACACAGTGTACCGAACACTCGTAACGATGGTCCTCCGCTGCCGAATATTCATCCATGTGTGAATGTTAACACCACGATATCGGCAACTACGACTGAAATGAACACGTGACCATCGCCACTGGACCTTGACGTAGCGGCAGAGCGTTGCATTGTCTGATGAATCCCGATACCTTTTTCATCGTGATGATGAGAGGGTGGGAATCCGTCGTGTTAGAAGGGAACAACTGATTAACACCTGTACTGCTTAACGGAGACAAGCTCGCGGCGGCTTAATTATGCTCTGGGGAACATTCACGTGAGCATCCATATATAATGAAGCTCGAGCAAGTCACCATGACGGCCGAGGAGTATCGCACACTGCTTGCAAACTACGTACACCCCTTCATGACGACCATGTTTCCCAACGGTAGTGGCATTATTCGACAAGATAATGCACCATGTCATAAAGCCACGAGTGTGATGGAGTGGTTGGAGGAATACAGGGGCGAGATCCAAGTGATGTACTGGCCCCCCAACTCAACGGATCTAAACCCAATCGAACACATCGGCAATCAGCTGGTAAGCATACATTACTCAATTACAAGCTGCGTCTATTAGGGGAAGGTCGTCTGGTATCGGACACCATAGCTTTTATTCAATTTGTCATTCTGAACAAATTACTTAATGCACAAAATGATACCTTGGTACCTTACACACAATGTGTTAAAGGTGATTTGACAGGTAAAAACTAATAATATATTTTTGTAAAAAATCAAAGATAATACAAATCACCATACTTAAAAAGTGGAGGGTGGTATAGAGAATTGGTCTTTTGAAGTAATTTAATAACAGAACAAACTGTAATATTAGCTGTTTACTTACAGAAGTTCTTACACACAAAATAGAGTTTTATTACGCTTTGAAATACAGCCTAAAATAAGAGTAAAAAATAGATCTTAAAATTCTTACAAGTAAACCTTACGTTTGGGTGAATCGAGTTGCTGACTGAGACACATATGAGAAAGTAGTACTAAATGTGGTAAGTATTTCAGTGAAGTTGTAGGTGCGAAGCTCCAGGGGTTTAGGAGATACAGCTACCAGAACATCACATGGAAGTACAGAATAGTCTTCATACAGTTGGAGGTAAACGCTCTGTAAAACCTCTTGTAACGACAAAAGGTGAATAACAAATATATGGGTACATATTAGAACTAGAGGGAAGTCATATAGTAAGGGTATACTTGACGGCGGCCATCTTGAAGTCCGCCATTTTGAATTAAGGTTAAGTTTTTAAAATAGGAATAGGGTCATGTGATACACGATTTAAGACGCAAATTTAATCAGAAGAACAATGGTGACGTTAATTTTGATTTACGCGCAATTGGTAAAAAGTTACAGGGAAATTAAATATTGTTGCAGCATATGTATTAGTCCTTTACCTCACCTTGTAAATTTTGTGTTAATGATAATAATTAAATAAAAAGCAAGTGGATGAATATTAGGTCTATGGTAAGAGTTGCCTTGATGGCGGCCATGTTCAAATCCGTCATTTTGAATCAGAGAAAAGTTTTAAACAAAACGCATAATAGTGACACTTTATTAATAGCAAATTTTACCATAAATCCAACGGTATAACCATTTTTGATTTATCATTAACCAGCACAAAATTAAATGGGAATAGAGTAATGCAATAGATGACTTTGGGCTAGAAGTTAATCAGAAATACAATGGCGACGTTACAATATTAGTTGTGCAAGTCATTTGTGCAAGTCATGCACTCTTTTCTGAACTACATATTGATTGTACTAATTGAGGACTTTTCTGGAAGAAAGACCCAAGTTCAATTATGACCCAATTCCACTTTGGTCATTTTTCCTTAAATTAGCAACTTGTTTATGCGATAACAAATGCTGGTTAATGATAAAGCAAAAATGGTTATACCGTTGGATTTATGGTAAAATTTGCTATTAACAAGGTGTCACTGTTATGCGTTTTGTTTAAAACTTGTGTCTGATTCAAAATGGCGGATTTGAACGTGGCCGCCATCAAGGCAACTCTTACCATAGACCTAATATTTATCCACCTGCTTTTTATTTAATTATCATCATTAACACAAAATTTACAAGGTGGGGTAAAGGACTAATACATATGCTGCAACAATACTTAATTTCCCTGTAACTTTTTACCAATTGCGCGTAAATCAAAATTAAAGTCACCATTGTTCTTCTGATTAAATTTGCGCCTTAAATCATGTATCACATGACCCTATTCCTATTTTAAAAACTTAACCTTAATTCAAAATGGCGGACTTCAAGATGGCCGCCGTCAAGTATACCCTTACTATATGACTTCCTCCTAGTTTTAATATGTACCCATATATTTGTTATTCACCTTTTGTCGTTACAAGAGGTCTTACAGAGCGTTTACCTCCAACTTTATGAAGACTATTCTGTACTTCCATGTAACGTTCTGGTAGCTGTATCTCCTAAACCCCTGGAGCTTCGCACTTACAACTTCACTGAAATACTGACCACATTTAGTACTACTTTCTCATATGTGTCTCAGTCAGCAACTCGATTCACCCAAACGTAAGGTTTACTTGTTAGTCTCATTAAGAGTTGCTATTTTTTATTCTGACACAAATCACAATGATAAAACAGTTTGCCTTCAAAATTTTCACATTGTTCATGGACCAAGTGTTTACACATATTGCGCTGTATCCAATCATCAAAAGACCCCACAGATTATAATGTTTTTCAGCAAGTTTGTAAACTAGTTTTAAAAAATTCTGGTATTCTTAGTGGCATTAGACTAGTTAACTATACAAAGCTTTTACATGATTGTATAGCATTCCTTCTTGGTCACGTTCTACTAAATGTGCCTTTGTTATCCGAGCAGTGAGGCTTAGCTGTTACCTCTTTCCCTTCCGACAGTTTTCGACACGATCTCCTAATGTACTTTAAGGAACACCACATTTAGCACTGGCCGCACGTGCATCTTTGGAAATAACTTTGTTCATGACCAGCTTTATACTTTCTTCATCGCAATTGCCACGTATTTCCCCATGATTTTCTGAAAAAGCCAGAAACCATTATAAAAACGTCAAGTTTACTTACCAGTGTTTTGTCCGATACCACCCGATCCCCTTTTGTCCGATACCAGCCGAAAGACTTGCAACTTATGAATGGCTATCTACCGGCTTGTAACAACACGAAGGCAACTATACGCTTAAATTATAATATATACACCCTAATAAATGCTATTGCAATAATATATCAATACATTTATTTGTGACAAGTTGCAGGCACACAAATCTATCTCCGTGCACCTGATTACTCGCAAAAATACAAAAACTTTGAATCACAAGATACACCGTTCATCGAACAAATCCACTATGGGTGGGCTTGGCTAGTTCATTTCGATCAACTCACTGTATGCTTGACATGTGCCGCCTTGAGCAGGAAATAACGAAAACTGCTTTTGTCCGATACCACCCACTGTCCGATACCAGACGACTTTCCCCTATACCTAGAGACCCGAGCAACAATCGCTCTCGAAACCACGTGCTGACAACATATCACTTAACTAGAAGCGTCTGGTAGGACCAAATATCCAGTAACGATGTGCTGACAACACATCATTCAATCAAAAGCCATTTGGAAGGTCTAGAAACTCAATAATAATTCCGTTGAGGTCGAAGTATTGGCCACACTTAACTCAATTGAAAGCTGTCTGGTAGGCTTAGAAATCACGCAACAATCGCATTGGAGTCAATTTGCTGAGCATACATCACTCAACTAAAGATTTTCGGTAGTCCTAGAAACTCAGTAACAAACACGTTTGGGTCAATATGATGACCAAAATACTGAACGAAATGCAGTCTGGTTGTTCTAGAAATCCAGTAAAAATCGCGTTAGGAGTCGATGTGCTCCCCACACACTAAGCTGAAAGTAGTTTAGTAGACCGTAGTACGGGGCTGTAATGTCCGGGAGCTGCTATTATTATTATTATTATTATTATTATTATTATTATTATTATTATTATTATTATTATTATTATTATTATTATTATTATTATTTCATTATAGCGTTTCAAGATGGTACAAACTGATGACACGCGCGCTTTATGCAGCTAATTCTAGCATGCTGTTTATTTAATAATAAATATTATGTAAGTAACTGTTTGACGTTTGGACGTATCGAGTACGAAATGTATTCGGGAAAAGGTATCTCAACATATACAGTGGCTCACAAAATTGATCGTACACCCTACCAATTTCTAAATATTAACGCTTAAAGTCATTACTCGTCATAAAGTCCACATGTTTGCAGTTATTAAGGAGGTACTGATGTTTAGGAGTACCGCACCTTCTTATACTCCGTGTCTACAGTTGTTGGTGGATTCTCCAGATCCATGTACAAAAGGCAGTCACAGAATTAATCGTACACTTTACATTTACCTCTTGTTGAGGGAGTAGGTGGAGTCACTGTACTAGTAGGTTATCCAAGTCCTTCTACAAATTTGAGGTGAGTGCAACACGAAAACAAAAAAGGGCAGTAAAATGACACCAAAAATAAAACTACACTCTGAACGTAAATTATATATTAAACTAGTTATGGAGGGCAAATCTCTAAGAATTATAGCTAAGGTGAAGGGAAAATACATTCAATCATACAGCAGTTGTTAACAGATTTGAGTACGAATAGAAATAAAGGCAGGAATAGAAATAAAGTTTGTCGAGGAAGAAATCGTATTGATTGGAAGAGACAAACGTAGAATCCTTCTTAAAGTTAAAAAAAAAAAAAAAAAAAAAGATCCTCGTCAGAGTGTACCTAAACTTAAAACGATATCACTTCGTTTTAGCCCTGATTCGCTTTACGTATCTTTTAAATTATTACGTTATTATAGTAAACATATCAACTACTAATTTACTGACCATAAACATGAATTGCATCCAAAAATCTTCGATTTATTCCTCTGTAGTATACGTACATAAAATATCAGCAGCAATCATAGCAAGTAATGATCTTGATAATACCAACATGTCCTATCCATCATAAAACAATAATCTTACTCATGACAACGAGTCAATAACAACGTTCTTTCTTTTAATTATATCTAAGTTATCTGTTTAATTATTGCGCCTCTGATCAATGTTGATAAAATGGGTACAGATTAATTATAGTATCGCTGTAAATGTCGCCCAGAACGGGAATTCCGTAACAGTATTCACGGAGAAGGAAAGAACCCTGGATATTTTCAAAACACTTACTTTTTGAATAGCCCTCGTACTAATCATTATTACATCAATCCTCGTATTAATTATTATTATTACATCAATATAAATATTTTTCTTTTCTCTTCTTTCTCCATATATATATATCAATTCATTTATAACAATATTTTTCTTTTATTACTAATTACATATCATAAACGTCGATTCATTACAAATATCATTTATGGGTCTATTCAAAATTATAGGTAATTGATGACTTACGCAGAGTTACTACTTAACTGTTCCTCTTTTACATTGAGCAATAACATCCATTTACAAACAATATTATTTATAATTAAGATTGTCATCTTATCAAAACAACAACAAGATCAGAAGGCAATAATTACGTTTAAAAGCTTCAATTTAAAATCAATGTCATGGATTTTAAGTTAACATAATCAAATCTCTTTTGAACATGTAAAGTAAAATAAAGAAACATAACATTCAGAATTAACACAAAGATAAGATAAATTAATCACATGACAACATGTCGCACAAACATAAAGTTTAAATGAAGTATTCACAACACAACTCGTAATATCTGAGATAATAAATTAAGAATTGTTATCTAAGTTTAATTTAGTTAACATATCAGGTTTAAAATTTTAACTAGCTTTAGCCGTTTATCTGTTCCAGCTTTTCATATCTAAATTATATTTAACGTTAATATTATTCACAAATAAACTAATAGACGAATTTTGAGTCGAATAATCGTGGGAACCTTCGGCTGGTATGGGATTAACCCCAACCATATCAGCAGGTTTTAGTTTAAATTACGATTAACAAATGAGTCAATTAAAGTACATTGAACACCACAATCTTGGTTATTCTCTCTTGATCCATTTCCCGTTTCATTTATTACTTCGGTCCTATTCCGACAGTTCCTGCCATCTCGAGATCTCCAATTGAATCTGTTTTGAGTCACACTGGTATGCATGACATTGTTACTGTAATTACGTCTTCCACGAAAGTTTCTTCCGTTCGTCCAACTGTTCCTCGGATTACCATAATTCGTTCCATTTCTGCCGCTAGAATTGAATCTTCCATTAGCTCCAGTTCCAGTACGTATAACAGATCTTTCACTAATTCCAATGCCAGTATTGTCACGTGACCTCTCATCGCTGCGAAGGTTTTCGATATTTTCACTAGTTATATTCAGGTTTCTGACAGGAATTGTATTGGGTGGATTACGATTACTTCCGCTAGGGTTCGGGAATTGATTCTCGAAGTTCTGAACTAAAATTATCAGATGATTGAAGTTTACGCATTGAGCAGACAACAGAATCTGTTGTAATTTATACGGCAATAAAATGCGTACGGAAGCGATTATTCTGGATTCTGGCTGAAACGGATTGACAAGTTTAAGTTCATTATAGGCATTAATTGTAAAATCTGTAAGAGATTTATCGACCCGAGGTGAATAGTGTCGGGTTCGCACCATCGCATCGCGGTTAGCTAACAAGAAATCATTTTCGTAATTAGCCAATAAGGCCCGTTTGAATTCTTCGTAGGATTTGACATGGTCGCGAATAGCTTTAAACCACAAGGAACAAGGAGGAAGTAACAGATGTGGTAACAACTTCATAAATTTAGATTGATCTACACCCATAATTTCACACTCTGCTTCAAACTTCTCTAAGAACGAGCTTGCGGTTTCGTCACACTTACCGCTGAATTTAGTCATGGCCTTAATTTCACTGACCTTAACGTTTATTTTACTATGATTATGATTTTGTTGGCGTTGATAATGGTCCGGAACCCTTTCGCTCTCATTTATCTGCCTTCTTCTTTTGCGATCTGGACTTTGGAATCGCCTACTGTGATCTTCCACAACTAAACCATCATCAACAGAACTCTTAGAAGAAAATATCCCGTCAGTTTCTATTAATGGAGTTCTCGGGCGGTGATGCAATGTTTCCTGTTGACGATGCATCGTTTCCTGTTGGTTGTGAGTACTCAAAGCCTCCTTATACATAGGATCA
The DNA here is from genome assembly GCF_964235325.1 of Thermobia domestica. Taxonomy (NCBI): domain Eukaryota; kingdom Metazoa; phylum Arthropoda; class Insecta; order Zygentoma; family Lepismatidae; genus Thermobia; species Thermobia domestica. The sequence continues at coordinate 134,076,476 of NC_137458.1, forward strand.
TTGTAGTCATATTCCCTCTCTTGTAACGATCTGATTCCCTCTTGTAAGTTGGATATCAGTATACTATGTGAATTAACCTGGGCAGTAATGTTCACTATCTGATTTTTTTGTTGGGCTGTCGTCGATTCCACGGCTTCAACGGCTTTCTTTATCGACTCTGTTTCTAGTGCTAGTTGATCCTGCCTATCTTGCCACTTGTTACTAAATTGTTGAAACCTAGTATCGAGTTCTCGCCTCATATCATTTGTAATTTTGATGGTAACTTCATCAGCTAATACTTGCAAATTTTCTTTCAAATTGTATTGCAAGCGATCAAAATTTTCTTGCACACCTTGTACTTTATCTGCAAGAGATTTGTGTTGTACTAGTATCTGTTCTAGCTTTTCATCGTACAATTTTTGTTGTTGGTCAAATTTCTGTTCTAACCTTTTATCTCGTTGATCAAATTTCTGTTCTAGCTTTTTATCTTGTTGATCAAATTTCTGTTCTAGCTTTTTATCTTGTTGATCAAATTTCTGTTCTAGCTTTTCATCTAGTAGTCGACTTAACATATCAATAAGGTTAGGATAGGAATGTTCAGACAGAGTTACGGCATTTCCAGGTATGGTTTGATTTGAAATACTGGGTACTTCTTCACTCTCAGAATCCTGCATATTAGCAATTCTTTGTATTCTCTTCCCGCTTCTCAAAATAGTGAAACTCATAAAATATGTATACACATAAACTCAGTTCTTACTATTCTTCGGAACTAAATGGTATAGTAAGGTCCCGTGTCTTCGGCACCAGATAAAACGATATCACTTCGTTTTAGCCCTGATTCGCTTTACGTATCTTTTAAATTATTACGTTATTATAGTAAACATATCAACTACTAATTTACTGACCATAAACATGAATTGCATCCAAAAATCTTCGATTTATTCCTCTGTAGTATACGTACATAAAATATCAGCAGCAATCATAGCAAGTAATGATCTTGATAATACCAACATGTCCTATCCATCATAAAACAATAATCTTACTCATGACAACGAGTCAATAACAACGTTCTTTCTTTTAATTATATCTAAGTTATCTGTTTAATTATTGCGCCTCTGATCAATGTTGATAAAATGGGTACAGATTAATTATAGTATCGCTGTAAACTGACAACAGAAGTGGCATTATCCATTGGGAGACATCTTTTTACAGAAATAGTAAGAAGAACTTTAGGAAAAGCTGGAATCAATGGCCAAGTTGCTAGAGGAAGCCCTATATTAAGAGGAGAATCAACGCAAAAGGTTTCAATTTGCTCTGGAACACAAGCAATGCTCCAAAGACTTTAGTATATTTAATATTTAGTGACGAGAGGGAATTTAACCTGTATGGATTTGATGAACACAAAATTATTTGGCGAAATACAGAATACAGAATATAAGAAGGAACACACTAGACCAACACTAAATCATGGAGAAGGGTCAGTCATTTTGGAACTGCATGGCAGCTTTCGGCGTAGGAAATCTACACTTTATTGAGAGAACAATGGACAAATTTCCATATTTTAACGTATTGAATTCTAGTACAGAAAACTTAGGACTTGGATAGTTCTACAGATTTCAGCAGGACGACCCCAAGCATACCGTTTACATTGTGCGCTCATAGCTATTATAGAACACACCAAAGACTCTTGCAACCGCTCCTCACTCACCAGATCTCAATCTCATACAAAACCTATGCTGGGAATTACATAAGAATGTGCAGCAGCATCAACCGAATAACCTGACAGAACTGAAGAGGTTCCTAAAAGGAGAGTGGCTCAAGATTGCACCTAGTGTTACAAAAAAAGTTGGTACAATCAATGCCAAACAGACTGGCCGAGGTAATAAGAAGAAACGGGTTCGCAACTCGCTACTGAACTTTCGAAATTTGTAAATGGACAACGTGTACGAATAATTTTGTGATCTTAAGTTTGCGTATGGAAGTGTTTTGTTTCTACGTTCAAGGTCTTCTTTTGTGTAAAGGAATGAAATGAATATATTTTGTTTATAAGATTCCTTGACATAATATATTTCACTTTTTTGTAATAAAAGCTATGTAAAAGAGGTTATTTCTATTCATTTGTCTTACAGTGCCAAGGGTACGATCAATTTTGTGAGTCATTGTAAATGTGAAAACTTCATAAAGCAACGAAACGACTACACAAACGGCAGATACTCCTACATTTAGAGAGCACGTAAGTTCTTTGGTGCTGATTAAATAGACAATTCTGGTGGTGAATCAAGTTTTAGATCATGATGCAAATAAATCTTCAAATAATAATCATTCAAATAACTTGAAAGATGTTTTATGCTGTAGTGTAGTGAACTTAGATCATGTCATATCTGTATTACAACAAATACGTGATAAGTACTGGGCTGAGTTGAGTTTAGCGTCCTGTCAACATTAGGTTATATGAGACGTGGAGCTACTGAATAACGTGGAATCTGAACTACATGAGCTCCCGTCGGGAATCGAGCCCGGGTTTACCACTTCAAAGGCGTGTACGCTAACGGCTTAGTCACGAAAAATCTCAAATTAAATTAATTAATTAATAAGTATTGAGAACAGAGTTCAAACATTTGTATTGAGACAGAAATTGTAAATAGTCAACCTATACCTATCACTTTACAGTGCAAGGGAGCACAGATGGAAACAGTATCAAGGTCAATGAAGAGAACCACATACCATTGGAAGGAGTTACAAACAATAGTGGATGGAAAATTGTAAGCCAATGCTCCAGGCGTATTAACCCAGTAAAACAGACAGGAATAGTAACAAACCAAGAATCACGTGAACCTGTAAGAAGCTCAACTCTAATGCAGGGAAGAAGCGCTAGTAATAAGTTAAAAGTAAACAAAAAATAGCCTTGTGTATCCACAGTATTTGTGACTCGTCTTGACTCTGGTGTTTCGTGTGATGAACTGAGTGCATTTGTTAACGATGGTGCAAATATTGAGGTGGTCAAGTGTGCCAAGTTAAAGACAAACCAGGACAGTTATTCATCCTTTCCTGTCAGCGAACAAGAGAAACATTTTGATACTGTTTGCAACTCGAATATGTGGCTGGAAAGAGTACTGTTTACAAGGTTCATAGGACATTTAAAGGATAAAATAGTGGTACCCATGTCGGCAGGTGATCGGAATGAAAAAGACCAACAACAGGTAACTAAAGTATAGATAAATTGATACGCAATATTTGCGACTCTACCATCAAAATTCTAATAGTTTAAACACAAAAGAAAAAGAATTTACAGACAAAATAAATTAATAGAAGTATGATTTTTTCTGTAAAACAGAAATGTGGCATCAGAAAGAAAACTGTCATCTTGCACAAATCTCTAAAAACTCAATTCTGTATTGTTTGTTAAGAAAGGATAGAAATCATACCCTCACAAACAAACCGAGAGGTAGGGGTCAGATACAGAGAAAGTTTTCTTGGGAGGCCCAAACGCTACGTTTATGTAGTATTGAACGGGTATTATATTGCACCCGAAAAGACGATTAGTAATTCAGGAAAAAATATAGAACTAGATTGTTTTTATAAGAGAAAGAGTACAGATGAAGTGTAAGATCAAATTTTCATGCTACATTTATTATTTCCTTGCTAAATAACTATAGTTTTATTGAGAAAGTGTACAGTTACGAACATTAATAAATGGAGGCTGAAGCCATTATTTCTTATGGCTCCAACCTCCATTTATTAATGTTCGTGACTGTTCAAACGTATGTTGAGTTAGGAAGTTTCGGAGCGGCCCGAACCTAGTGGACCTCTCCCGTCTCTGGTAGGGAGTGTTTACTTTTAATAAAAACTGAATATTCGTACGAGATACTTAGATATTATCATAGCAAAAAATTTAATTCCTGACAACATTCCATTGATTTTATGTTTGGGTGTTTTCCCTCCTAACAAGTAAGTACTTTGACTTTTATTAAATACTGTGACTGCATATGTTCTTTTATTTTATTTTTTTTTACCAGCTAGCCTACGCTAGCTACTACCCCAAGAGGGTTACGCCCTCTGTAGGGGAAGAGATGTTTAGTATATTCTGCTATTCAGAAAGCAATGGTTGGGCTATGGGTAGTTACAGAAAACTTTATTATACAAACTTTCACAGTCATTATGGCCTTTAACCATAATCATGAGGAAAGGTAAATACAGAAACTGCAGTGAGGGAAAACCATAACTGCAAGTGATATGATGTGGAATGATGAAATGAAGTGCGAAACTCACTACAACACATAGGTTTTGTTAGTTGAACAAATGCTGGTTGTCTTCTCGCCTAGGGGCAGCGCTAGGCATCAATGAGGACAGAGGAGCTCTGTTAGTACACAAGGTGTCACTGTGCATATGATGGCCATATGTGAGGTAGATGAGCGGCTGTAGTGTATGGCTCGTAGTAGACGGCGTCAGGGTGGTCTGGAGGTAGAGTGTAATGGTACAAAGTGAATAGTAATGAGAGCGGAGGGAACGGAGCGGTAACGGGAGAGCTACTTCGGGCATGATCGTCAAAAGTTTGCTGAAGAAGTGGATGATTGTTGTGCAGGCGCTGGGTGATATATTTAGTGCGTAATGTTTCTAAATGATATAAGATATGCGGAAATGTAAGTCTATGATAGAGATCTTGAGTGGGACTTGGTAATTTGATACGATAAGCAATTCGCAAGGCATGGCGTTCCAAGATGCATAATTTCTCATAGTATGAGGTCGGAGCAGATATCCAAGCTGTAAATCCGTATGTCAGAATCGGGCGGAGGAAAACTTTGTACGTGTTAAGAAGTGTATGAGTATGGAGTCCCCAGGTAGTTCCAGCAAGACCTTTCAGAAGATTGAGGCGAGAGTACGCCTTCTTGGAGATATCTTTCAGATGTGGTGTCCAGGTTAGTTGATGATCGAAGGTTACTCCTAGATATTTGACACTGCGAGTAGGCTTAAAAGGTACATCTTGTACAGAGAGGTGTAAGAGTGTTGGGTTGCGGTGTACACGTGAACGATGCTTCGGGGCAAGAAATACAATACATTGAGTTTTCGCTGGGTTTATTATCAGTCTCCAATGAGAGCACCAATCAACAAAGGCATTGATAGCATCCTGGAGAGCCAGATTAAGCTGATGAATTGTTTTGCCCGTCGCAAAAAGTGCAGTGTCATCGGCATACTGAAAGAGCTTAACAGTATCTGGGATTGCTGGGAAGTCGGAAACGAATAGAATATATAGTAAGGGCGACAAAGCCGATCCTTGGGGAACTCCAGAATAAAGAAAAATAGGAAATGAAAAACTAGTGTTGATACAGACATAAGCCAATCGACAGCTAAGAAAATTAAAGATGAATCGAAGGTAAGCAATAGGCAGGCGGAGCTGTTTGAGTTTATACATGAGAGCGGGATGCCAGACCTTGTCGAAAGCCTTCTCGAGATCAAACAGAACCAAGCAGGACGGGTTGCCTGTGTTAAAGTGAGTATAGATGGAATTTGAGAGACGGAGCAATTGGTCATTAATGCTGAAAGAAGGTCTGAAACCAGCTTGCTCGAGTGGAATGACGTCGTGATGTGCCAAGTATGAATGAAGACGTTTGACAATGATGCGTTCCAGTATTTTACTGAAGGTCGATGTTAGTTGAATAGGACGGTATGAGCTAACAGCAGCAACAGGTTTATGTGGTTTGAGAAACATAAGAGTCTTCGAAGTTTTCCAGTCAGCAGGTACAAAGCCAGTGCGAAGAATAAAGGTAAAGATGTGACAAAGCAGATATAATACTACGTACGGACTTTCTTTAATGTGTCTATATGTAATAGAATCCATGCCAGGGGCTGTATTACGTCTGTGAGCTACAACTGAATTGATGTCAGATATAGAGATCGGTGTAGTAAGAAGATTGTTTTCAGGCAGAGGGTGATTAACATTAGGCTGTAGATGAGGAGAATCCAGATTGAGTTTGTCGACTGAATGAGAACGATGTGGAATTTCAGGTACGAGAGGCGTAAAGAAGTCCTGGAGATATCTTGCAAATGCATTGGCCTTGTCTGTATCAGTGTGCAGCGGAGTATTGTTGTCGATAAGAGGATATGTTGTACGAGTATTTTGACCTGTAAGCTGTCGGAATCTTTTCCAATACTGAGTGGGATGTGAAAATGAGCCGAGATTGTTACAAGCTTTGACCCAGCATCGTAATTTGTAAGCCTTAAGATAGTTGTGCACCGTTCTTTGCAACTGCCCGTAATGATGAAGAGAGTCAAGGTTGCCAGTGGCAGCAAAATCTCTATAAAACTGCCGGGACCGTTTGATCAGTGGTAAGTATTGAGAAGGTAAAGAGGGTCGAAAAGTCGAAACTGTTGACTTAGGGATATATTTGTCTGTGGCGTAATGGATGGCATTAACTAGAGAATCCAAAGTTTCAGAAAGTTCTGATTCTGTAGCTGGTGGTTGTAAATGATGAAGATGATCCTGAAGATACGATCTGTAAGCTGTCCAATTTGCTTTATCGTAACGATAGACAGTACGGGGAGGAGAAGACTGAGAAGTGGTAGTTACACGAGTCTGAATGTCTAGTTTGATTGGAGCATGATCGCTACCAATGAGATCAAGAACGTTAACACAGCTACGATGTGATATGTTGTTCGAAACAATAACTATATGTGGAGTAGTTTGACTCGCGGGACGAGTCGGTTTTGGAAGTGGTAGAGTCACTCCAGTAGTATGACTGGTGATGTAGTTGAGGAAACGGTCCCGTTGCGTATGTGTCCGGCTATGTAAATTCACATCTGCCATAATTATGTAGGTGCGGAAGGTATTGGAGATATACTGAAAGAAGCTGAACGGAATATCATGCCCAGGACGGATGTATATAGTTGCTACAGTCACATACAATTCATGATAATATAATGATGTGATAAGGTATTCAGGAAGATTAGGCAGAGTCTGAGAGTGACTACGAAATGGGATAGAAGGTGAAAACCCAATCGCTACTCCCCCGTTGGCTCGCCTAGCAGGGAAAGTGCTATCTTGGCGTAACAGTTGGAAGCGAGGGATGCGGCATGACAATCTGGGTGTGAGATGTGTCTCATTAAGGATAAAGGCGTGGATTTTTTCTTCGAGTAAAAGTGCTTCGAAGAGCGGCTTATGCTATGGTAAAGAACGGATGTTTAAGAACAAAAAGGAGAGCGCCATAATGCAGAGAATGGTGACAGGATAGCTGTTAAACCTCCGTTTCGAGTACATTTGAGTGATAATAGACGACATTGCCGGAATATGTTGGATAGATATTGGCGTGGAAAATTGCCTTAGCCGCGATTTGAATTTGTTGGGCGATGTGATCTCGAAGGAATGGATGGATATTTTGTAGCGAGAAGATAAGAAATGTGAGAAGCTGATGGACAGTTACAGGTTGCTGTAAAGCTGGATTGGCGGGTGGTTGGATTTGGTCCGGTATGCGTAATGGTGCCACAGTCTCTGGCTTTGTTGGTTCAGGAGCTGGTTTGGATCGGCATTTGTAACTGTATGTAGGGTGAGAATGATCTTGACATGTGGAGCAGGTTGGAGGTGATTGTAAATTTGTACAGCTTCTTGTAGGGTGAGGGCCGGAACAATAACCACATTTGAATGGATTTTTACATTGGGAAGTAGAGTGCTGACCATAGACCTGACACCGTTCACAGCGAATGGGTAAAGGAGCGGAGGTGCGTGACGGTTCAACACGATGGCGTTGTTTATAGATATAGGCGCCACGGGTGAGTAACTCATCGATAGTCTGTTGAGAGTTTGTGAGAACCCGCACCATGTATGTCAACCCATGATCGTTTTTGATTCGGATACATTTCATGATACTGTGCCCTTCCAGTTTAAGTTCTTCAAAGACCTCCTCGTCACTATAGCTCGGATCTACCCCTCGTATAACGACAGACAATGTTGGTGATTTCCTCGGAGGTGGTGGCTGTTTCGGGTGTTGGTCGCTAAGCTTTGTCATGGTTGATTTGGAGCCAAAAATCTCAAAACTGCACTTGTTCCGTGTCGTACGTAGAAATTCCGGGTCAGGCGTCTTAATAATCATGCCATTCCTAGTCTTGACTATTTGAGTGATGTTCGCCCGAGGCATGTATTTTGTGATCTGTACTAAAAGTAGCTTTGGATTTGAAAATTTTGGATCAAAGTTCTGAAGCAGGAAAGAATGGATGGTTGGTCGACTGGGAGGAGGCAGGTTTGGAAACTGACGGTCATCCTGAATGTCAATGATCATGGATGCCTCAGAGCTGGCATCGCTTAGCTTGTGTTGACGTTTAGCGGGTGGTAGTTTTGTGGATGCAACTGGAGAACGTTGACGAGCTTATGAACCCTGACTGATAGAAATCCTTTCCAGAGAATGGCAACGTCGTCTAAGCGGTTTCCCGGATGAGCAAGAAGGTTCCGGTGCTATAGGTGGTAAGCCAGAATGTTGTCCAATGACAGGTTGGGACGCCATAAGTCACGGTGTAGATAATGAGTGGAACAGAGTGACGAAATGAAAAGATGAAATTAATGAATGATGAAGCTAAGCTTCCAAAAATATATACACTAATGTGTACGGTAACGCAGTCTCCACTCGAGTGAAACCCTTAATCTCTCCCACTCTCTCGCCCGTTGCTGAGACTTGCCGTACTTGCGTCCACAAATACGTAATAATCACAGCCTGGACTTGACACTGAGAAAACAATGCCTCCAATGGGAAAGCTGGAAACCAGCGAAGTGATCCATGTTCTTTTATTTTTTTTTTTTTTTTTTTTTTTTTTAAGGGTACGGGAATAGGGTTAAGTTTATAAATCTTTATTCATCATTTTCTTTTATAGGAGCAAAAGAGTCCTCTACTCCCAGCCATTAGAGGGTTACGCCCTCTCTTTGGCATGTTCTTTTATGTTGACGAAAGATTTTTGTGTAATTATTTTGGAGATTTTACCGCGGGAGGTATAGATTGGGGATTAACTTTACAATGCCTGTTCCAGCTGGTATACTTACTTAGAAACGAGAAATTATACACTATTAATTTTATGAAAATGGTTCCAAAGTTCCCTAACCTTAAGCTAACCCCTTCCAAACCCCTACCCTACTTATCCTTATCTTACTCTACTCTACCCTATTCTTGAGGCCGCGGTGGCTCAGAGGTAGATCGTTTACCTCTGGTGCATCGGGTCCTGGTTTCGATCCCAGCTCGCGCCAAGTGAACTTTGTGGTGGATTAACACCGTGTGCGTGGGTTTTCTTGGGGTTCTCCCGTTTCCTCGCACTTTCTTCATTCCACCATTTCATTCATGTCTCATCATCACCGTCTCGTTTAGCCTTGCCGGCATATTCGTGGGACGTAGAACTTAAAGGTTTCATTTCAATTTCTACCCTACCCTATTTTACTATACCCTTTTAAAGCAATCCTACTTATCGATGTGCAGCTGGAGAGTGCATTGTATAGTTTAACCTAAATTGGATTTCAGGTAGCTGAAGAAAAAAGAGTACGGTATTTGAGTTAAACAGTATTTTAAATTTAAACCAGAAAAACAAATTATATGAGCATAGTAATCCAGAAAGAGAATTAAATTTATAGCTGACAGATGTAAATAACAATTTTATGCATTTTGACATCCCAGCATTGACTAAAGTTGATTGCTTCCATCCCCATTTATGCTTGAATGGATCATTATATACAGTACCAAAGATAGTTCCGTTACTCAGTATGGTACTTATAATTTCAAACAAACAACTTTTCTACACATTAAATGGCATTAGAGATGATTGTTGTAACAGTGTCAACGAAGTTCCTGACTATTTGTGTTGTTCATTATATTCTGTAGGCGTTTTAAGCGATTATGTACCCAAAACGTCAACAGGTTGTAAACCAGCCATGTGCAACAGCCGACCCCCGGGTCGGTCCAGGTCCACTGAACCTTTATATCTGGCATTCCTGACCCGTTATTGAAAATATATTTCTTACGTACTCGCTTAAACCAGGTGTTGTCAACCTTTTCCAAAGGCGCGAGATGCAAAGCATATTAATTATTGATACTACCATAAACCGTATATAACAAAAAACAGTCTCGCAAGTGGTCACAAGTGGTACGGGTACCACAGATTGAGAAGCCCTGTCTTAGACTGATTTGATTTTTTCCGGGATAACTGATGTCTACACCTTCAAACTATATTTCGTTTTGAGCATTCAGTGTACACTCCGCATCTGAAAAATTGCAACAGCTAACGCCGTACAACTAGACCACCCAATATACATATACTTATCCCATAATCGTGTCTGCTAAAGAGACCCCCGCCTCTATCTCCTGCTTTCTTCTCTCACATACTAAAATCAGCTAACAACATGAGCGCAATTCTCATTTCAAACTGCACATGTATTAGTATCAATAAAATGAAATAATAAAACCGAGACGAAACAAGATTCATAAGTTGATATATGGGGAAACTGAAACACACACAATGAAAAATTAAAACGAATGGATATTTATTACACACAGGCTCAGAAATGAGGCAGAGAGAGAGAAGGGGAGAGAGAGAGAGAGAAGGGGAGAGAGAGAGATAGAGAGAGAAAGAGAGAGAGAAGGGGAGATAAGAAGAAAAAGAAAAGGGAGAACAGATGAAAATGTAGGATTTGAACGTAGTAAGAAAAGAACCTAACATTATAATGTTCCGTTTCCAGAAATCTAACAGTAATATAGAAATAACGTTTGTTTTTACATATTTTTCAGCACTATTCGAATATATACAGAATGCTTGAAACATTTACTAAGTCACTTTCAAAAAAAGATAGCATACTCAATTTCCAGTAGAACTGTAGATCTCCGGGATACATCTAGTATAATATCAAAAGTTTAACACACGTGCTTTGTTTCCACGGGGTTCGGCTGCAAATTTGGTAGTGTTCATTGATCCAAAATGCATTCTAATAAACCCAGTAGGTATCGTAGGTCATATCTTCCACTCCAGAGTACTAATGCAAAGTGAACAAAAAAGAAAAGAAAAAGAAAGATAAAATTAATGAGTGCTATTTTACTGCTAAATTTCTATCAGAAATGCCCTATATTAAAAGTCCAAATTGTATCATAATGAAAAGTTACAAATGTTCAAAAGGAAAATTGGATGTCCCTCATAGATGTAGCAAACCTTGCATGTTTCAAACGTCAACGTGAATAAAACACATTGAGTTATAGGATGGAAACAAATTTTGTGTCGAACTAGTATAAATAATTTTGTTTTGTCAAATAACCAAAGAGGGTACCATTTTCTAGTCTTTTCCGAAGATTTATCTGTTCCGAACATCTAGTATCGATTTCATCCCTTCCGGATATAACATTGTAATTCTCACAGACAGAATGAACACGCTAGAGCTCAAACGGATCATCGTGTCAGTCGGATAATGTTGGTTAGCTTATGGACCACCACTGGGTCGAGGATTCAAACCCGTAGTGACCCCTTAATTCGACTGAGACTCGGTAACCCAGAGGATAAAGAAAAGATTTTACTTATTCCTTTGCGTTTAAACAGTATTTCTTTCAGAGATAATCAGGACTGGAGATCTTATCCCCAGAGCATGAAAAACAAGATGCCGAACTTCCCAGTTCATTAGCTTTTCCAAACCAGGTCGATCGGGCTCTTGCTCGGTTTTAACTTCGGAACACGCACATGCACATTGAGTGAGCGTGTGCATGAGAGAGGGAGGAGAAGTGAAAGATGTAAAGATAGGATAAGGAAACGTCAAGAAAGAGAGAGTGACGAATATAAATATGAAAAATACTTATCATTACAGTGTACGATGAAGATCGCACACACAGTTTACTCGAATTCTCGCTAGTAATGCCTTGTAAGTTCTCCAACAGAAAATGAATCTCTGTTTGTAGTCATTATTTTATGCGAAAAAATACCTAACGGAGAATCGGATCTAGATTTTCCATTTAGAAGTCTAGCACTTTACCACTACACAACCGTTTGTCTATCTAAACTTTGTTTAAGAAATGGTGTAATGTTTCTTTCTGAGAACGATCCTCTCTAGATTTCTGCAAATGGAACTGTATAATGTTAGCTTCTTTTCTTACTACGTTTAAATCCTACATTTTCATCTATTCCCCCTTTTCTTTTTCTTCTTCTCTCCCCCCTCTCTCTCTCTCTCTATCTATATATCTCTATCTCTATCTATCTCCCTCATTTCTGAGCCTTGTGTAATAGATATCATATTGGTTTTAATTTTTCATTGTGTGTTTCAGTTTCTCCCTACATCAACTTATGAATCTTTTTTCGTCTCGGTTTTATTATTTCATTTTATCGATACTAATACATGTGCAGTTTGAAATGAGAATTGCGCTAATGTGTTAACTGATTTTAGTGTGAGAGAGAAGAGAAGAGGAGAGAGAGAGGGCATCTCCTTACCAGACACGATTATGGGATAAGTAGGTGTATATTGGGTGACCTAGCTGCACGATGTTAGTTGTCGCAATTTTTTAGATGCGGAATGTACCAGCGAACATTGAGAGACTGGTTCAAGATTTCCACTAAAATGTTAAATGGTTGGATATTTTCCCTTCTTTTCCTTAGTAAGTAAACGTTTTGTTACAATTATAATATTTGTTGTCTTTCTGTCACGTTAGTATATTATGAACGAGTTCCTTCATTGAATATGACTATTTAATTGTTGTGAAAATGCTACACACTGTTTCGTACGGTCCTCAATGACAGTAAGTTCTCAGTGATTGGCCCATCCTTTGTTCCAACTTGCACATGTCTGTTGTAAACGAAAATTCTTGATATATTACCAAAATTTCTTCATATACTTACCCCGTCTGTCAGTGTGTCTGTTCGTTCGGGAAGCAAAAAAAATCTCAAGAACTACTTCATGGATTTTGGGTTTTCACGTGTCACTAAAAAATCGTGTCTCTATCCACTGAATAGAGACACGACTTTTTTGGTGGCACGTGAAAACGCTAAATGTATCTGTTTTGTATGAAAATGTTGTGTACTTAAAATATATAATTTTTCACTATTTGTTAGGCCATATAACGCTCGCGATTAAACGCGAAAATCTATTGGATTATCGAAATTGGCAACAAATCTCCATATTCCACGAAATTTACGTAAAAGTGACAATTTTTTGACGCTTTTACGATTTATTCATTACCATTATTTGATAATTAGTAGCAATGTGATGAAAATTCCAATTTTTGAGAAAATAGACCACCATGAATTTTTGAAATTTTACATGGAATACAGAATACATTTTACATGGAATACATTTTTACAGAATAAGTTCCAAACGGTATCTACTGGTGAAGTGGATAGTGTGGAAGGTGTATGTTAGATGAGCTACAGAAATCACTGGAAAGTGTCTCCAACTAATGTATATATCAGTTTCGAATGTTGACGTGGAGAGGGTTACCGACAAAAGAACAAAGTAAACACCAAAAAACAATGAAACAATGCATACGTGTTATTTGCATAAGTAAAGTGTGAAAACTAATGTTATATGTTTCTATTAATGTTCTCTCTGTGTGTTTTTTTAAATGGTACTTTTATTCAATGAGAATGTTTAGTGTTATTTTTATTAAAAATCAAATATTGTTTAATATAGTCATGCATGAGCTTATGCCATGATGATTGATGAGTGGAATTGAGTTGATTTTGAGTTTTACGTTCCGTTGAGTAGCAAGGCTATATGAAACGTGGACCTACTGTTTAACGTGAAATCCGAACCACATGAGCTCCAGCCGGGAATCGAACCCGGGTTTCCCACGCAAAAGGCGCGTACGCTAACCTCTTAGGCACGAAGGAGCTCTGATTGATGAGTGGAAATTAAAAGGTGAAATAAAAGGTAACTACTTGTAACTGCCAAGGAAAATAGTGTTCTTACACTTAATTTTTATTCAGCCATTTTATCCCGCTTTACGCATATTTTTATAACGAAATTAAGAATTCTTATTAACCATAAAATCGTGTCTCTATTCATGAATTATTAATTTCGGCCAGGATATAAAGAATCAAATGTTAAGAATCAAATTCATTAATGAAAGAGAGTTCAAACCGAAAGTTGCAGAAATCAACCACTTCTTATTTTAACGTTGGTCACTATAGAGCAACTAAGGTAATAGATAGCGAGAAGCAGTTTCCTGGATTGAATTAAGCATTACACGAATACAATGACATCTGCAGTTTTAATTCTCTACTAACAGCAGAAGTAATAGAAATTGTTGACATTTTTCAGTTATAGTATTGATCTACAAAGAGAGAAAAAAAAAATCAGGTATAACGAGAAGCGGTTTTTTAGGAATCGATTTAGCATTTTAAGAACCATCTTCTCTCTTAGCCTTTTATTCAACTAGGAAGTGGTAGATATCAACGTTGTTCGCTTTAGATTGAGTACTTTAATAGATAGAGAGATACGGTTTTCTGCAATCAATTAAGCGTCCTACGACTATATTGTGTCTTCACTTTAATTAATCTCTCTATTAAAGCCGTAGAATTGCAATCGTGCAGGTGCAGTAGTGTTGCAGTATTAATTGACTCACGCCATACAAATGAAACTCTTTCACGAGGTGTACACGTTGCACTGCTAGTCACTAGTATTTGGAGTTAATTTGTGAGGTAATCCTGCATTTCTGTGTCAGTTATTAGTTTGAAGTTCATGTTTAGTTGATCTATTTAAAAGTACTATAGAAATAACTGGAAGTTATTGAGTTACTTATTTTTACGATTTTTAAAAATAAATAATAGCATGCAGAAAGTTCCCTAGAGAACTATCTATTATACGAAAAAAAGGATCGCTTTGATATTACAGTTGACAGTAGAAGCTAGTGCATTCTCAATCTAAAATTCGTTAGTTCATTCACTCGCCGCTGCAAGTGAAGCGCCAAAATCTTTGTGTGTAGTTGTTTTTAGTGACCAGCGTTAAATGGTTTATGAGCGCCATTAAATCTCTCCCTCAACTCATTTCATTGCCTTTTATGGATAAAAATAGGTTATTTTCTCCCCCTGGCATCTGTCGACGGTTAAAGCTGAGGGTTGGTAGTTTATGTATTTGTTCCAAAATGGTCACCTTCATTTTGGGGTCGTTTTATGTTATCTATGTGCTAGTTCTCAGTTTGTTTACTTTATGCCTTTAAAACATTTTCTTCGTCGTCTTCTTTCAAAAAAACAGCAACAAAAGCACCTGATAAAGTAGAAATTCACTTATATTGAATAGCCTGCCTATATGTGATTACATGTGTCAAGGTAGAATCTAGCATTATAAAATGAAAGAAAATTCAGATATCGAAAAAGGGCTGTTGTAAATCATGTGTGGTTTTAAAAGATGCACATACAATTGTACTATATATATACTTGTATAAAGCATACTCGTATTACATTTGAAAGGAATTGGTAGTTCTTTTTGGATCTGCAATATCTCTACTCCCTTCACGAAGCTTACTTATACACTGAAGCGATTCCGAGTTATGAACACTCATTAAATAAAATGTAATAAGCTTCCCTTTTTTTTCTTGCTATCCTCTTATCTTCTTTTCTAGATCAAATATGAAAAAAAAGAACACGCTGAAATACCTATTTAATTATTTTCAATCAGAAGTCCAAAATACCAAATATCACATTTCTAACCTTAGCCCCTTACGTATCACTAACATCCATGTGGATGCCATGAAAATGTATCCCTTATTAAGAATCGTATGAATCCTGGAGATGCTGAAATTTCTTAGTGGTTGCGAGGCAAGACTCAGTTCTACTATTTCTCCGTAGGTGGCAGCACCTTACTGCCAGAAAAAAACAGAAAAAAAGGTGTTGTCTCAGTAGATAGCAGTAGATAGAAGGGAGCATTCAAGTACAACACACATGTGTCTGCTTTGACGTTAAACAATTAGTAACTTCAAGATCTATTTTGAGATCGGAAAAGGAAAACATGACCTCAGATCAGTGTTGACAACCTGGAGTAGTATAAAATCCCTTCAGAACATCAGAATTTCCTTTTTTCAGTCCAAATGTTCTACAATGCAAATAATTTGTTTTAATTAGTAACGTGAATGCTCTAATCTTGCACACAAAAACTGTGACCTATGGAAGGGTCTAGATAGTCTTTTAGCAGTAAATGAAACTGGTATAAAGAACGCATATAGAAAAATATACCTGGTACGCAAAAGTTAAGAGCTTCTGGGCTAAATACGTCATATTATGATAATTGTAGTCCTACCCCCAACTTTCCTTTTAACCATCTTTTCTTCCCTTCTAGGACAAATATTAAGAAAAAGAAACCCTGAAACATGTTTGAGTAACAGTTCATGTAGCAAATTTCTTGTGTCTAGCATTAAAAAATTCCAAGATAAGAAAAATTTAACATAACAATTGCCACCCCTATTCCTCTATTCCTTGCTCAACGAATGTCCAAAAATAATTTCTTAGTGGTATCACAAATCCTACGTACTGTCCAAATTTCAAGTTGATAGAATAAGTGTTTTGGCCTGGGTGTTGTTAAATCATTCAGTCATTTACCAATGACTTCTTTTATACAGTACATAGGGATTACATAATATCATACACGTTAATTACAATGTTGTAGTGCTTTTTTCTTGTTCCGTTCTTTTAGATTGATATTAAGCCCTTCAAACAGACTGAACTTCAGACAAAGGACTTCAATAGGGGAAGAAAAATATTACAATTGAATATGTAACCAATGGTATAGTAATATATAACCAATGGTATAGTAATAAATTAATGAAAAACGTAAAACTACGTATATCAGTGGAGAGTTTTCCTTAATTTCTCTTCCCCCGCCCCGCCGAAACAAAACCTAAAAGTTACGTTACTGAATTTTACTAAACGTTATGGCCAAATTACATGCAGGATATATTTGTAAGTGAGGAACAAGTGTCAAACTAGGGTCGTTATTTGATAATACAAGGAACAATTTTCTCCTCCCTTGAGGTTAAGACATATGCATAATATGCATTTCATATTTTCAATAGCATAGCGGTTTATTGAGTAGAAACGTTAAACTATACTGATATTGGTCGCAGATTCTTGTCTTCTTCCTCCTCCCTCTGTCTTTGAGCTCCCTCGTGGCTAAGCGGTTAGCGTACGCGTCTTTGGCGTGGCAGACCCGGGTTCGATTCCCGGCTGGAGTTCACGTTAATCAGTAGGTCCACGTCTCACATAGCCTAGTTGCTGAAAGGGACGCTAAACTAAAATCAACTCAACTCTAAACAAAATAATTCATATAAACGTAAGTCCCATTCTCAACTATTTGAGAGCTACAGTTTGTGAACAATTTTTGACATTATATTGGGTATTGCGTAGTTAACCTACATACGTGAGACATAGCACGTTTAAAAGGTGATAAAACTAATTTTTCAATGG
Source organism: Thermobia domestica (assembly GCF_964235325.1). Lineage (NCBI taxonomy): Eukaryota > Metazoa > Arthropoda > Insecta > Zygentoma > Lepismatidae > Thermobia > Thermobia domestica. The sequence goes on from NC_137458.1 coordinate 134,093,840, forward strand.
TATGCAACATGCAGCAGTGGTTTCTTTGAAAACGAAGTTATTGGGGAAAACTTGCGAATCAGTATTGCCACTCATTTCCTTTAAATAATCTTTCCCAAATTTCCCTCAGGTTCGTTTCCCAACGGGAGCTCCTATGGTTCGGATTCCACGTTAATCAGTATGTTCATGTCTCATATTAGCCTCGCTGCTGAACAGGACGTTCAACTCAAAATCAAACTCAACTCCTCGTCTCCCAACCGCAAGTTCACTCTGAAATGACGCCAATACATTCAAATATGTACATTTTGAAGTGGGGAAGGAAGTGCCCATAGAAAGAAAAACGATTCTTAAATACTTTTGCTGACGTGTGAAAAAATAAGTGGTAACAAGATTTCTAAAAGGAAAATGTTCTTTGGAGATAAATCGAAAGCAAAAAGAAAAAAAAGAAAAGAAATTAAAAAGAAGCATGCTAAAGAAACAACTTTATTGCAGACGAAAGTAAAAGAAAGAACAATCAGAGGAACATTTTTTGTCGTTGATAAGGTTATGCATCTTCAGCTGTTCTTTCTTTTTTTTTCATCTTTTCATTTCTTTCTTTTTTCTTTCTCTCACTAGTCAAATAGTGCTTCATTCGTTGGAGTAGCAAACGGGGGGAAAAAAGTGAAAGAAAGGCCGCCGGTCTCTTTAAGGATCTTCTCCTTTCAGTGTGGTGGGTGTCCTATCGAAAGAAATCAGCGTAGTTCGCAAAAGTTCTTCTCTATTTCCCCTCTCTCCTTCTTCTTCTTCTCCTTCTCCTTTTCCCTTTCTTGTTTCATTGATCGGCCCCATCCAACCTTCTATAATCACGTTCCTTCCTAATTCAGTTGTCCAGATCTGACCAAGTGCTGTAGAATCCCCTGCCTTCCCAATTGTCTCACCTTATTTTCGAGGAAATCTTAGGAAAGCGAGGAGGCGTCATCCCATCTCGAGCTCTTTAAAGATGTGGTCAAACCTTTTTAACGGGCTATCTTCTTTGTACGTCTTTCTTGCGGTTTCATTACTACCTATTCTATTGTTTCACCACGGAACTATTTAATATAGTTGGCATCCAGAAACCTTTTTTCTTATTCATTTGTTTGTTTCAGTACCCATTTACGTTTCGTTTCTACTTGTATTCTGGGTTCATTGTGAGTATAATGCTCTTATTGTAAAGCTGATTTTATATGAGATTTGATCGACATACAAAAATTTTTCCAACTTTTTCCATTCGTGGCATGTACCGCATTTAGAGAACAGGAGAAGTTTAATCCGAATTAGATATATCCATTTACTATATACATTGGTAGTAATACCGAATTAGATATATCCATTGGTAGTAATATACAGATTGCAAATGTGAAACTCCTATCGACAAAGAATCTTTTCCCCACCCTCAGAGCAAAACTTGATATCACTCTGCTTCTTTGAGTGCACATATTAGGTTTTCAAGCCTTGGGACAAGAGAATGGATAAGGTTGATCATCGATGTAAGAATTACATTAAAATACAGGATGTTTAAGGAAAAAGGCATTACTTTGGCCAGTGGTAGTATAGGTGATTCTAAACAAAATAAGAGCTCCCTCGTGGCTAAGCGGTTAGCGTACGCGTCTTTGGCTTATGAGACCCGAGTTCGATTCCCGGCTGGAGTTCACGTTAATCAGTAGGTCCACGTCTCACATAGCCTAGCTGCTGAAAGGGACGCTAAACTAAAATCAACTCAACTCTAAACAAAATAATTCATATAAACGTAAGTCCCATTCTCAACTATTTGAGAGCTACAGTTTGTGAACAATTTTTACGCATTATATTGGGTATTGCGTAGTTAACGTACATACGTGAGACATAGCACGTTTAAAAGGTTATAAAACTGATTTTTCAATGGTATGCAACATGCAGCAGTGGTTTCTTTGAAAACGAAGTTATTGGGGAAAACTTGCGAAACAGTATTGCCATTCATTTCCTTTAAATAATATTTCCCAAATTTCCCTCAATAACTTTCCTTCTAAATACACCACTGCCACACTTTGAATACCATAGGAAAGGTCATTCCATCGCCTTTCAAATGTGGTATGTCTTATCTCTGCAGAGTAACTACAGGGTAACCAATAAGCAACTTTAGCTCCAAACTGATTTACAACCTGTAGCTCTCAAACCATTGAAAAACATGAAATGAAATCTTTAGTTTTGCGTCCCATGATTATGCCGGTTAGGCTAAAGGAGATGGTGATGATGAGGATGACGCTGACAAATGAATGAAATGGTGGAATGAAGAAAGTGGGAGGGAACGGGAGAACTCCGAGAAAACAAATGAGCACAGTGCTTGTTCACCACAAAGTAAACACGGCGCGAGCTGGGATTGAACCAGGGACCCCAAGCACCGGAGGTAAACGCTCTACCACTGAGCCACCGCGTTGGTCGCATGAGCGTAAACACCGAATATCTACTTCTAAAGAGATGTGCTTCTTTTGTGATGGTTCTGCGACCAGCAAGGATCAATTGTTTAATGTAACCACGTTACAAGTATATCAAAAGGTGAGGAAGTGTGCCATTGAACAAGGAAATAGTGTTCTACTAGCAAAACTTAGTGGTGGTGATATGTTTGCTTTAGATGCAAAATACCATACAAAGTACCTCGCAGGATTGTATAACAAGTCTCGGAGTAGTCAATTGACATCAACTTGCAATGTTCATGTATGTGAAGGGGTAGTTTTTGCAGAGTTAGTTAATTTCATGGAGGAAAGTATGAAGGGTTCAGATAAAACGCAACAAATTTTCAAGATGAGTGTTCTGACAAAAATGTACAAGATGAGACTAATGCAACTACTAGGAACAGATGAGAAAATGTCAGATGTACACACCTCAAGATTACGACAGAGGATTCTTGCATATTTTCCGTATATGACGACACAAATGACTGGCAGAGAGTATATATTAGCATATGATAAAACTGTTGGTGATACCATGTTGGAATGTTGTAAAAATGACCAAGATGAAGACACCCTTCTTTGTTGCTTGTTGCTAAAATAGTAAGGAAAGAAATGCTACAAAAAAGAACGCATTTAATGGTGAGTTAGATGCTGAATCCTAACGTAAATCTGTTCCTCGCTCCCTACTTGACATTGTGAATATGCTCTTGTATGGATCCAACATTGAAGACAATGATGTTGTTACACAGCCATCTTTCACAATATCACAAGTGCTTTGTTTTAATATACAATTCCGAAAACAAACTGGAGACATATTGAGGCATGCAACTGATAGACAACCTCCACTGCCAGTTTACATGGGTCTTTCAATATTTGGAAAAATACGAAAAAAGATATAGTGGAAAAGCTACATTCACTTGGACTTTCAATCTACTACACTCGTGTGCTGGAACTCTCAACAGCGATGTGTGAACTTGTAAATGTCAGGTACCAAGAAGAAAATGTATTGTGTCCATCAAAACTACGTAAAAATATATTCACAATTGGGGCGTACGATAAAATAGACCACAATCCTAGTAGCTGAACTTCGGACAGTTCCTTTCATGAGACAAGTATATCAACATTTCAAAATCCGACACCTGAATGTTAAGGAACACTACGCCCTACACAAGATGTACAGTATGACATAAGTAACTTCAAAAAGCGAAGTGTGCCTAGTCTTCCGGACGAGTTTGCTTTGGTGGAGCCAGCAATCCTTAAGTTAAAAGAACCCACTATTCCAACTTGTGATGTTACAATGAAACTCATGCTGACACCCACTGCTACGAATCAGAAGAAAGAAGAAAATGCATGGTTAAAACATGCCATCAGTCAGAATACCGACATTGGACTTGATGCATCGTGGGCTGCGTACCATGCTTGAATGCAAACAGCTTCAACTGATTTTGTTCCAGGAATATCATCACTTTTAGCATTATTCTACGAAGATTCATCATCAATAGCTAAGATCAAGCATGCGATGGACATAATAAAATGAGTTACACTATTTCTTAACGGAAATAAAATTCCTGCCATGGTAGTAAATCAACCACTATTTGCGTTATTAAAAGTGATTCAGTGGGACTATCCAGACATGTATGGTGAGAAAAAGTCCATGGTGATGTTTGGTGCCTTCCACATCGAACAAGCTTTTCTCAGAGTTTTGGGTCAGTGGACGTCAGGAAGTGGATGGAGCGCTGCAATTTCCAGCGCTGATATCGCACCTTCTAGCGCTGCAGAAAGCTATCTCAAAGTAATCCACGTAAAGAAAGCCAGAGGAATTCACCAAGTGACTGCAGCAGCACTATACCATTTGTTGCAAGATGTTCACTACCAGTCTGGTTCCGACCTTGAATTTGACATATGGTGTGAAGAGCGAGCTGAAGAGTGTCTGTAAGGTAAAAAATAAAAAATAAAACAAAGTTTTTCTATATTATGTAGTTCTATCTCTCACTCTTCAGATCGTTTAGGATCTGATCACTTTATATCTATATGAAACTATAAACCTAATCGAGATTCTTTATCACCCCACTCTAACGAGTCTGCCATTTTTACCTTACAACAAAAGAAATAAATTCTTTAAGAAATAAATCGTCCGCTCGCTGTTGTCTAGGTAACAGGTTCAAAAATACGATTGAATTAAAATTAAACACTCAAGGGATTTACGGTGGATAACTAGATTTATTAAACTTAATATTTTTCTAATTAGGGTAAGGTGAGTGACTAGAATTTTGAGGTTCAAAAGGCGTTACTTCGCCCTTGAAAGGAAATCTTTAATGTTTTTCTCGGATTCCCAAAGAACTCATCATGAGAGTTCAAGGAGCACAGACTCTAATTTAAATATCACTAATCATAAACAATAAACGACTTCTCTAATATTTCTTTGGGAACTGCGGTAATATGGAAAACTAGTACTCTCCCTACTCTAGTTCCATATTCCTTGCTTTCAAAGACTGTTTAACTTCACTACAGTAACAGTCTGGCCTACACCTGGTCTGGACTCTCAACACTCTGAGAAATCCAAAAAAAAAAGGAAACTAACTAAAATCTTAAAGGATTGGTAAACTTAGGGAATTAGGAGTAGGAGCCGTCACTCATGGCCCAGCTATATTATTACGTCTTCCATTCAAGACTCTAGGTTAAAAAGTAAACACACACTCTAATACTTTCAAACACGAAAGTCGCAGTGTGAAAACAAAAACACCAGCCAAGCCTCACTATTGCCTGACTGTACGGGGAACGAACCCAAATCGCAACCTGGATTCAATTTTAATGGGGAAAAACCTCCAACATCTGGAGATTTTTAAAAACCTAAGCGCCCTGGGTTCACTCTCTCCCTAGAGTCACCCCAAGAGCAAATTACTTTTCACTCATTCTAACCTTTAACTAGAGCCCATTTAAGTCATTACTCTGACGTAGAGCTCAAAACTCCTACTTTATTCTTTAATTCCTATTCCTAACTCTTGAATTCACCTAAGTTACGGCCAGAGACCAATTTCCCTAGCGGGACAGGAAGCCATGGACTAACATATCCACTGGTCATCCAGTAACTAATCTAAAGGACAAACTCCCAGGAAAAAACTTACTTGCTGATTCCCTTTGGACTGAACAACCACCAGTATAGACCTCTATTTTACAGGCCTCCCTAGCTGAAACAGCAAAGCCATTAAAAATTCGCCTTATTATGTTTTGCCGGGACAGAAAAAAATAAGTATTCAACGGTTCTAGAAACTTCTACAGCAGTGGAAAATTACTGGAAAAGCAAGCAAGAAAGAGAAATCTTCAAAAAACTAGCCTCTCTACCAGATCTATAATCAAGTGGGAGCGAGAGTAATACTCGATCTAACTAACTGAATCTTAATCTTAAAAGAAATTTTGGCATATATAAATGATTGGGATAATGCACTAATTGATATTTACATACATTTACATATTATAAACATAGTAAGATTATATATTACGCTATACTTATTAACTAAATAGTACTAGATAAATACGTGTCAGGCCTGACTTACTAATTTATATACACAACTTAATTATATATATATATATATATATATATATATATATAATATTAAAATATATAACATGAATAATCAAGCAAGGTAACGAAATGCCCCTTGCATGTCATGTTCAAATGTTGGGTGACTTGTCTTGATATGGAAACCCTATTGCTTCTCTTTTTTCGCTCAATTAGAGAAGACAACTACTTTTTGTATCATGACTGCTTAAAAGACATGATTCCTTGGTTTTTTGTCTTGGATCATCATAGCTATACCCGTTGGCTACCGGTCCATCTGAAAGACCTTCTTGATGCAGATTCTCAACTACCAGACATACATAGCTCATTTTCTTCTGGAAAGTTTGTGATAAGAAAATAAAACAATCTTCTCAGCAATCAGCATAGACCAAGCACAGGAACAAAATAACGCAATAGTGAAAGGTGGTGGTAGTGCAGTAGGGCTGACGCAGAATCCATCGGCACTAAGACATTGGATGGTTGTCGGGCCAGAAATTTGTCAGTTAATACAGGAATTTGAGAGTGGCATTCAGCTAAAACCTGAAGTAAACAATCGACGCCATCATGAGCAGTACCAATCATATCAATTAAAATATGTCGGGAAGGTTCAAACACTTTACAACACATTGACAGAGTTTGGAAATCCATTTTTAGAAGAAGGTGAAGATCTTATTGTTATCGATAACAGGATTATCGTAGACAAGCAAATTAATGCATCAGTTTATTCGGCACAGTCGACTGGTATTAAGCTATTCCATAGTTGCATCGAGGAAAGATTAGTAAAACAGTTTACAGCAATATTTCAACCTTTGAATAAGAACAAAATATCCCCGTTCAGCACTCCTACGAAGGACGCTAGCAAACACAATAGTATACTTAAGACTTTAAAAACAGATGTTAAGCTGTTTTCTAGACTCTTTATAGTTACACAGAATCGTCAGTTGGATATGAAGAATTCTTTTAAGCACGAAAATCAACCATTTTCGCCTGCATTTTCAAGTACTGGCGAATTTAGATTAGGCAATAAATCTTACTTAGTGCATATTCTAGAAGATACTTTAGACAAGGATGATAATGCCTTTCCTGGAACCTGTGATGTTATAGTTTATGATGGTGTAGTTCTTACTAACATTTTAAAACCACATTCCCCAAGAACATTTGTTGACTACTATATGAACATATTTCATCCTCACATTTGTAACGACATTGAAAATTTTGCTTGTCAAAGAATTGATTTGATTTGGGATAGATACATCACACCAAGTATTAAAGGCGCAGCTAGACAGAAGAGAGAAGCTCGAACTAGGAGGCAAGTGCTTTCACACTTGACTTTACCTAAACATTGGCAAGAAATGCGGAATCCCAGCAACAAAGAAGACATTTTTACTCTACTTGGAACATTAGCTGTAAATAATATTACAAATATTCAAGTTCTAACTTCTGCAGGAGAAGAAGTTAAAGGCAATATTACTTCACGAAGTTCTCTAATTGGTGCCCATTGCCCTAGCTATGAAGAAACGGACACAAGGGTAATACTTCACCTCCAAGACAATGTAGAAAACGGCTTCAAAATTATTGTTATAGGCACTGTAGATACCGATGTCGTAGCCTTAGCAATTGCTTATTTCTTTCCCTTGTTAACAAAGGGCCTGGATAAACTTTGGATTGCATTTGGAACAGAAAAGAATTGCAGATTTATTCCAGTTCATGCTATACCTGAAGCAATGGGAAGCGAAAAGGCTACAGCTTTACCAAGATTCCATGCTTTTACGGGTTGTGACAGCATTCCAAATTTTACAGAGAAAACAAAAAATCAACTTGGAAGACATAGATGCTGTTTAATGAAGCTACTACTGCATTTTCTTTCATCTCACAACCTCAAATTTCCATTCCAACGGCAATTTTTGACATTCTTGAAAGATACGTGGTACTGCTATACTGCTCAACCAGTAACAGTAGAAGTGTCAATGATGCATGACCAAAAATGTCCCCTTCAAAGTCTGCCACCGACAAAGAACGCATTACAACAACAAGTGTTACGTAGTGCTTTCCAAGCTGGACACGTTTGAGTACAAGCAAAAAAAAAAAAAAAAAAAAACGCATAATGTGTGTACCTTCTCCAGCCGACTGCGGATGATGGTTGGATGATGCATCATGGAACATGAAATGGTCGGATTTGCCAGAAATTTCGGACTCATGTAGAGAACTAATAAAATGTATGTGCAAAAACTGTAGAAACAAGTGTGGATGCAGACATGTTGGACTGTCTTTTACACTATTATGTAACTGTAAGAATGAATGTGAACAATGAGTGAATGTAAGATTCAATGGATGTGGTGCTTGTCGATGTGTTTTGGTTATGGTCTAGAAATATTGTTCAACTTTAGAAATATTTCGTTTAAACGGAGCATTATATTATATATTTTTAGATAAAAAATAGTGTATAATGATTTCGCCTATGTTTCAATTTAAAAAGTGTATAAAACAGAAAAACGCCTATAGTAATTCCTAACTTGTTTTTAACATAAAAATTGCAATCCTTGACCTGAAAAACCTATAAATCGATACCAAACACTCAATTCCTGCGACGTATAACAGAAAAACTGTAACCGCGTAGCCATTTTGAAATATGGTCGCCATCTTGGATTTCTTTAATTTTATACTATGCCTCCCCGACTTAATTTTTATTGTTTAACCTTAAAAATTATTTATACCAACGGGAATGTTCTTATCACAATTTGCAGTTTTTCGTTGATTTCTGCGATGTAGCACCTCAACTAAATGGTATAGAGTCGTCTTTTAACAGTAAATGGAAACCTAGTATTACAGCAAGCACATAGGAACATGACATCTGGAAAACAAGGGGTTAATTTTGGAAATGTACCTCCAGGTGACAGGGGAAGTTTTTTTGTTGTAAGTGCCATTGCATTGCATTGCATTGCATGGGAATGTTGAACTTTCTTTTCCAATTTACTCGAAAGCTTGAAAATGTGACCTGCCATTATCTTGCCCCGAGATGCACAATTAGGTTTTGAGACTTTTGTTGTATCAATTGCGAAATTTCACAACAACGCCAATGAAGAAACTGCACACGTGTATTAAATTCTATGAGTAACAAAGGTTCTAGAAAACATTATTTCAGTAGAATAAATTTCCTATGTTTTACGATGGTTTTGTTAATTAAAACACAGCAAAGAGAAAAAGAGATAAACATCAGTCATTAATGAATGACAGCCTCAAATTATTAGCATTTCATTTTGAGCAAAATAATCAATAACACCAAAAATTTGAATGTGATCTGCTTTATCATTCTGTAAACGTTGCCTACAGCCCTCTGTTGACACTCAGAAGAATTAATCCAATATGTATTGTCACTCTAAAACAACTAAGCTAATTTCTATATACAATTGCATTGTTTATGCATCTCTCGATCATAATTGATGATCTGCTGAATCACGAGGCGTTGCTATGGCAACTACTCATTATAAAGGTTTCCAGGGAGACCACTCAAGGGGTTTTCAACTGATTGCTAAATCATTAGACGCGTCACACGTGAGTCTTCTTGTATCAATTCTATTAAGTGTCATTCAAACGAAAGATAAAATCTTTGTATAATATGGTATTGTGTTATATATTAAATTTCAAACCTCATCTAGTTCGAAATGTTTTTTTCAATAGTCAATGATATATATAATTAAACAGGATATATGGTTCATTTAATAAACGAATGAAAAATTATCATAATTATTTTGCTAATTATAGTAAGTACCGGCAACTCCAATTTTAGGTCCGCCAATGTTTTTCACTATGACGGCATTATTTAAATTCTGATGTGGGACATTAATATCACGTATTTTCCGGGGTGGCTCACTGATAGAGCGTTCACCTCCGGTGTTTGAGGTCCCGGTTCGATCGCAGCTGTGGATTTTGTGGTGGACAAACACCGTGCTCGTAGGTTTTTCTCGAGGTTCTCCCGTTTCCTCCCACTTTCTTCATTCCACCATTTCACTCATCTCTCATCATCACCGTCTCCTTTAGCCTAACCCTCATAACCGTGGGACGTAAAACTTAAAGATTTCATTTCATTTCATTTCATTTTTTTTTCAAATCGTCCAACTGATTGGTAAAGAGTCACATGTTTCTTTAAATATATATTCAGTGATTTGTGATATTTAAATATTAAAAATTAATAAGATTATCAATATATTAGCAAATTGCTATGCGATTTAGTTCTCTAACGTGAAATCGCAGTTAAATAGAAAATTTGCATGAAGGATAATAGATTGATCGAGAATTAATACATATGATTCATGATGAACCGAAACAAATCAATAGAATTTTTAAGTGAGCTTTCTATCTAACTCACTTCCTGGTGTAGGATTTAAGACTAACACATAAGGCCCTAAGTTTCGTCTAATGGACAATAATGTCAGTCCACACAAGGCACAGTTAATGGATGATTACTTAGAACACGAGAATATCACAAATTTAAAGTGACTACCATTATCCGGGATCTTAATTCGTTTGAACTTTTCTGAGAGGCTCTAGGACATAGGTTTGCAATCTAAAACTCACCAGGCCGGATTCTGAATGACATCACAGGTGCTTGAGTGAAAGTGGGATACATTATCATGGAAATTGTTGGATGGTCTCATAGTGATCACTAGAGAGCGGATTTTAAGGTGCAGCACATTTTCTAAAAATGCAATTGTTATAATAACCAAAATTCAAAATATGTATTTCCGGTCATGATACGAACTGAAATGAACGTACTTTGTTGCACCTTTTGTCATGAATGGTACACCAATTTTTTTATTTTGTTAAGTTAATAAAATTTCCTCTTATTTTTACTTCTTTTAGCCTTCAGTATACTTATTGTACCTTTTTTCTCTTTTTTTAAAAAATTTGTACAGAACAGTAGACTATGTTTTATTTTCAATCTGGTTTACACATAATATTCCATAAATTTAGTCGCCATCTTGATAGGTTTACTAGGGACCAATTGAATTTGCGAAACAATTCACACGTAGAAACCTTTGCAACGTCAACTGAACTTCCTTTCCGTGTGTTTACAAGGTATGCACCACTAGTTTTAGTTGATGTCGAGAGAAGTTTCTCCGCATACAATGATCTCCTGAGCTCCATCCGATAGAAACTAACATTCGAAAACATAGAATGTTGTGCACAATTAAGTACAACCTGTTTCTGCAAAACCAAGTAGTATGTAACGGTTTCCCAATCCACAATATTGCTTAATATTTTTTTTTTAAATCGAGCTAGTTTTAACAACAACTTTATTACAAGAATGTTGAGTGTTGTACTCGTTTGAGATTAAATAAAACAATTTTGCAATTTAAGTTAAATGGTTAAAGCCAAGACTTTTAACAATATTTGCTGATGTAATAAATAAAGAATATTCATGTAACTGTATACTGTAGCACTTAATAAAGATATCCTATTATCACCTTTTTTTACACTTTTTTGAATGATTTTTCAGCTCCTTTTATTCCCCTTTTCCTATCACATTTGTGTACCTTAAAATCCGGTCCCTAGTGATCACATCAGGTGCTAAACATTTGTGGCAATGTCGAACGGGACTGATATGCAACAGACAGTATGAACCCATAAGAGATAGGTGCATTGCAGTTGCTAACTGCTGTGTTTCTATGTTATTTGACCTTCAGTGTGTTCCCTGCGACACGTTTGACTCTACAGATTAGCATTGGTAGCCCATCTTCATTTGCGTGTCATTTTCCCATTATGTCAATTTAACTTCCGAACACGAGTGTAGATAGAATTCAACTGTAAAAATAATGGTTACAGATTATTTTTAACAAGAAATGAATGTTGGATCTTTGAACATAATCGTACTTTAATTATATTAAATCTAAAGAAAAGCATGAAAGGTTGTTGTTTGTTTGTCAACATGGGTTCATTGATGGACTGTAAATCGATCCCCTCCCATTCTAGCCTTTTTGCTACTACACATCCATCCTCGTAATAGTTTTTTCGCTACTTTATTGAGATACAAAGTACATACCAGCTTCAAAGTTAGACCTCCTCTTTTGTATCTTTTTATTGTGTTTGCCTGGTGTTTGGTTGTTTGACATCCTTTTTGTGGACGCAATTGGTTAGTTACACCACTATGTCCTTCACTACTCACCGCATGTAGTATTTTGGGAGAGAGAGAGAGAGAAAAAAAAACGATTGGTGGCTTTACCCTCCCCTCATTTAATGATATTCTTGCATAAAAAGAACACAACAGTAGTTTAGTATCAGTCCCTTAAACATACAAGTACGCACATAACATTACATATATACCCACACATGTGTGGTAAGCCATGGAAGGTTATAGTATGAAGTGCAAACAACGGGTAACACCCTACAGCAAACACTTGCGGGCAGTACTCTATAGGTCTTTTACAATACAATAACCTGTGAAAGAGTGTTTGTTACAACGCAATACGATAGTGTATACACAACAAGGAGAGAGTTCAAAGCATCACTCTGTATCAGACAATAGCCTAAATAATCATGTTTGTATGGTTTATATATCTATACGTTCTCTGAACGAAAACCGTTATTGTTTTCTCTCTCTCTCTCTCTCTCTCTCTCTCTCTCTCTCTCTGTCTTTCTCTCTCTCTCAACATGTGAATGTGAGCTTAAGCAAATTTTGTCATTGTCCATATGCATACATGCATGTATGTACGTATATCATGTATATGTATGTTAGTTTAAACGTGGTTGTAATGAGAATAAAAATTTTCAAAAATTATTCAGCTGGTATTCTTCAAATATACCAAAGATGTAAATATGAAGTGCATTTCATTTGAAAGATTTTCGATTGAAACTTATTCCACATCATTTCCTTGTGCATAATTACGATTAAAACTAGTATTTTCCTTTAAATTATTATTTTCATTCTAATATACGAAGGAGAGTCCAAAAATAAGTTTTCCCAGGCGACTGTGGCCAGAAGTGTACATGCAAAACCAAAAACAGCTTGTGACATTAAAGATCAGACTACCTTTATTTGTCCACATAAATACCACGTACACTGAGACATTTGTCAAACCGGGTTATAAGCTTAAAAACCCTTTCAGAAATATTCAGGGTTCTGCACAGAGAAGAATCGTCTAACACCAGTTCGCTTTAATCACGTCATCCACCATCCTGACATTTTCATCTGTCAGTGGTCGTTAATGTCCTTCTAGGTCTCAGTGTGTCCAGCACTTGCTGTCGCTCCTCACTGAATTGGTAACACTATCTCCGCTCCATTTGTTTCGACATCACATCAGGCTCATACACGCCCTTGAGGTGGTTATGTATTTCTGGTCCCGATATGCCACGTGCCCATTCAAAGTGGACAGCCGCTCGCAATTCCTTCTTTGACGCACAACGTCAAAACACGCCTTCTCTCCGTAGCTATCACGCACAGACTGAGAGACTCGTCTCCGTTTTGCGCAGGCGCTTCGACAGCACCATCTACCTGATCGCGGGCAAACGATACCCACTTGTGTCTGGGTGTGTTGAGCGTGCAACCACTATTTTTCTTCCCCTATTGCTGTTCGCTTTCCGGGGGGAAACGAGATCGGAATCTTATTTTCGAACTTCCTTTCGCATAAGCACTGAAGTCTCCAGGGATTTCAGATTTTCCTACTGAGGGATACGAATGAAAGTAGTAATAAGAAAATACTTGCAAATTAGATTTCTCCGTTGGGAAATCCCTTCCATCAATCTCCAGAAATCATCACTGTCTGAGATCGTCAGCGTCGACTCCAGTGAAAGTAAGAGCTTCGTAGCTGTGCCTCACAGTGTCGTTATTGTCGGTACTAAACGTAAATGTTCCAGAGTCGATATTACGCGTTTTATTCCAATGGAGGTGATGGTTGCCCACAGTTGACATCTGAGATGGTACACTCACTCACATAAGTACCTGGACCCCTGACAATTATAATTCCATTACTTGTTGTCCAGGTTTTTTGCAGTTGTAAGAACGTCTAGATAGATGCAACCCAACTTACACGTAACTTTTTCTCGAAACTGACAGCAGTTGGTAGCACTGAGTCAAGTCTTTATGCAAGTAAAATTGTGAGTAGATGACGTACGAAACATTTCTCTATTCTGAGATCAATCTCTCTGGTTCAGAGTGTGTTGTCCAATGAACATCATATGTTAATCTCAATATTGCTCTATATATAATGTATTATTGCAGTATATACTGTATATTCAAAGAAATAAAAACACTGATCACACATGAATCAGAAAATACTTGAAAGTAGACGAAAATATAAAATCTAGAACAACTGCTGGAAATAATTTTATAAATCATTGTCTCAATTGACAGACTTTCTCCAATTCTCCTTATTCCAACATCTTTTTCTTTCTAGGGAGGAGATGTGGGATGCTGTCTTGCTTGTTACACTGAGTATGCATTGAAATAGAAATTGAAACAGAAACACTTGAAAAAGTTTCAGCCTGGCCGTTATTCGAACCCGGGTTTACCGAATAGAAGTTCAATGTGCTAACCAGTCACCTACCGCGCCACTTAACCTTCCACCCAAACTAACACCTAGTTAAAGTCGTTTCATGGAAAAATATAAACAAGATACTAATGCTTGTGTGAGTGTCTTAATCTTGATTACGTTGTTTAAAAAACAAGTTATATCGACGTTCCTTAATGAGGAAAATTTCACGAAACGTTTTTCAAGTTGAGGCTACGTCATCGGTTTCAGGAACCGATTTACATTACATTTTTTCTTTACCATAGCTTCTAATTTCCAAAGAAGAAAAGACGACATAAATTATTTTCACATTCTTTGAATTGTATCAACACGTGGAGAAATAGACAGTTCTATGTTTATGTTCCATAACTACTAGTTTATTTTCTTATATTCATATGAGGAAATTGTAACAAATTGTGCCGGTGGCACTAGGCGAGTGATCTCGGGTGTTCGGCTTCTGATCATGAGGCGCAATGCACTAGGGGTTCGAATTCCTCTTAAGAGCAAAGTTGGAATTTTAACTGTCCTCAGTAATTCTGTGTTCGTATCCCTGTAGTGTTTGGAATACGTCGAAAGGACATGAGATGCCAGTGACGAACAATACTTCGGTTGGGATGAATTGTTTTTAAATGTGAAAGTAGTAAACTCCCATTGCAGCTACCTCTGTTCAAATCCCGTCGTTGCAATTATTATTTTTTCTGTATGAGAAGGTAGTGTTTATGTAATTGGTATTGTAACTATGTTATTTCTTTATTATTATTATTATTATTATTATTATTATTATTATTATTATTATTATTATTATTACCACAGAAGGAAAGAAAAAGTCACATAGTCGAAGGTATTCATAGGAACAGAAAAGATATAGAGGTTTCAGAGGTTTCTTAGGTTTACACATGAACGCAATTATATTATTACGTTTATGCATTTATAGATAGAATTATCGTTTTATGACAACAAGAAATGGAATATAAATATTTGTTAGCTAATAACAGTAATGAATTTTGTTTCGCCCTTCTAGGTAGAAACGTGAGGTGACACCTTAAATAGGATCATTCTTGTGACTAGAGTTGTAAGTTCGATCACTATTTGCAATTAGTGTACAGCTAGGAACAATTATTGGAACTCACTTTTGGCCCATACTACAGCAGTAAGGACGTGTTTAGTTCTTATGTATTCATCAATTCTTGTCCAAACACGTTACATTCTCAGAGTTACGAATAAAGGTTTATACGGATGACGTAACTTTGTATTGTTGGCATTTCACTTGTGAAGGAAGTCGTCGCAACTCTTAGACCCAGGGAAATTGAATATTTTTCATGTCAGTATACATCAAATGTATAAACATTGCAAATTATAAAAATTACCTAAATTTCCATCGCTGGAATCGAAGCCGCGACCCCACATTATGAAACTAACGCTTAAACTACTACCCTAACCCATCACTGTTCAGGGAGAAGGAAAAAAACTGGATGTGCAGTGAATTCAGTAATTACACACTTTTGCGATTCCAGTGTAATAATATTGAAACTTTCTGATTTCAGTCATGATAAAATAGTAAACTATTATGCAGAAAGAATAGTCCAGAGAATTCAACTTTAAATTGACAACTCATATGTACAGGGGCGCTGCCGTATGTTCTCGCCTCGGGTCCTGATTTTTCACGGCACGGTATTGGACAGATACTCATATTGATTAGAATATGGTGTTTCAGGGCAATGGATTATTTTTTTAAAGTTACTAATTTAACTAAACTTCCTTATTATCTTGTTTCCTATTTCTACGCGTTTTACTCACTTTTACAGTTTTTCTAGTAGCTCTTTAAGAACAGAGACAAAAACAGACACATTCAGGACAGTAAAAATCACAAACACTATTTGCGCTTTCTTTCCTTGCCTGAAGTCAAACAATAACATATGGTGAACATGCAATTTTTGGTCTTCCATCTTCTGTGTCTTGTAAAACCCAGAGTTTGAGTAGATCAAATAGATCGAGTTTTCTGAGTGGGTCAGTGTGACGTGATCAACAGCATGTTATCCACTGCGACCCATCACCCACCGTGACTCACTGCGACTTACCACCCACCGCGACCGAAAACCCACTATGAACCACTCTGACCTACCGACCCACTCTACTCACTGCATTGTAGACAGCATCTCCTGAACAGAATATTTTTCACTCTCGACATTAGCCATAGAAACTGGAAATATGTTTCTGATTGGATGCAGCTTGCGAATGTGCCTTCTTGTGAATGTATTGTGTATTATAATAGTAATAGAAGAAGATTGTCAGTTTGTTGGAATTGAAGAAGAAAATTGAAGAAGCAGTTGAGGTTAAATTTATATCATAGCAGTCAAGGTGGAATAAAACTATCCCTGCGGGGCTTTTAACCCGCTCCTACTACTACTACTACTTATACTGTGGATTCGTATAGCAAAACTGCAAACGTAACCTAATCATTTTTTAGTATTATTTTCATCTTATTTTAATGAAAAAAGTGTTTTGAAAATTTAAAAAATAATATATAAAAATAAAAAACTTTCCTTGGTCCGGGTTTGAACCAACACGAAAAGCAATTATAATTACTAGCCCATTGCCCAAGTACACTCGGCCACGAAGACCGTCTGTAATAGACACTTGATTTTTGTTATATTTAAGATGGCGTGAAACGGATAGCTCCTACTAACCAGAACCGCTTATTTAGCTCCCATGAGTAGGGTGGAGTGATTTAAAATATGCTTCTGAACACTGGTTAATTTGTCTACGTTTTACTTTCAAGTTCTCCATCTTCGTTTTTCATTTGTTTCTGTTTACTTACCTGAGATGAGTATCTCTAAGTGAAACAAGAACTTCAGGCGTTTTTTAGATATTGATATTTGTAATTGTAATAATAGCAATAAAAAGTATACTCCTACTTGGCTTTCGAGACACAGTCTGTGAGTTTTAGAGGAGCTAGCTACTGGAAAAATTACATTTTTGAATCACTCTCATATATAAATTATTATATGAAAAAATGAATGTAACTATATGTGCCTAATCATCAAAACGAATTTGCAGTCAAATGAAATGACTTTTATAATATACTTAATCGAAACATAGTGCTTTCATTATAATCATATACTAACGGATATTGGGGATACCAGTTTATGCGAAAAACATTGAATATCTTACAAGCCGTTAAACTTACGGAGCTGAAATTCAATGTATTAACTCATTATTGAAAATGAATAAAACGTCTCCTAGATTTTTTAACTTCTCCTTTATGGGGAGGGGTGGAACTTTCTATATAAGGTGAATTGATAGTGGGTTAGTTTGTAAACAGAATAAAAAACTATCGATATTAGTTGAGAAACAAGTTGAGAAACAAAAAATACTGTGTTATGCATCACATATCCATATATGCTTATCATACGCTTTCTACTATAATTGCTGGAAGTTGTTAATTATATGGAACCCTTAGACCACAGGGCATTCAACCCATAAAGTTGTGAGAAAAATAGACATAAAAAATTGTATTCTAAACTTCTGAACGTTGGTATATTTACTTTGATTTGGAACTTTCAAATTTCATCCGTCTTTCCACTATAAACAACTGTAGGATATCGATAATTGAACAAGGAAATAATTAGACCATGATAATTTAAATTTATCGTAATCTTGCCCATACCATTTTATATTCTAAAGGTCAGATCCACCGTTATTATAACAGAGCGATGCTTGAGCGATTGACCCTAGAAATTCAAATTCCGATTAGTTAGAATTTCACAACCTGGTTTTGCTACTCTTTAGTCGGTAGAGAAGAGGCCGTGGATCATGTGTCAGAGTTTATGACGTTGTGGTTTGGTGGGTCGGAGTAGGTCATGGTGAGTAGTGGGTCAGTGGGTCACGGTGGGTGATGGGTCATGGTGAGTCTTGGGTCAGAGTGAGTCACTGTGGGTGGTGGGTCAGTGGGTCGTGTGTCAAGATTTAATTGACCAACACCATCTCTGGTAAAATTTGGAAAAGCAAACCAAACAAAGAGCAATACTACTACACAAAACGCTCAACATCTTAGCTATTCATGACATTACTGTTGCATGATACGAATAACTTTAGTATATCCACAAATCATCATTTGTTATCTTTTACCAAAATACAACATGGCTTTTCCGACATCCTGATACTTTAAATGTTGTTAATACGCAAACTTCATTGATTTCATCACTTATTCACTTATTCCCCTATGATCATCAAAACCTTTAGGGAACTTCCCGTAGATATAGAAAGGTGAAGTGTAGTATCCAAGCTTGGTGTAGCGTGCAAGTAAACAAATAAAAAGCAACAGGATGATATTTCCCTATCCCAAACTCCCTACAATGGCGTGTGTTGATTATTCAACAAAAAGACTTGAATCCATTCAGAAAATTCATAAAATATAAAATATGTAGCCAAATCTCAACTTTGCATTATTATTATTATTATTATTATTATTATTATTATTATTATTATTATTATTATTATTATTATTATTATTATTATTATATTATTATTATTATTATTATTATTATTATTATTATTAAATGAGTAACAAAATTACAATATCAAATATGTAAACAATACCTTCCAATAAAAAAAGTAAATACCACAACGGGATTTGAACCCGGGTCGCTGTAATGGCAGTTCTCTACATTTACACTTTGGCATCAATTCCGCATTCAAAAATAAGAAAATACACTAGTAGTGTTAAATAAACAAAACACATACTATTTCTACACGTGTTGATATAATTCAAAGAGCGTGAAATTTATTTCTACCCTCTTTTCTTCTTTGGAAACTAGAAGGTTAAGAAGAATTGTACTGTAAATTCGGACAATCGCTGAAACCTATAACGTAGTCTTAACTTGAATAACGTTTCTTGATATGTTCCTGATTCAGGAACGTCTATCTATTTTTTTTTCAGTTAAAGAAGGAAAACTCCAGGAAGTCATTGCGACACTCACAAGAAACGTCTCATTATACGAGCATAAGTATTTTGTATAATCTTACATGCAACAATTTTAACTAGCTAATAGTTTAGATGAAAGATGTAGTGGGCGGGCGGTAGGTAAGTGGTTAGCGTATTGAATTTCTATTCGGCGGACCCTGGTTTCAATCCCAGCCAGGCTGGAACTTTTTCAAGTGTTTCTATTTCAATACATACTCAGTGTGACATACAAGATCTTCTATCCTGCAGAAAGAAAAAGATATTTGATTGAGTAGAATTGGAGGTCTTTTAATGGAGGCAATCATTTACAAACTTATTTCCTGCAGTTGTTCTAGATTTGATATTTTGAGCTACTTTCAAGCCTTTTCTGATTCATATGTGGTCAGTATTTTTATTTCTCTAAACGTACACAATGTAAAGAAATAACATATTACATACACAGCAATATTGAGATTAATATATGGTGTTCTTTGGAAAACACGTTCCGAACCATAGAGATTCATCTTAGAATGGAGAACTGTTTCGTTAGTCATCTACTTTACAATATTACCTGCATTGACACCTGGATCAAGGCTAATAACTTCTGTAAGTGCCGAGAAAATTGCATGTAAGTTGGGTTGTATCTGTCTAGGCGTTCTCACAACTGCAAATGACCTGGACCCCAAGTAATGGAATTATAACAGTCAGGGGTCCAGGTATTTATGTGAGTGATTGTACCACTTCTTATTGTACCAACAACGGATTGCTATTCGTACATAATTCGGTAATTGAAAATCGATTGTCTTCTTCACTCTCAGACTCAACCAATACTTCCTTATTTCATTATCCCGCCTAGCTCATCAGCGTGCTGCAACGTGATACATCGGCTAGTTGGGAAATGATCTGTATAGATTACGTCGGATTTAGCCTCCATCAAATCAATAATTGAACTGAGTGAGTTTAAAATAGCTAACAAACAGGGCCAGATTTAGGGGGTGCAAAGGTGCCCGTATACCACCCTTCGTTGTAAATATACGCAACCTAAAGTGAGAAGGTAACTGTGAAAATAGCAACACTTTCCGAAGATTTCTGCTGCCTTGTTTCCGTTTGGGCTTAAAACAAAGGGAAGTCAATTTTTTACAAGTTGGAAGAAAAAGATTCACCGAGAACAGACACATAAAATTTCCAGGTCATTTCTTCATTCATACCACAGATGCCTAGAGGCATTTTAAAAATTCCAAGTGAATTCAAATGAACTGGTAGTTGTTGGTGCACACGACCCCGTAAAATCCTGGATCCGACCCTGCTAACAAATATATCCTAACGTACTCAATAACTGTACTTTGTGTCTCCTTCATCCATTTACTCGAATGGTACCCAGATTAACAGTTTAAGTTCTCTTTCCGTCATATATATATATATAGTTTTAATTGCAAGTTTTGCATTTTAAGGACTCGCATAGGAATTGAGACAGGATTTCGTTACAATCAGTTACATTATATATATATTTTTCAGCATGTTAACCCAATTGCGAATGGCAATAACGATATCAAAATTTTTACTACAAACATTTTTTCGAGAACACAACCTATCAGCTTTTTCTTTGATGTTAAACATATCTGTAGTACAATTTGAAATTTGGTTGGTTTTGAAAATTTACATCCCTTCCAACGTCGACCGTAAAGATTAATGTTGGATTCAAATAGCATACGTTCCTTCCAGGAATCGAACCTAGGTCTCACGCTTCAAGTTCTTCTCTCTCCAGCAGATAAATAGATGCTGGAAAGCTCTTAAGTTGCTAATATGGATAAGTCGAATAAACGCTGTGCACAAAGCACCGTTACTGACTGTGATAGCCAAGGAAGCTATCAATATGATACCGAGGGATTTCCTCAAAATTGGTAATTGTTAATACATGCAAGTAGAAAACTAAAATGTAAAGTAAAATCTATATAAACCAAATAAGCTGACTTACCCTGGTGTACAGTATGTCATTTTCCTTGTGTGTTTAACCAGTGTATATTTCGTGGATAAACTAAGTAACTTCCTAATTTTCATTACGATTTCTGATAGCTGAAAACTAACAAATTAAACTAATTTTACTTACTGTACATATAGTAGCAATTTTGTTGTTTCACACAAGTATCAGTGTCACATGTGCACCACGTGAAGGAGTTTGGTTTGTATGGTATGATATTGGCTTAATTAATATTGGAACCGGAATTGGTAGTAGATTACTAACACTTCCAGTTTTAGTATATAGATTAGAGTGGAGATGAAACGTATATATATATATATATATATAATATAACATTTAAAACACACTTCTGACCAGAACAAAATGAATTATTTAATAACTATACGTTTTTGTTATAGTTTCAAGGACCTAACGTCCTCTTCATCAGACATTGAGAAAAGACAGATGACAGCAAATCTTATATCTTCCTCAGCCGTTAGTTAGCTGTTGCAAAAATTCTGTTACTGAGTGAGGATATGGGCTTGCTTCACCACTAAAGGCATCAGAAGCAAGGATGAATATATCCTTCTGAAGTGAAGGGTCATTTCCTGTACAAAAATATCTTCAAATCCTGGTACATAAAGTTCTTATAACAGCTAAAAATTACTTTTCTGGAGAAAATATGGAAACTTCATTTTCCCGGACGATAATGCTTCATGTTACCGAGCGAGAATTGTTTATACGTGGTTCAAAAATATGAGTATTTAGAGACTCATGTGGCCTCCAGACTCACCTGACATGAATCCAGTTGCAAATTAGTTGGTGAATATGAGCAGAAAATTGAGTGGACAACTATCTCGAATAGGACGGAACTCACAAAACAGACAATTTGGGTGTGATTGCATGAAACCGATTTTTCATTTTGCAATAACCTTGTTACCAGTAAGCCTCCATGATTCACTGCACTGCAGAAAGCCCATGGTGGACATACAAAATACTAGTGTGCTCTATTGTACCTCCCGATGTTCGTACACAATACATTTTACCCTTAACATATCCCATTTATTGTTTTGTGGTATTCTTGTTGATATTTTTACTTTTATGTATAACTACTTTCAAAAGCGATTTTGTTCAAAACACACGTAACTGCTTATATATGCATAAAAAATCATTATGTTCATGTCAATAACCTGAAAGTGTGGTGCAAGTATTAAAGATGAACTACTCATTGAGAATATGCATTGTGATATTATCAGGAGTTCATGTAAAAAGGCATATTGGTTTATGTACGTTGTGAAAACCATATCCGAGCAAGTGTCGCTATTTTTTCTTTACAGACGAATATATATATATATATTCTTTAGGAAAATTTGGTAAGCCGAATTCATTAAAAACTAGTTAGCTTCACTATAGATAACACTTAATAAATTACAATAATTATACTTGCTTATATATTTGTAGGTTTTGCCTATTCAAATACTAAAGTAGCATAATTAATTAATCTCGCTCGCTTAAATCAGCATATCATTAACATTATTGGTATTATCCGAATAGTTAATGTCCTTCATCATGCATGCATGGTCCCACTTGATATCTATTCCCTGAGGATTGCAGTGATTTTGGTGTTGACAAAGCTCAGCACCAATCGTGAGGCAATTGGGAGGCAGTTTGAATTAATTCTACAATGTGTTAGTGTTTATCGCGAACAGCATTGTCCAGAGATGAGACATTGAGCTGAAAAAGAATATATACATATGAAAGTAAGTATGTTTGTGACTTAATAACTGTTCAATCACTAGACCGATCTCGATGAAATTTTCAACATAGATTAGATTTGGGTCTGAGATTTTTTTTTTCATTTCACTTTAACGATGCAACTTAGGGAAAGAAGAAGGGAGAGATACATAAAAATGATCGAAAATGACCGATGTTCGGGGCGAATCCATAGTTTTCGAGGTCACTGAGATGAACAGTGGGACTTCCGATGCCGTCTAAATCCAAATTCAGTCCCGCAACTTGGGGAAGGGGTGGGGCAGATATATATAAAAATGATTGAAAATGATCGATATCAGAGATCGCTTGAGTATCAGCAAAAAGTGACTAACTAGTGGAACATATTACTACGAGGGTAAGTCAACTGAAAACCATAAAAGTAGAAATAAAAATCCGCATATGGCGCCAGTGAGCTGTAAGTTGGCATGCCTGTTTACGATAGTATGCCGGATGTCTCCTAGGTGGCAGCAGCCGGCAGATGCACAAACACCGGCGCAACAACAGTTCCAAAATGGCAGCCCCACTTGCCACATGCACCAGCGAGGAGCAACGTTCTAGGATTCGGTTTTTGCCAAGTGAAGGTGAAACCGATTGACATTTTTAGGCGAATGAAGGTTCAGTATGGAGATGCGTGTTTGTCACAGCCACAAATCTATGAATGGTGCCGGAAATTTGCAAATGGTGTTACGTCTGTGGCCGATGCTCCACGCCCCGGCCAGGCTCGGCGCGTAGTGACTCCAGAGACCATTGCAGCCGTTGAAGCCATCGTTTTGGAAAACCGCCGTGTGACAATAGACGAAATTGCAGCATGTGTACACATGAGTCATGGATCGGCACATCATATTGTGAATGATGTTCTCCAGTCCGCGGTGCACGAGTGGTTGCGCCGTCGCCCAAAAGACTGTTTTTCTGCAGGTATTCAGGCTCTTCCGAAGCGCTGGCGGACTTGCATTGAACGAGGAGGGGACTATGTTGAAAAGTGATTTACTTCTGTACCCTGTGTGACCAATAAATAATATTTAAAAAAAAATAATTATGGTTTTCATTTGACTCCCCCTCGTAATTTTTCCTATTTTAAACCAGCGAAGCGAGTAATTGACGCTAGTAAAAATATATATGTTAGTGTATGTTCTAGTGCGAAGTTTTCGAGAAAATCGACAAAAAATAGATTATCTTGTCAACCGAAATGTTGATGTTGTACCATAAAAACACCATGCATACTAAAATATTCTCTTATCAATATGTATTTTCGTTATGTCACCATAGCAAGACAACAGTACATAGGGTGGTGAATGAGCGAACGTGGAAATAATCGTTAGCTCTTAAAATTTTAATTTCTGTTTACTGACAATATTACCCAAAAAACGTGAAATATGTCAATCGGAAAACGACAGTGAATTAAACAAAATAATATGCTTGAAAGTAAATGTTAATGCGTGAAAAGAACGTCGATCGATGCCAATAAATAATTATTAGTCTTTGTTCTCCTGAAACTGATATTTATTTATTTATGAAAGAAAATACAATATGTCAGTTTAACGTCACACGCTTATTTTCTTTAGCTAAGCGGCACAATGATTAAGGCAAGTGAATGGTGATTGAAGAATTGTGGGAATGAGAATATGGGAGGAAACGGGAGTTCAACGAGGAAACCTCAGACATGGTGTTGTCCACAACTAATTTACTTGGCCAGAGAACGAACCATGGACCTCATGCACCATAGGTAAACGCTCTACTACTCCCCCGAAATCTTGAGTTCAAGATAGTCTTCCACTTCGAAAGCGAGAACAGTAGCCGTTGATTTATAACTATGGAATATCGTCCCGCTGGCAAATTCAGTTGAAGCTTCTGAGGGTCGATTTTCTCTCTGTATGTTTCCTTGGCATAGTAAAAAGAAATCTTTCAATGAAATAAAATCTTTCAGTTTAACCTCCCTCGATTATGCCCTTTAGGCTATAAGGGAGACGATGATTAAGAGAAGTACAGGAGTACCCTGAGGAAACTCTCGGACACGATGTTGTCCACCACAACCTTACTTGGCCTTGGATAGAACGGTTGACCCCACGCATCAGAAATAAGTGATCTACTGTTGACTCACCGTGCTCCATCCCATTTATTTATTTGCGAGCTGTATATTTAAAATATACAGTGATAAGTAGTAGATCGTATCTGTCTCTGTCTTCTATTTGTGACATACATATCCTAACAGTTACACACACGCACACTTTATAAAAGGATAGTAGGACAAGAAAACCAGAAATAATGAGCTGCCTATGCGTCACTTAGTTAAATTTGCGCCATCTGACCAATGAGAGTATTTCATAACTGAAAAAAAGTATTATTATAATTTTCTGAAGTACTCGACTTTCACTGGGAAAAAATAAGTTTATTGAAAATATTTGGAAGAGTTTCTCCTTTTAGGGAGTGCATTTGAATCGAAATGAAATAATGAATACGCAGCTCAACCCAAGTGCTAATTGTGCTTATTAAGGGATTCAGTCTTTTTTTTTTTTTTTGTTAATTAAACATCCTTTTCCGCGTACACATTTCAATCATAGTCTAATAATTCAAATATAAGTCGTAACTATATTTTCAGAAATTGATTTTAATTTTATAGGACCTATTTTTTGGTATAAAGTTTGAACAGCTTTTCTCCTATGGAAGTTGTTCCTCTTCCTTTCTTGGGAAAGAAATTTTCGAAAACGGTAGGACAGATGTCGACTTATTTTTAATGCGAGGTTAATATGCCGACTTTCATCTTCCCAACTCAAGGGGCTTCTCAGTTACTCTTTTTTGACAAATTTTAAAACTTCTCCCCCTTTAATACATACACTTCAATCAAATTCTACATAGGCAGCGGTGTCCTCTTAACAGTTACAAAGAAATATGCCAAGCCGACGTATGGATTTAACGTCGACGCATTGAATAAACGTACACTCTGCTTTATATGACATTTCTCTAAATTTCAATGCTTGAATGAAATTCACTGAATCACTTGATGGAACGTGATGTCCCTTCAGCTTTCAATGTAGTCACCTTCGCTATGGAACACAATTTTGGTAGAGCGACTAGAAGCTGTCGAAGAAATAATCTTAGATGTCTCTTCTGTTCACTCGTCACTGACGTCTTTATGAATTTCACGACTTCAAATGTCTTGTTTTCGAGGCAGAGTTTGAACTTAGGGGACATGAAATTGTTCATTGAACAAATGGTTACGGTAATAGTTTTTCGCCCAAAAAGTGGTTGTTAACGCTAGATTTATGTGAGGGGAAATTATCGTGAAGTAAACTGCAATTACCGAAGCTTGTTACCTGTGGCCTAACAAAGTTACACTTTGGAGAAGTTGTTTCATGACCTGTCTAGAATAAAAGCTACCACTGATGGTTTGGCCTTCTGGAGCAAATTTATAGTAACTGAGAGCCCTGACATCAGGGAATGCAACTAGTAAAATGGTCTAGCCATCTGAGACAAATTCTTGGTAAACTAGAGCCCTGACATGAGGAAATACAATTAACAAAGATTCGAGTCTTGACTTCTGCATTCAATCGTTTGTTGGTTGGTCTCCATGTTCTCTCATCGTTCTCCAAAGGTTCCTTGCTTTCACAAAAGTGTATGTACTATTTAAATGTTCTTGTTGCAGATAGTGCTTCATGATCGTCGATTTTAACACACACAACTTAGCTTCGTTGTAGTCCTCTGTACTATGTTGAAATTGCACCCTAGTTACTGCGCAGCGTCTGGCATTGCTAAACTTCACTTCCCTACCACCGGGCCGTTTTGAATGTTGCTCTAGTTGCTAAACGGACGTGTGCGTTTGCGACTTTTCTGTGATTAGTGCTTCTTCTGATTGCCCAAAAAAAATCTATTCCAGAACTTTATTCCTTCGCAATTTAGCTCCAAAGTATAAATTTAATGTAAGTGAAATGTCCGAACCAAATGTGTCATTTCAACTCCCCCCCCCCCGGTCCAAAAAATGAAAAATTACAATCTTGATTAGTCAAAATAGTTGCCGTCTGAAACGGGCGTTGTTAGAGGAGGAATGGGTGACACATACACAGCTCAATAATTTTCTGTGTCATGTCTAAGGTTGATAAGTGGCAGGTATTTTGCCGGTCGGGCCAAAAGATATTGCTGCTACTTTGATTAAGATACAGCTATACCATATGCAATTTGTAGTAGATTGCCGGTAATTTCACTTTGTAGGGTTGGAAACCCTATTCATGTCTCATATCAATGATTAGTTTCTGTTACGTTGTTAAATTCAGTATTAAAACTAGAAAGAGATCTATCACTACTTCACCATAAAAGTTATTATACCAACAAATCTGTATATTTCGATATACTAGCTCATTTCATTTGTTACGTTACTTTCTAGCTCATTTATGTTGCTACGTTACTTCTTGTAATACTTGAATATTTATTAGACAGCAGTATTAAGTGGAAAGTTGCTGCGTTTAATGTAAATGCATAAGCATGCACGAATCAGTTGAATCTTGCATTTACAAATGAACAGGAGAAAACTTCGATTGGAACAGTATTAAATACTGTATTATGAAGTTGCAAAATAAATAAATAAATAAATAAATAAATAAATAAAATAAAATAAATAAAAAATAAATACCACTTTCTTTGATTGTCATCATCATAGGTATTCTGGCATTATTGTCAGGTCACTTGCTGCAACAAAGGAGCTTCCATGCTCCATAGGCTTCCGCTAACTTCTTCGCCTTCACGTATGATTTCTCTGTTTTGATATCGTTCATTAATTGTAGTCTTCTTCGCCCTCTCCTTTTCTTTCCTGCCACCATACCCTGTAGCATGTCTCTCATGATACAGTTTGATTGAAAGGAAGAAAATTTTACTCGTATGATTGAAATTCATAATCATATTGGTCACTGAGAAATGAGACTGACATCTTAGATGATTTCCGTTTGGTCTTTCAGTAAGTTAATTGATTCTTTCTACTCAGTGCATATTACTTTGACATGAATATCTTGTTTTCTCTTCAAGTAAAACAGCCAAAAATGTAGAACTTTTATGGCAGGATTTGGAGAGTGTACGTACTTGCAGTGGTGAACATAGAATTTTATTTTGCGGGATGGTGATATCTTGTTCAAAACATATTGTTCCGTTAGAGGATTGTTTATTCTCATACTAGAATCTGATAATTATTTTGAATATATTTTTCGCATTTCTTGAGTAGGGGAGATATATCTCCATATCCCTCTGGCTTTGCCTCTGTACATTAGTACTTGTATGCTTATGCATAACACTTTTTTGCACTACTTGAGTCATAATAAATCACTAAGTATCTTCTCTCAAATTAAAGAAACCAAACCATAGTGTTCAGTTAAAAAAATAATTTACACATGAAAAATGTAGCATGCCCCACCCAATATTTAAACGTTAATGTTGCTAATGTTGTCTGCAAATACACATTTTACCACCGCTGAGCCAACGATTCGATTCCGTTGGAAAACTGAAGTCTGTGGTACGAAGAAGTTCTCAACCACACGTTGTACCGACCAATCATTAGGGAAGATCTTCCCTCCTAAGAAGTGATCCAAATGCCGGAAGTTGGTGGGAGAGACGTCAAGAAAATGTGGTTGTGGAAAATCTTCAATGTGTTTTGAGCAATATTATCGTGTGCATTGTCATGCAATATGATGACATTATGTGTTTTGAACATTTCTGCACAGATATGGACACAATTGCTGTGCATTTCATGGAATTAACCACGCTGTAAAGATAAACAGTGATACTTTTGCCTCAACGGAGGAGGAACTGATATATCTACTGCATCATAGATCACCATACTACTAACAAGGTGATCTACGAGTTTTTAAATCTGTCCTGCACTTTGATCAAGATTCAGTCGCTGTTCTGACAGTTCACAATTCTCATAATTGATACATTTTTTTCTTGTTAAAAATGAGAATCTGATGTAAGAATGTTTCCCAGTTATTCATTACACTTAGAGAACTGTACACTTTCCGACGGCAATTTGTGTTGCCCGGTGTCCTCATGTGGGATCTATGAGTCAGTTTTTCACCTTACCAATCCTTGGCAATAGCAACGGAGCCGCCAAACGACAGTGGTATAGTCTATACCTAACTCATCTTCAATGGCACGAACACTTGTCCAAGGAACTGCTTTCACTGTGTTCCACGGTGACTGCTTTCACGGTATCGATTTCACGCAGCTTATTCAAATGTGGTGTTGTTCGCTGTTCACTGGAGTGGTTTTGCAATATTATGTCACCGTAACGAAATTTGGCAAATCAATTGCGAAAGGTACGTTCGTTCATAATTTCTGGCTCAATGCACTGTGAATATATTTTCCGGCCTTCCTGTGTAGAATGTACCAGTTTAAATTCGTAAAGAAAAATAATCTCAATTGTGTATTCTCCATTATGTACTTCCGTACGATTCTATTCAATGACGTGCTGCCTTCTGGCTGTTTATGTACATCAGCCTTTTTATTGGATATATATTGAATTTGTCACGTTAGACTGTTTGACACGTGAACTTAATCCATTCCTATAATGCGTTACTGGAGGTGAGTGCCTCCATAAGACGACAAAGCAGATATTTTATTTGTACCAACCCATTATTTTCTTTATGGTTTCATATTTAGCACTTCGAAGAAAAGTCGTGTAATATATTGTAATGTCCCACGTGCTTGTGTTTACACTCAATATGTGCTCCTATTTATAAACAACAAACATGTGCACCTTACTATGGAGCACTACAGCTGTAGACGACGGAGACAATAGCGACTTCACTAGTCACATGACGACGAGGAAAAAGCAGTGGCACCACCTCACCTGGAGTGCCTATGTAACCGAGAAGATTTCAAAGACAGCTATCAGCCTCGATTGGATCAACCCTTCCTCTGGCTTGCTCTGGAGCTCTAGGAGATACCTAACCCAAAGTTTCTAATTTGCTTCAGAACTCTAGGCTTTCCTTCTTCCCGCTTAGCTTGCTTCAGAGCTGTGTCGGGATTCGCAATCTAAGTAGCTTAACTTGCTTCGGAATTCTCTGACACTTAACCCCTCTCTGCTTGCTTCGGAGCATTAGGGATTACCTACTCTAGGCTGCTCAAGCCTTGTTCGCCTTTCTCTACATTGTATTAAAGAAGTTACATTATTGTAGTATTTCTGTAAAATACTGTTTATAGAGGATTTTATATATATAAAGCGGTACTGAGAAACGATTCCGGACTGTAATTTGCTCTACCTGTGTTCTACCTACTCTTGCATAAGCAGAACTTTACATGGTGGATGCACCGGGTACCGATCAAAATGAGAAAAGAGTGCATTAGTCCAAATTTTGTACAACGTAGTAGAGATGGATTAAACAATTTATGAACATTACATTATAATTACTGGGTAGGTCTGCTTCATTTCGTGTATCAAATATCTCATTTCATTATTAAGGCAAAAAGAAATTATCTTTAATAAAAGAGTCTGTAAAATTGTAGAAGTTTCGATTTCTATGAAACTCCCATTCCTTTGTCCTCCCCCTTCCCCCCCCCCCCCAAAAAAAAACTATTCACGAAAGTTAAAGAGAGTCCTTGAAATTTTCAGCTGCTTTATATATGCTAGGTTTACTGAGCTTTTAATCTTGTTTTAAAGCTTGGAAATGTTCCTCATTACTGCTATATTTAAGTCATGTTATAAAATTGTAATAGTTAAATCTTGTCTCATTAACTTCTAAGTTTTCTATCTGTCGTTTTCTTATTTGATATCTGTGATCATAATATCTAGACAGAAAATGTGTCTACATCTATATATAAAAGGTATTTTATGCAGATATTAAAACAATATACAACGTCTAGCCAAAATTAATTGTAGTCTAACGACTGATGATGGATTTTCGGTTGCCTGTGTTTACTCTCAATTTAAAAGATAAAGACGATTTTTTAATGTCTGTATCTCAAGTGCTTCTGCAAAATATGCTTATATCACATATTACATTTTTCAGTCACTTCCAGAAAAGTATGGCTGGAAAGAGTAAGAATTTCTCTTCACGTGTGTATAAGGGTCTAAGTCAAATTGAAATTTGTACAAAAACTATGAACTTATGTATTTTGAGATATCTCAAAAATTCATTAATATGTTTAAACTTTCAACTCAGTTATCCATAAACGTATTGTTTTACATAACATTCTCTGTACAAGCATAAAATATATATACAGGGTATTTCAAAACAACACCGATAACGTTTGGGAGGTGATTCCTGACACCAAAATAAGACCAACCTAGGTGCACAAATCATGTTTTCGGCAGCCTGAAACTCCGAAAGGAAGTAAGAAATCAAATTTAAAGGTCCATTGCTCCAAAACTATGGGACTTACCGTAGTCGGGTCAAGACTTCACTTAGGAATTAATATGTGTCCTTCATATTCCTCCATGTTTCAGAATCTTAAGATAGTCACGCAGCAATTTTTATAGAGGGAGTTTGGCTACGGTCATATAATTTGAAGTACTCACTAACTACCTCTATAAAAATTGTTGCGGAAGTACCGTAGGATTCTAAAACATGGATATTTGAATAGCATACATACTAGTTCCTAAGTGAAGTCTTGTCCCGACCTTTTTCATGTTTTTGGCAGCCTATAACTCCGAAAGGAAGCGTTTGTGCACCCAGGTTGGTCTATACTTTTCGTCTTATCTTGGTGTCAGGAATCACCTCCCAAACGTTGTCGGTGTTGTTTTGAAACACTATATATATATATACATGAATCGCTGATTTGAGAAACGTCATAAATCAATAATGTCAATAAATTGTGACGTTTCTCAATTGAGGGACACTTGTTGCAGCTCGATATTGCACAAACTATTACTATAAGTATTCTGACATACCAAAACCCAACGATGTAGCTACCCTTCAAGGATCAAAGCTGCATGTAAACTCATTTTCGGCATATAACTGATTTATGACGTTACTAAAATCAGCGATTTATATATGTGTTAGATGTGTACGTATAATGTTTAAATGCATTATCTCATATTACAAAATTTAAGATGCAAGACAACTCTGATCGTTAGGAGGAATGCGTATGCAATAGACTCGACTATCCGCCTAGCGTCTATTTAGCCTCCGTATCAGTATTATCCATCTCAGTTAAAAAAAAAAGTCTTCAAGTTGAATTTATATGAATGTATATAATGTTTAATGAATATATATAATATTTATGTATAATATTAAATAATGTAACTGAATTGCACCACCTTCATGAAAAAAAGACTACAAAGTCACGATTCTTCTATGTGTTGGGTACCAAAAAACAGTTGCAAGATGGAGCGATCATCTTAGAATCGCTCTTTGGGATCCCCTCATGTCTAAGCAGTTAGCGTACGCGCCTTTAGCGTTGGAGACTCGGGTTTCAATTCCCGGCGGGAGATCATGTGGTTTCTATACCAAATTAAGATATAGATCCACGTCTCGTATAGTCTCACTGCTGAACGGGACGCTAAAATTAAAAAAAAAAATCAAATCAGTCTTTGGCCCCCTTTCAATTTGTCTTTTCCCCATCCCTTGGATTCAGTCTTTTACTTCTCTTGAAAAAGCATCCTGAGGGCGTCTCTGAGATACCGTTATCACTTGAAACAAGTAGCCGAGTCACCGTGTACTCCATGGGAAGAGGGGGGGCGCGGTGGCTCAGTGGTAGAGCGTTCACCTCTGGTGCTTGGGGTCCCGGGTTCGATCCCAGCCCCCGCCAAGTGAACTTTGTGGTGGACATACACCGTGCTCGTGGGTTTTCTCGGGGTTCTCCCGTTTCCTCCCACTTTCTTCATTCCACCATTTCACTCATTTCTCATCATCACCGTCTCCTTTAGCCTAACCGGCATAACCGTGGGACGTAAAACTTAAAGATTTCATTTCATTTCATTTTTCCATGGGAAGAAGTCCCGTTAAAAGTCGTTCAGCTTCATATTAGCCGTTGTATGTCATGCACAGATTAATATTTTGCATCCTGAGCATTATGCTAGCCCGCCAAGCTCAACAGTACTGCGGGTAGTCTATCAGGCAATGATGATGATGATGATGATGATGATGATGATGATGATGATGATGATGATGATGATATCCATAATTACTCCCATTGAAATTCATGATAGGACGGATTTCTATAAAATAAACCAAACTCCTTAAAAACCGAAAACTGTTGCATGTACATAGGCAACCACAATAACAGCTTCGATATGGGTGATGCATAATACACCAGGGGTATTTGCTTCTTCAACGGGAAGGTATGGAGAGCCCACATTTAAAGGGGATGGGATAAGACAATGGCAACTCTCATTTTAAAAGAAATAAGAGTTGAATACCAAAAAATAATGATAACAGTTGTGTGAGCTTAACCATGGAAGCAGTCCAAGTTAGAAACAATAACATGCTGAATATGATGCTGTTTCAAGCTTGAACTTATTCACAGTTCAACTCACATGAACGTTATCATTTTTTTTTTCTGTAGTGAACTCACCCGTTTTTAAAATGAGAGTCACCTATTGATCTTTCGCATGCTCTTCATTTGGTTGATCATATCTTGGTATCAACAGAGCTCCTTCGTGGCTCAGCGGTTAGCGAACGCGCCTTTCGCATGGAAGATCCGTGTTCGATTCTCGGCGGTAACTCATGTGGTTCGAATTCCTCGTTAATCAGTAGGTCTACGTCTCATATAGCCTGTCTGCTAAACGAGACGTTAAACTTAAAATCAACTGATCTTTTCAAGATCAACAGAATCTATCACTTCCATCAACGGACTCGATTCCTAACTCGTGGTCAAAATTGATTGTGATCCACCAACTACGTTTTGAGGTTTTGTGCTTCATGGACAGAGTAAATATATAAAGAAGTTTTGGCAAACTAAGCTCATTAACGAACCAACACAATGGTTAAGTAACTGCCACTCAATGACAGGTAGAAATAGTCAATTATTTCTTTACGGAACTACAGACCAAAACTTCCTGTTTCTCAACTTTTACTTGCTGAGATATGAAACTTTGTTGATGTTTTGAGACGGATACGAGCAGTGCATATCATTAAAGAGAAAGTTACTTGATCTTGTGATGTCATAGTTGTCACAGAGTTGTGGTTAATGGCTGAGGTACTTCTATTTTTTTTTCTTTTTTGTTATTGTATTTATAGTTAGAGTAATGCATACATTGGATGGAGTTCATTATCCATTTGCTGTGGAAGGTGAGTGAACAAGAGAGTTTTTTTTTTCTTTTTCTCTTTTCAAGTGCGGTTAGTTGACTTAATTACAACTTCTGGAACTTTCTCTTAAACTTTGACGAAGAGAAACTAAGAAATATAAAATAATAATAATAAAAAAGAAAATACTTTAAAGTTTTTAAAGTCACAAGATGATGAAATTAAATAACAAAAAGCAGCTAAATAAACTTACGTTCCAAATGAAACCTACTGTATACAGGGTGAAACTGAAAGATGTGCAAACTTCGGGAGGTGGTTCCTGACATGAAAAGAAGACAAGAAGTCCTCCACAATTTACCTCTCGAAGTACGTTGACATCTTTCTGTAGTGTTTACATCTTTCTGTAGAGTTCTGCACCTCTTTCGGGTTCATCCTGTAAATACATAGAAAGGACAGTAGTGGTTTCATAGACACTTCCTTGTAGAGAAGCAAAATTTAAGGAGGATACACACCATCTAAGTGTACCAATGTTCATGGGTGCTATTTCTTTTCTTTCTTTAATTTTGGCGTCTCTTTCCAGCGCTGTGTCTATATGAGACCTGGGTCTACATATTAAGATGGAATCCCAACCACCATAGCGTTCAAATTTTAATGCTATCCCACAAAGAATCAAACCCGGAATTCCAACCACCCCGGATACGTGCACCGAAGGTATCACTACGTCTAACCACTACATCCATATGGCAAAACCACAGTTATGTATGCTGCATGCTAATACGTAGTTCAAAGGCAAATACAATATTCTAATTTATCTTAAATTTATCTGAGGTTTTTGAGAAATCCGGATCCAGAATTTACAACTTTGAACTCGATGATACTGATTTCTGTTCAACGTTAGCACATAAATATCATTTTAAAAATAAGTCTCCGTCAACATTTTAATTATGAATTTAAAAAAAAATATATACTTGTACACTGCCACTGATAGGCTATTTACCATAGACTGAAGTTTTCTTGTGCAGTTCTTGACCTTCTCATCTTAACACAACCGTTTAATTTTTAATGGTGTTTCGATTATTGCTCCTCAATTTCCTTTCACGTCTTCTTTATGATTTTGTAAATAATCCAACAACAACAAGCAATATAGTAATAATTCTAAAAGTGGGCTTTTTAAGTCCGAGAAAATGTAAATAAATTATTCAAACGTTGCTTTAAAGCTTGACTTTTTATGTAATCGAGGAAAGTAGCTCAAGTAGTAGAGCTTTGGCTTCGCATTTGGAAGGTCGTGGGTTCAATTCCCGCTGTCAACCATCCTGATTGAGGTTTTCCAGGATTTTTCTCAGTCCTCAGCAAATGTCGGGTTGGTACCTACTAAACACGCCGTGGCCGATACCTTCCTAAATCCTTTCCATTGTTATTGTTGTTGTTAGATATCCAGTATAAAATGGTCTCTGAGCTGTATCTGGTAATTGTTAATAAATACATAAATAAATTATAGCTTAAATTTGAAATAAAATCGAGTTGAATTGTAGTCTCGAGTCTTGTGGTTATGCCCTGTCGTAGCCTAATCGACACGGATGGTTAATGAAAGGAAATAATTATAAAAGAAGTGGTGGAACGGAAGAGAATCGAGAAACACCCAGAAACTCACAATGGCTGGAATCAAACTGGAGACTCCGGGCACCAAAAGTGAGTGCAATTAGTTAAAGATATTAAAGCAGATAACTTCTACTTCAAAAAAAAAAAGTTCTCTGCGAAATTTTTCTGAGTACAAACTTCTCAATTTGCTGAAAGTGATCACCAGGTTACTTACTGTGATGGTCATGATACTTCTACCACTTGGGTATCGAGGTTTTTCAGAAAGCTCGCCACTTGCTTCTATCCTGCGCCAGATTCTTCACTCTTTCCCACGGAATGTCGTGTTTCTTGGAAATCTCTTCTATAGCCTTTTTCTAAGTTTGTCTTGGCCACCCCTTAGTCTTTTCCTCCTTAACTCTGCTGATCTTGTTTCCCATATTTGTTTTGCAAATCTTTCCTCTTTCATCCTGATGATATATCCTAGCTATCGAAGTTGAT
Source organism: Thermobia domestica (assembly GCF_964235325.1). Classification (NCBI taxonomy): domain Eukaryota; kingdom Metazoa; phylum Arthropoda; class Insecta; order Zygentoma; family Lepismatidae; genus Thermobia; species Thermobia domestica. The sequence goes on from NC_137458.1 coordinate 134,130,236, forward strand.
CTTGTCCAATACACAACTGCGTTGATTTAACTTTCAATGTTTTCCTATTGGTTTGATTTCTAATTCTATCCTTCTTTGTTTTTCCTGTATCTCTTCTACCGCCTGTAGCTTTTTGTTGCTGTCTCTTACTTAGTACCCATGACTCACACCTATAGGTAAGTGTAGGGACGTATACTGATCGGTAGACTGCTATTTTTGTTTCCTGGCTTATTTCTTTCTTTACTAAGAATCTTCTGCTAATGGCGCCATAAAGTCTGCTTGTATTTGTTATTCTGCAGTTTTGTTCTTCTATCTTTCTGTTAATGACAACGCCGAGGTATTTGAACTTGTCTACTGATGGTGATGGTAGTTTAATTAATTTGTGTAAAACGCTTCGTACGAGTCATGTAGACTAATTAAAATTTACATGACTATTGTAAATGTTTTTTGATTAACCTTCTTTACTCGTTTAATAATAGTCCATAATATTAAGTGGTCACTTGATTGATTAATGCATGTCTGTTTTTCATTTACACGAAATTTAATTGTGTAACTCTTTCACTGAATACGGATCAGCCAAATAACTACTTAAAACTACACAACACTAAAAACCCTATATGCTAGAAGTAGGTACATATCTCATATGACTATTCCGTTAGTTGAACTCTTAATTTAGCTACGTAATAGAGTAATCAATGGCTTTTTCAACTAGTTTGTAACATAATTCTACACTCTATAGTTACTTTTGCATCGTATCTGTGTTGAATGGAACGAGCAATCTGTTATTTTGTATGGTTGCTGTAAGCTTAACTCTTCATGGTGTGTGCCACATTCGCTTATTAATCATCATAGGATAAACAGTACTACATTTTATCCCCACCTTTCTCCACTCCTAGCATAAAGATTACACAACTATATGTACATTATATTTCCGCTTCATGCCACTCACACAAATGTAACCCCAAAAAAATCATACATAAGCAATTATTGTGCATTAATTACTCGTACCAGGGAACACTGGAGAGAAATGGAGACAGAGTACTACCTATTTAATGTCATAAAAGCGACGAGTCCTAAAGCCACAAATATTAATGACCGTAAATAGGTTATTGTCATGTTGGTTGAGTGAATGTTCTGTGTTCAAAGCTAGAAAATGGCTTTTTGCTCTCCTCGGTTTCCCCCTCCCCATCTCTTTTAACTTAAATATCAAGCACACACACAAACACACAGGATTAATGGTGTGCTTCAGGTATTATTTGATTCGTCCATACTGACTGGGAAGATTATTATTGTTGTTGTTATTGTTACGAATAGTAATAACAACTAGATATTTTTATCTTTCAAACAAAAGACACAGTTAGAGCGTAGCGGCTATGTTATTTTTAAAGAGTTTGCCAACATTTTCTACAGATAATAATAATAATAATAATAATAATAATAATAATAATAATAATAATAATAATAATAATAATAATAATAATAATAACTTTGCACCTGATCGAATCTTCTGAGACAAACAATATATTTGAATAGAGCTTTAAAATGAGATATAATGAAAACTACAAGTTATTATTATTATTATTATTTAGGATTTAGATTTATGGACTTTTGGCATCTAAGGCCATTTAGCCCGTCACGTTTGAGGGATGACGTCCCTCGGTGAGCACACTATCCGTGGAAAGGGAAGGAAGGAAACGGCCTGGGACCTAGAAGTTAGGTGCCACCCCGGCGTTTGCCTGGTGTGAATGAAGAAAACCTCATTCAGAGTGGGTGGCCTGAAAAAGCGTTTTACACTTTTTCGATCGAGTGACAACACTGGGAATCGAACCCGTAATTATTATTATTATTATTATTATTATTATTATTATTATTATTAATAATAATAATAATAATAATAATAATAATAATAATAATAATAATAATGTTCGTGTTCGTTGCTTTCTAGCAGATTGGATAGAGAAAAACTTTTGCAAGAATTAAAAAAAAAGTTTAAGTTAAATGTACATATTTTTATTTTCGTAATTTACTAGTACTTAAGGAAATCGCTAGCACGGCTTAAACCTTATGTGTGTTTGTATGTATCTTCTGTCACTATAATCAATTTCTTGTATAATTTAGTAACAAATAACTAGCAATGGTTTCGTTTTTTAAACCTGAAGAATGCTCCTAATATAGTTTCTTATATTGACATACACATTAGTATTACGCCTGCCTTTCTCTCTGCCTGTCAGTATTAACCACTAAAAGATTCTTAATTTGATATAATTCAATACATCTAAGTCATTGAAAAATATAAATACTGAATACAGAAAATTTCTACCAAAACTTAGTATTATATAAAGTCAATTCTTTCTTGTAATTGAAAAGGGAAAAGTTACTATCAACAAAACGAGGTTTATGTTTTGCATGTCCTTTTATGTCATATTTACAACTATCTACAAACTGTTCTTGTTTATTAATGGTTCTTTTAAGTTTCTTTTATGGTAATTTATTTTCCCTTTCAATGTAAAATAGTAACAACATTGATTATGTAATCCATTACATAACCATATTATTATGATTATTATTTGCCTATAGATATATCTGTATATTTCACAATTCTTTTTAAGCTTGTTTCTTAATCATAGTTTACTTTTTTATTAGTAGTCATTTTGTTTCTGTCAGGATTAAATATGTAACAATGTAAAATATCATTTCTGTTCACGGACTTTTAATGTAATAAATGGATGTCTTTGAATATCATATTTCATTAATACATTTATGAAGATTCTAATTTACCCTTAACTGTGCTTCTGAAGTTATATTTTCCTATTGTCTGGCACTAATATGACATATACAGTTCTTTAAAAAAAACTTGAGACTGAAAATATCTGATAAAGTAGGCATGGAGAATATATATATATATATATATATATATATATATATATATATATATATATATATATATATATATATATATATATAGATAGATAGATAGATAGATAGATAGATAGATAGATAGATAGATAGATAGATATATGAGGAGAAAATTCATATGTGATAAAATTAGCCCGCCTCGACCCTCCTTGGGTACAATCTGGGGTTCGACTTTGGAATCTTAATTAAGGACCCAGATTTTTTTATTGCAGATTCGGATTACACAGGGAAAAATAAGTACATTTTTTCGATTTGTGATAGATAGTGTTATAACCAGTGAAATCTAGTTTTACTAAGACTTTCTTCAATGGAGAGTCGTCATGTTTCATTCCAGTTTAAATCTGCGATATACAGTACCAATGTTTAGTCATAAACGATTACTCACCTGGTGATAAGTGGCGTGGAAGATTGCTCTGCATTCGAGGTGAATTCAGACAACGCGATTACGTGCAGCGTGCGATAGTAATCGCATGTCGCTACCAAGCATTTTCTCGGCTGTATCACTCTATATGGTCCATGCCTATGGTATCTTATAAGGGTATAATATATGTTTTTTTTTTAATTTGATACGCTCTTCTTTAATTAAAAAATACGTTAATGTAATTGTTGATGAAGAAGTTTATTTCACCAATAAATTAATCCTCATAGCCCCAGAGAAGGCATTACCTGCTGCGGCCCTCTCATCTTTAGATGGGGATGAAATTGCAATTTTAAAAAATGTTTATTTATTAGTTGCTTCATTCGTTTAATTTTCTATTCTTTTTGAAGCGAACTTTATTTCATATTTTTGAGTACTATTGACACCAGTTGTTCTTTCAGAAAAAGTGTTCCCGGGGGCACTGCTCTCCTCCTGGGGAGCACTCTCAGAGCTCGGGGGGCGACAGTGCCCGCCAAAAAACATGTCTGGATGAACACTGAGTGACACAACATTCAATATTGGATGTTTTATTACATTCTTTTAGTTGCTTTAGTGGTTTTGAACTTCGTTTATTTGCTGTTTTTATTACCTAGTTTCTTGATTACAGCACAACATTTTAAGAAAGTTATTATCATGATCCGCGAATTCGTTTCCTCGTATATTCTTTGCCGACTTTTCTTTACCTTGAGTCATTTTCTCTTATGGAAGACGCATAAAGAATGAACAAAAAAGCAAAACAGATGAAAATCGGAAAAGGCCTACTAGTATAGGAAGATTGACTGACGGCAGGCTGTTCCGACAGGTTGCCTCGGTAATAACAGAGCACTCATAAGAGCAGGAAGTGTGTAATTGCTCGACAGCTGAATAACGAAACTTCTTTTTCATTTCCATCTCTCTCTCTCTCTCTCTCTCTCTCTCTCTCTCTCTCTCTCTCTCTCTCTCTCTCTCTCTCTCTCTCTTTCTCTCTTTCTCTCTTTCTTTCTTTCTTTCTTTCTATTTAGTCCTTGGGGCTTGGGGAGAAGGTTCTAATCTTTATACAGAAGAACGCCTTTTCAAGTAGATGTACCTTGTGTCTGCTTCTGAAGGAGGGAGTAAATTCAGCCGAAACGTCTGGTTCACTGAATCGATTTACTGCTCTTAAGTAAGGAAACGAAACGAAATAGTAAACAGACTACAAAATTCATGCAGGAAGGGGAAAGGGAGAAAAAAATTGAGAAGTTTTTATTCTTTCGATTAACTTCCGTCATTTTCGTTTTCTATTTTTTTCTGTTATTTCTTTTAGAAAGAAGCAACCAGACATACATTGAAATAACCTATTCATAATATTTGCACATCAACACGGTTTTCTCTTTGTAATCGCGAAGTTTAGGTGTACCTCGTTTTTCAAAGGTAAAATCGTATTTTCTTGCTGCAACACATGTCTAGAATTGACCCTTCTTTCTTTGATATGTACCTATTTGTATAATGTCAACCAATGTATTTAGTACTGTGGAAGTTACCATATTCATGTATTAAGGCAAATACTATAATGACAGAAATTAGCGCTTTCATATCTTTCAGAGTTGTGGACATGTATTATACGAGTGGCTCCGGGTCAACAAACAAACAAATATTTACGTTTCACACATGAAATGTAGGTCAACTTAAATTATTCGAAGGTGAGTCCACACTATTACTAAGTCAAACGTATGTTTATCAGGACTATTAATAATACAGTTAGTTCACTTTAGTTTAGCTTGTTCTTTATTTGTTTACAAAGACGTATACAGAGGTTGGATCTTGCAGGTCCAGACTCCATGTAATCCTACTTTTCTGTTAATTTAATGTGATTTTAAAAGTGATTTTAGAAATTTTAATATGACACTGGTGTACAACTTTGCTTTTTGTCACAAGATAAAAACTAAACGGTTCCTGGAAAATAATACGCCCCTGAACCCGGATCTAATTGCAGAATTACCCTATCGATCTCAGTTTTCAAGTGAACATATTTTTTTGATGCGTATTGCAGCTTACGTTAATACATATAATACTATATATTTTTCATTAGAACGTGGTCTTGCAACAATAGTTCTTAAGGCAAAGTGTGTAAAAATTGGTGTGAATACACAAAGAAATCAAAGGGGAAGTGGAGACGTTCTTTGTTAGTATGCTTACTTTTGGAGCTCGAAATAGCAGTTTCGATCCCCGTTCGGACCATGTATTTTTTAAACACTGTTAAACAGCGTGTTTTGGAACTCATGTTTAGAAATCCTGTCTCCTATAGCCTAGGTACTGAACAGGAGATTAAGCTGCAAAAAAGAAAAATCAAAGCAATGATCAAATAGCAATAAATAAAAGTTATAAGAAACATATCTAAAAATGTTTCTTTCCTGATCTGCTGCAAATCTTTGGCTCAGGAACCTCTCTTCATAATATTCAGCAGTAGTAAGACAATTTCTATACTCTACTTGCCTTGATAAATCCTTTCCATTTGAGAAATATCCTGATGAAAGCGCTCACCATTAATAGCGCCACGTTTATCACGGAAAAACTCAAAATGATCGTTCAGAAAATGCAGTTTAAGTGACGTGTTTCATCTCATACTGTGGTAGGATCTTACAAGTTCGTGCATAATATCACTAATACTCTGCCTTATAGTCACCTAAAAAGTTCTGGCAGATACTTACAAAGAACACCCATGCTGCTTTTTCAGCATCACTCAACAAGTAAACGGACTTCTTATCATTTATTAATTTCTTAATTTGCAGTCCTAGAAATATTCCTTCCTTTATTTTAGCATTACTATTTATTGGAAACTTCAGTCACAATTACATTAATCCAAGTCTTGTTTGCTCCATGGCTTTCACGAAGCTTTTGATAATACCCAACTCAATGTGCAATAAGGTTAGATAAACATTTTTAGGGTCAATAAAATGAGTGTTAACCACATTTTTATGTCTAGGCAGCAATTCATTACGAGTAGGCCATTTTTTTCACACTATAGTGTTTTTTGTCTGTCCTTGCTGTCCCACTCGCATAGCAGCAGGACTTTGTGTGCCCCAGCTGCATAGCAAGCACTTACCATTAGATCTTCACATATATTCTATCTTTTACATATCAGATAAGAGTGCGAAGCACATTAAAAGTCTCATAATTTCCTTAACGTTACCTGCATGCGCAGTCGATACATAAGGAAACTGAAGGTTTGTCTCCATCTTACTAAAAACTTCTATCGTTAACGACTACAAACACAAAACATATCAAAATATAAAACTTAACGCTTATAAACATTTTGTAATACTTAATACCTACATAACAAAACTACAAGGATCTTCCTAATCCCCAACAGAATTTTTTTTTAAAAAAAAAACACATTTTTATAGAACAATTTAAAGTCTAACGTCAAATTCATTCCATTCAAATTTTTAAGAAAAATCGACTCAATTCAATACTTTACAGTAGTGCTATGAAAATCAATCTGATCAGAATTGAATAATGAACAATAGTTTCTCCTCCACTAAGTGTAAAATCAGTATGATTTTGTGTATTTAACTGAAAGAACACTCATTCCATGACTACGAATTAGTCATCGTGCAGTAAAAAAAAATCCATTGTATTCTATACTTTACGAACCAATCTATTGGATTTTTTCATCCTTCTTCCCGAATGTTCTGGAAGTCCCCTGTAGCTATATGGTTAACGTACGCGTTTCTTTGGTGCGGAGGATTTGGGTTCGATGTCGGTGGGAACTCATCAGGTTCTGATTCTATGTTAAGCTGTAGCTATGTACTACGTGTCATATAGCCTCGCTACTCAAACGGATGCTAAACTTTCATCAACCAACTGAATTTTCTGTTCTTAATGAATTTTTAGTCTTTTTCTAGGCATATCAAGATGTCTTCTATACAAAAGCTTTCCAAATAGAACTTGATACAATCCGCGCAAATTTCCCAAACAAGTTGTTTATCATGTCATATTGATTCTCTTGAACTAACCATCTGCATCATATCCCGCCATCTGAATCATCTTGGTCTAGCTGTATACTAAACGCAAATAATGTGGATATCTGCGTTCTCTCTTTGTTCATTTCGTTTTGACAGAAAAAGCTCTCCTCTCCTTCCAGTGCTGCTAAACACATTAATCTTGTGTAATCAAGTTGTGTTGATGACTAATTTTCACATTCGTGGGGAAGTACGTTGTTAAAAACTAGAAATATTAATCTCTACCACAAGAGTTTTTACGAAGTATTAATATGCATTGAGCGACATATATGATTTCTTCACTAACTTTATTCTTCTTTGTTATAACTCCACCTAAACATTTGTTCATTTTCCCTATTCTACTCCCATCGATTATAATGATTTCGTTCGTCTCGATTAACATGATTTGCTCTAGCACAGGTAATCAGATGAACAACAAATATTTGGACAGCGAAGCAAATGTCTCAAACAGTTTATACAACTGTCGTATACAACGGTGTCTTCTGATAGTGTCTGATGAAGCCAAGTGGATATATGGCGAAACTGTTACTCGTTAATAATTTTTATAATAAACGTATTGTTTTGCTCAGCGAGTTGTTAAAATCAGCTTTAAGTCTACTAAAAAGAGCTTGTACAGTGGAAAATAATAAATATACACATACATACATATACAGGGTGTTTCAAAACAACACCGATATAGTTTGGGAGGTGATTCCTGACACCAAGATAAAACAAAAAGTATAAACTAACCTCGGTGCACAAATTCTTCCTTTCGGAGTTATAGGCTCCTGAAGACATGAAAAAAATGAAATTTAAAGGTCCATAGCTCCAAAACTACGGGACCTACTGCAGGCGGGTCAAGACTTCACTTAGGAACTAGTAAGTGGTCTGTTCAAATATCCAAGTTTCAGAATCCTGCAGTATTTCCTCAATAATTTTTATAGAGGTAGTTGGTGAGTACTTCAGATCATGTGCACGTAGCCAAACTCCCTCTCTAAAAATTGTTGCGTAGGTACTTTAGGATTTTGAAACACGTAGTTTTGTATAGCGCACATATTAGTTTCTAAATGAAGTATTAACCCGACCACGGTAAATCCCATAATTTTGGAGCTATGGACCTTTAAAGTTCATTTTTTCATGTTTTCAGCAGCCTACAACTCCAAAAGGAATCACTTTTGCACCCAGGTTGGTCTATACTTTTTGTCTTATCTTAGTGTCAGGAATCACATCTCAAATTTTGTCGGTGTTGTTTTGAAACACCCTCTAATGTTATGTAGGTTAATATGAATTATTATGGTGCAATTTTATGTACCAGTATGCGTGTTTCTCGATAAATACTAAAAACAAATTATTATTTTTTTTACATTCTTATTCCATAATATGACAATTTACATTGAGTAGAGCTCTATCGTCTAACTTTACGGTAAATATTTCGGAACACACTGAAACTGTTTGTTACATTTTACAATTTCCAACACTCCAAAAACTTACATAAGAAATCTAGATTCTTTGCTCAAATATATATACACCAAAATAATAATTAAACAAATATATATTGAAATATCATTAAGCTTTTCCGAACAGTTCTTCATAAATGAGATCACAAATATTTGTTAACTTGTCTCGTAGTGTTAGATACATAAGACTTCACAAAAGCCCACCTGACTGCTACATTACTGTTAGCTACTCGATATCCGTGCTGCATAGCCATCCTTCGTATCCCACCTGACTGCTACATTACTGTTAGCTACTCGATATCCGTGCTCCATAACCATCCTTCGTATCCCACCTGACTGCTACATTACTGTTAGCTACTCGATGTCCGTGCTGCATAACCATCCTTCGTATTTTCTCAAACATTTTATCTTACGTATTATATTATATGTGTAACATGTATTGCAATTTATGTAATCACATAGAATTTTTTCATTTGACGTATTTACATTGAATTGAATATGTTAAGCTAAATGAAATTCTGTATAAAAATGAAATACTTTAAAGTGTATTCCTTATTATTTTACCTTGGAAAGAGTGAAAGAGACGTAGGTAGTTTATTATTGGATGAAGTGTTGGAACATAACAAGTACGTTACAAGAAATTGTGTGTTTCTCATAAGAATTGAAAACGCGGTATACGGTTCTAGACGATTGTTCATTTAATTATATTTTCAATGTAATTTTTAAAGAATGATTAAATTAAAACTTAAGGAATTAAAGACAACTCTATTGTAATATTTCAAGATAACATGACCTTATCGAATACTCTACTTAGAAAAACATTATAGCAATGCTCAATTTCAAGATTGGCATGACCTTTTGGTGTTTCATTTATCTTTCATTTGATTTTGAATCAATGGCTTTCGTATCAAAACACAATGATTAATTTCATCGAAATGGGTCATGTTTTGTAGTTTTGAAACTTAGATTGTTTTATTACCCAATTGAATATAAGGTAAGTATCAAAATCTGGAAAGAGATTTGGCTACTAACAAGATCTAAAGAACACCATAGCTATGAACAACTAGAATTTGAAGCTAAACGAGAAAACATATCTTGTTAAGAATAAGGAACATAAGTAAGGGCTATGAGTTTAGGAAGGAATATGTACGTAGATCATTCTGATAACTCGATTCTAATTTACTTCCTCTGTAATAATCAGAGAAACGAATCAAACTTCACTCTGGCCGTTGCTGTGTTCTGAGAAGTCTCAGATCTGATACTAGAAAATACTGTTATTGCATCTTCAACTTCGGGGATAAGGCACAACAGTTCAAGATAAACGACAGATAGGCCTACATTAATATAGCTGCAACAATGGACATTAAAGTTTTTATTTATTATGCTAATAAATCGATTTCCTTGTGTAAGAGGGGGAGTCCGAAAATAAGTGTAACCAGGCGACTGTGGACAAAGGTGAGGATGCAAGACCAAAAATAGCTCGTGAATAAAAGATCAAACATACCTTTATTTTTCTACATAATTACATTGAGGCTTTTGTCATATCGGTCTATAAGCTTCAAAAACGGTTCCAGGAAAAATCCAGGGCTCTGCATATGGAAGAAGCCTCCAACAGTTTCTGTTACTTCAGCATTGTTTCCAAAACGCTTTAATCACGTCCTCCATCATTCTGACGTTTTCGTCTATGGTGGCCGTGCACGTCCTTCTAGGTCTCGGCCTGTCCAGCAATTGCTGCCGCCCCTCATTGAATTAGCAACACCACCTCTGCACCATTTATTTTGACACCACACCAGGCTCATGGACTTCCACGAAGGGGTATGGATATCTGCTCCCTATACGCCACGTGCCCATTCATAGCGGACAGCCGCTCGCACTTCCTCCTTTGACCACGACGTCAATACGCGACTTCTCTCCACAGCTACCAGGCTTAGACTGAGAGACTCGTATCCGATTTGCGCAGGGCTCTGCGGCGGTGCCATCTGCAGGATAGCAGGTGAACGATAACCCCTTGTGTCTGGGTGTGTTGTGCGTGCAACCACTGTCTTGTTTTTCCCATTCGTGTTTCTTTTCCTGTGAAAAACGAGAGAGGAACTAGTTTTCGGACTCCCCCTCGTATATAACGGTTGTTGACGTAATAAATTACAACTTTATAAGTTTAAGCTTCCATCTGTACAACGCTCATATCTGACAAATAGCTAGTACAGTAAAATGAAAAGTGATTAGGCCAAAGTTTTCTCTTAAAAATAGAAAGTTATTAAATATTTGGTACTTACATGTTTTATGTATGAATATAGTCATATTTTGTGAACTAATATTTTTGTTTCTTCCCTGGATTTTCCTATAATAGTCACGAATGTTTGCGGCATACCCAGCCTTAAATTTTTAACCTATTTTCTCTGCAAGTACTTGCTTCCCCCCCCCCTAACGTTAAAGTCACGAAGGAAATCTAAAAGATAGTTTTGCAAATGTTTGTTGTTTCGTTTACCTTCTCTTCTACAGTAGTTCGCCTATTCAAAATCTTCCAAAGGAAAGAAAATCTCTACGAAATCTTTATTTTTCCTTTTGGTGCTGTTTACACACAAAGGCAAACAGGGGAGAAGTATTTCCTTTCATTCTTACTTCTCTTGGTCAAATGTTTCGCTTCAAATTCTGACGCTCTCTTTTTCCATGGTAAATCAATTTACTTTCTTTCTTCTTCTCATTTCTTTTCTTCTATTCAATAGTTCTTATCTTTGTCTATTTCTTTTATCATCATTGCAAGTCTCCCTTCCAGTCGCAGTGTTAAGACAACTTCGAAAAACGATTCGACAGGAATTGCTGCAGCAACAATGAAAAGAATGCATACAATAATGGATTTCCTTCTATTGTCATTATTCTGTTATTTTCTCTTTTTTATCCTTTATTCTCCCTTCTTGAGAGAGAGAAACTCTGTACAATTTTGGAGTTTGAACTCTATAAAAACAAACCAACATGAAATATTTCTAGCATTTGGGATTTTTTTTTTCAAGGAAAAGTCGTATAAGAGATGATGTGCGAGTTGGTTTCTAGGCCAATTTGAAAAGATTTTATTCCCTGAATATCTGAACGTTTAGAAAGAAACGAATTTAAGGAAAAATAATTGCAACATATGTAGGAGGCTGTGAAATAACTTGTTTTGTTGTTATCTTCATCTTCCGTAACTTTATAAGTCGCGAACCTGTTTCGTAACCGAGAGGTCGCACGCAGTCGTTTGAATATGGTATTTCTAAAACTGAAGTTAAATGAAAGTGTCTTATCGGCAATAATTTTCGTAGGCTATTGTGTTAATATAAATTTTCAATACATTTCAAGTTTACTAATTGTTTTATTTTGCTCCCATACAAAAAAAAAAAAAAAAAAAAAAAAAACACTATTTACGCATTTCAAAGTTACGTGAAGAGAGCCATTAGTATTTTCTATCATGTATATTAGGAGTACAGAAACAAAATCTAGTAATTATGAAACTAGACTGACACTTTAGTTGTGTACAACTGTCGTATTAATTTTCATTAGCATGCTGAACACTTCAATGGCCAATATTATCATTAATGAGAATTCACTTCAAAATACACACACTTTAAAATTGATTATGTTATTTGGAAAGAAAGTAAATTACATAATGATTAGTTTTTTTGCTTCACTCAGTAAAAAACCAACAACTAAACGAAAGTGATAGGATGCGTTGGTTTAGTGGTGGGGTCCCTGATTCGATCTCAATTTCTTCCAAGTGACCTTGGTGTTGGACAAACACCGCGAACATGGTTTTGCCTTTCTTTTCACTTCTTTCCACTTTTGACTTTCTGGTTTTGTCATTCCCTTATTATTAGAGACGAACCTTTTTCGCTAATGCGATATGTGCGAAACGTTAAAAAAAATGCGTATATGTTTCAGGAAACCTCAAACTTTTCGTTTCAGAGCCAGAAAACATGTTTATATTATCGCGAATTTTCGCGAAATTGGGTACTACTTGCGATAAATGCGAATAAAAGCGAAAAAGTGGAATTCTTGCTAATTATTGCTAACAATAACTAAAAAGCGCATTTCCAATATTATTTAATTTAAAAATTGCTTCATTTTTCCGAAAATGTGCACGACGCTAAATTAAGTTCTCCATAAAACTCATAACTTTGCATGGTGTTGTGTCAGTTTCTGGGATTTTCAACGCCTCTTTGTGCGTCACTAAGGCCAGATGGGACCCTTATGTTCACCTTATTGTCGGAGAAACGAAAAACTTGCAAATTAGAGAGTTCAAGCAGGAAAATTTGCGTCTGCTACTGCGGAGTTAATGAAAAAGGGTAGTGCTTCTCACCAGGCTGAAATTGAAGTAAAGTTGAAAACCTGCGTATCAAAAGTATTGATGAAGCTGCAAAATTACACTCAAGGAAGTGACGACAATTCTGTGTGGAGACTTTACGGAAAGTTCTGCGAGCTATTTGATCCAGAAACTGTTTCGCTTCATAAAGATGTTTATAAACAAAACTGAACTGTTGTTTAAATCCTTGACTGCGTCTTGTGTTGAAAATGTTCATGATTTGTTGGTTGCTTACCGTGAATTTAAAAGTAAGGTTATTGAAGTTCTCAACAGTGAGGATAAGGAAGTTGATATTTTATCATTGGTAAACAGTTTAAAAGTTAACCACAGGTCTTTACCAGTTTAAAAGTTAACCACTTCGAGAGCTGGGATCGAACCAGGAATCCCTTACAACAAAGCTGAGCTCTGCCACTGAGCCACAGTTGCCCGAAATAAGTATATATATATATATATATATACTTTAAATTTCAATCACTATAATGGACCAATTCGCACTCTGCACAAGCAAACGAGACATATAAAAGCAAACGCTAATGACACTGCATAGGGAAGAGAGGTTTTATAATACAATGAATGAATATGTACTATATAATGTGGTATGTGTTCATAAAATGTCGTATATCTAGTTTCCTGAAATTCTTCTGTGGAATTGTTGAGTTGAGTTGATTTTGAGTTTAACGTCCCGTTCAGCAGCGAGGCTATATGAGACGTGGACCTACTGATTAACGTGAAATCTAAACCACATGAGCTCCCGCCGGGAATCGAACCCGGTTCTCCCACGCGAAATCTGTGGAATTGTGTTTTGGAATGTAAGTTTCCAACTCCGCCCACGGATTTAGCCAGACAGGTACGAAGAATATAAAATCGAAAAGAAAACACAAGAAGTTTTGACATCAGATTTATTTTTGGTCTCTTTACATTATTCGGGTGGCAGGAAGGGTTTTTTCCCTTTTCTGCTCTTTAAAATTAAGAACGAAAACCAAATTCCTATCACAAGAAGCACATCGAGGACGAAGACCAAATAGCTCGCTAATGACCAGTGATAATTTCAGATGGAAGCCCAGGGGGATATCCCCCCCTCCCCCAAGGTATATCTCCGATCGTCGTCAATGGGTGGCTTATCACTATTTAAACAATACTACTTTCACAAACACGCACCTCTTTGTTAATTCGAAATCCCGCTGGAAAAATCATATGAAATCACCGAAATGATATAGGGTTTTGTACAACGGAAATTTAAAATTAGAGGAGATATATAAAATTAATATTTTTAAAGCTAATTGCCATTGCTAAAATGAACTTTCTTCATAAAGCAAAATCACAAGAAAATAAAAGCTGCTGTAAAATACGAAAAGTTAAGCTAGAAACATGTTTGTTTCACCAATATTCTCAAAAAAGTATGTTCTATAACTCTCGGTTCCCGTTTTAGATTAAAAAGGTCAAATTTCTATTTTAGTTCCGGACGAAGCAGTCTTCCACTTTATTGCGCTGGCAACGTCGCTGCAACCGGGTTGGTCGACGTGAGAGCAGCGCTGAAGGTCATACGCCAGTTCAAGTGACGCGTACTATACCAAAAATATACTGTTTACAAGTGCAATATTTAAAAAAAAAAAAAAAAGCTTTTGCTACATTAAAAAAAATAAATGCGACACAAATGCAAAAATTGTGATAATTGATGCTACAAATTATCAAAATTGTTGCGAAAAAGTTTCGTCTCTACTCATTATTAACAAGTCAACATCATAGTTCTCCTGATTGTGGGTTGAAGTCATCAGTATATAACAGCAATACTGTTTTATAAATTCCTTAATACTGTTTTATAAATCGTTTGATTAGTGTACGTAACTACTTCGACCAGCATAGAGTTCGTAAGAAATATATTTCATGTTTCAAATAGTGTATTTGCGGAAGGTGCTACCTGTTTCACTACTGACCAACGACATGCTAAATCACATCTACTCGTCCTATGAGTTAGGGTAGGACAGCGTACATTCCATGGTATCTCATTATCTTTTCCTCAGTATACTGGAATTAATAAACTTAGACATTCTGTTGCAACATTTATGTCGTTACCAATTAGTTCCTGTGAGACCGCTGTTAAGACTAGTTATTAATTAAAATGCAGCTATAGTACTCGTCCATTTGTTAGTTCCTTACATCATTCACTTATATATGTATTTTAAAATCACATATTTCGTATTACAGCTGTGCCGAAAAAAGGGCATAGCTCTGTATAATTCAACATAATCTGATGACCGTTTATGATAAGTGCAGATTATTGGAAGAGTTCTACTCGAAACACCTTCTTGATTATAAGGTAGTCGTTTAGAATTTTTATTATTTATTTATTTACTTTAAAATGTTGTATTTATGTAGTGGCGTATTTAAGGGTACTTCCGGGTTTAAGCCTCCCGAAATTGTATTTACTATTTTAAAGTACACGAAATATCTTGCAGAATTTTCATATTTGCAGGAACAAAGTTAACAAAGCCCCCGAAATAAAATCGTAAATACGTCACAGAACTTACGTATTTAACATTAGCACTCATCCTTTTCATTGATGTAAGAAGCGATGGCGTGATTTTTTCGACCACTTCTTTTATTGGTGCTATCTTCGAGCTTTGACATAACACTTTCCCTACATGTTCATTCGTCAATCACTTCAGAACAAGTCAAATCAATCAATTTTAATTCATTTTTCTTTGCCATAGAGATGAAACGATTCTTTGTCAATATTGACGTCAATTTATTCACAAGTTATTACTGAAAGTATATCGATGGTGTTTCTAATAAAATGTTTTGGAAATAACTTTGGAAACTTTTAAAATTACATTTGTCTTAACTTGAACATATTGTATACGTGAAGTGGTTTGTTCGAACAGGAAAATAAAAACAGTGATAAAATTAATAACAAGTTAACCGGTTGGTAATAAATACTGCTATTTACATTTTAGTTCGCTGATCAGGATATATCAGCTAACATGGTTGTACTTAATTCACTGTCTGCCAAATCTTGAAAATGAAATCTTTCAGTTTAACGTAACACGATTATGCCCAAATTTAGACTAAGGGAGACGATGATTAAGGCAAGTGAAGGATGACGGAAGATTTGGTGGAATAAGAATGTGGAAGTACTTCGAGAAAACCCACGGATACGATGTTGTCCACCATATAGTTACTTGGCCAGGGATCGAATCTGGGACCGCACGCACCAGAGGTAAGTTCTCTACCGCTGAGTCACGGTGCTCCCCTAGTTTTGTTCAAGAAACCTAGAGATAGTGTGCGTAGAGAGACGACAAATATTACTAATTTGATATTCTGTCTCAAAGGCAGTTATTGGCAGTGTAAAGCCGTAGGCAGTGTAACGTAGAATAGAAGTCGGATCAGAGATATATCAAGTATGAGAACTTAGTTGTTTAATTCGTTCTACCAATGTCACTACTCCATATATCTCCATAGATCGTAATTAAGCCCCAAAGAGTAGTTAGATCAAGAAAGAAAATGTTAAATCTAAGCTAAATCGTGGGCGCAATGTTGCTGTTAGGACATGTTGTGTATAATCTATGTTGTCTGTGAATTTGAAACTTTCAGTTCACCGATGATTTATGGTAAGTTCCAGGAAGCACATTTTCCCATACCTCCTCTCTCGTATCATCCTTCAACACGCATCAATCAAACAATTAAATGGGTTTCTGGATCATTTGTCCGTGTTTCCTTCGTTGGGGCCATTCATTACGAACTTGTCATTGTGCATTACTCGTTGGTATGACTTGTTTCAATAGCTTCATATTGTAGCTCATTGAACCGAGGACCGTTTGAATACCACTCAACTATTAAATTTCTCTTCTTCTTTCTTTTATTCCTTTTTACAACAATTCAATTACATTTTTTTCTTCCATCCATCCAAATACACCGCTCACTCACATGGCACAATATACACAAAAGAATATGATCAAAAGTAGAGTCATTAGGCGATGAAATTTCCTACATTTTATGACAAATAATTGCGACTAAAATGTCATCATTATTAACAATATTTTCACAGGAAGATTACATGAATCTATTAAAGTAGATCTATTATCGTCACACATGTGTGTATACTTAAACCATTACTTTGTCAATACAGTTCATCAAAACAATATGTATGTATGCACATTTTAACAAAAGGGAACTTTATGTTACTGCTAAACTTAATTAATTAACAGTAAATATAAAGTTTTCCTTTGTTACAAAGTGTGCATAAACACTTTTTTGACGAACTCTATTGCCAAAGTTATAGTTTAAATATACATAAAAAGTTTAATACATTTAAAATGAAGCACAATAAAGTTTCTTGCACGTACGCAGATACTGAAGGTGTTTAACTCTGCGGTTGGATTTTAAAATAACATTTTTTTCTTCTGCAGATGGAGAACTTTTGATGTGTTTTGTATTTTTTAATCAGTAGAAAAATTTCGTTTAAGTTGCATTTATTTTAAAATCACTTATGAAAACTACAAACCTAGTTCTTACATATACAGGCCGTCTCAAAAGTCCCCTGAAATAGGAATCTCTGTTATTATCAGAGTTATAACAATATGTAAGAGGGAAAACCGTCTCCAAATATTATGTTTTCAATCTAAAATGAAAGAATTTTTTAAATCGAATGACAGTGGTGTCTCTAGAAGGCAAAACTGGGGGGAAGGGAAGCCAAACCCAGACTACGATAGGTCTATCATGAGTGTATTATAAACTTTCAAAAATACATAAATAATAGCTTAAATTATATTTGTAACTCACAAAACTGGGGGGCCTAGGCCCCCGGCCTTGAGCTAGCTCCGCCACTGTCGAATGAGCTGTTTGGGCTGTACACTCTTTATGCGGTCAATGTTAAATGAAAATGCAACGTTGCCATTTACCTGGACCCACAACATAAGTCAATGAAATTATTGTTTGACATGGGGGCTGGCCATCGACATGTTATCGTAAAAGACAGTAACTTCATTCATTTATGTTGTGGGTCCAGAAAACTGGCAACTTTACATTTTCGTTTAACATTGGGCGCATAAAGAGTGTACAGCCCAAACGGCTCATCCTATTCAAAAAATTCTTTCACTTCATATTGAAAACATCATATTTGGGGACGGTTTTCCCGCTTACATTTTGTTCTAACTCTGATAATAACATAGTTACCCCATGTGAGGGGACTTTTGAGACGCCCTGTATAATTTGTTATACATACAATAACTGTTCTAAAGTATTTTTCGTTAACAAGTTCTGTAAAAGAAAAACTACGATATTATATTTGAGTTCATTCTAGACGTAATGACAATAAATAATACAGAAATACTTGGTGCAAACAATCTTAAAAATTGGATGCATTGTCTTTCACTTTATATATATATATATATATATATATATATATATATATATATATATATACAGGGTGCGGCACGTAAAACCGGCCCGTCGTAATATTCTGGTATATTGTGTTTTTAGCAACACTTAAATAATCTACCTTCCTACCAAGAGATGGCGTGTCGAGGTCGGGTCGACTTACGTGACCTGCAGCAGTCACGTGCAGCCGCAGCCAGTGAAACTTGTCGAAACCAGTTGAGAAAAAGGCCTCGTTGTGTTAAGCCGGGTGAGTGTCAGTGTATGATAATGCCGTATTCGATACCCGAGCGTGTTGCCATTGTTGAAGGGTTCATTCTCACTGGATCTTTTGTGAAAACAAAGAATTTTTTTCGGGAGAAATTTCCAGGACGTTCTGTGCCAGCAAAAAGCACCATTCAGGAATTGATTGAAAAATGGCGGCGTACAGGATCGGTTCAAAATGCTCCCAGGAACAGACGACCATCTGTCTGCACACCTGAATTAAAGATGCAGGTGGAGGAGATAATGACAAGAAGTCCTCGAAAGTCAACCAGGAGATTGAGTCAACAGGTTCATGCGAGTGAGAGAAGTTGCAGACGTGTTTTAAGGGGACTGAAGTTAAAACCGTACCGGATAAGTGTTGTGCAAGAACTGAAGGAGCCTGACCTGCAGAAGAGGGTGCATTTCTGTTCATGGCTGTTGAGCAATGTTGCCAGTGGTTTCTTGGATCCACTAATGCTCATCATGAGTGACGAGGCGTGGTTCCACCTGTCTGGGTACGTAAATTCCCAAAACAACCGGTATTGGTCGACAGAAAATCCACACGCAATCCACCAGGTACCCTTGCATGATGAGAAGATTGGTGTTTGGTGTGCCATTTCCGCCACACGCGTTATTGGGCCCATATTCTTTGAGACGACAGTGAACAGTGACGTGTATATGGGAATCCTGGAGGAGTTTTATACACACTTGACCGACGAGGAGCGTCAGTTATGTTACTTTCAGCAGGACGGTGCAACATGCCACACATCAGCTGCATCATTGTCCCTTGTGCATGAGATGTTTACACCAGAGAGGACAATCAGCAAAGGCTTGTGGCCTCCTCGGTCACCAGACTTGTCCACGTGTGACTTTTACTTATGGGGAGTGTTAAAGGGAAGAGTATACGAAACAAATCCACACACAATTGAAGAACTCAAGACCAGGATCCAGGATGTCACCAATAGCATTACAACACAAGAACTGACAAGGGTATATATGAATCTCCTCAATCGTGCTCACATGTGTGTTGAAGTGGGCGGAGGACACTTTCAGCACCTGCTGTGAAGGCTGCTGTGAAGGTGAGTAGTCATATTCAATACATTACATTTCATTTGTGTGTTGTAGTTAATCATATCCAATACATTACATTTCATTTTATGTGTTCACTTTACGGGCCGGTTTTACGTGCTGCACCCTGTATATATATATAAGAACGACAATCCTCTAGCACTAGAGATTTTCAATAGGCAAGTCACATCAGAAATGGCGATGGAATGGGCTTTACACCGTCTCTTCCTCACTTTGGAAAAATGAAACTAACTCTTTCAGTTTTACGTCCCACAGTTACGCCGGCCAGGCTAAAGGAGACAGTGATGATAAGAAATGGTGGAATGAATGAAGTGTACGGAATCGGGAGAATCTCTAGAAAATCCCCACACATGGTATTTGTCCACTAAGTTCACTTGGCGCGAGCTGGGATCAAACTAGGAAAATGCACCAGAGATAAACGTTCGACCACTGACCCACCGTTTGTTTAGTTTGTCTCATAATCTCCAAATATTAATGTGATAAGATAAACACAGAGTGATACTTGAAAATTTAATTTAGTATGTTACGTTCGTAAGTATCGCATATACACATAAAGGTAATCAAGAAAGTTCTGTCGCTTTTCCTGGAGGTCTTTCTTCAATTGGCCCTCACGCCGTTAGACAAGGGGAAGGACAGTTGTTGGTGTGGGTATATCCAACAAATTTATGGTTGTTGTAGCTCAGTTATCCCGTAAACTTGCGTAAGGACAGGGTGAATATGGGACCTCCACAGAGCGTCATAAAGGCATGAATGCTGTACGAGTTCAAATTGGAGTCAAACGCCGCTGCAGGGGAGCGAAAGATATGCCAGGCCTTTGGTGACGTGACTTGACTACGTGGAGAGTGCAACGGTGTTTCAACAAGTTTTAGGACGATGACGAAACACTCGAAGACGAATCACGTGCCGAAAGACCAATACATGTACAAAATGAAGATCTTCAGCAACAATTGAGACGAACAGTGGCCATACATGTGACGAACTGGGGCTACAATTGAGTGTGAGTGGAGAAACCATTCGACAGCACCTCCATTAACTTGGGAAGCACTACAAGTTGGGTCTCACATGATTTGACTCCGGACCAGAAGGCAACGTACGCAGACACCTGTGTTTTTTGCTGTTTCGTCTGAGAAAGGAGCCATTTCTGGAAAGAGTGTTGATATGTGATGAGAAGTGGATCCTGTACCAAGCTCCAGGGCGCCGTCATCATTAGTTAGTATCCCATGAGCTGGTTCCGAAACAGCCGAAACCAGTAATGCACCAGAAGAAGGTCCTTCTGTGTGTTTGGTAGACCGCTCGTTGCATCGTGCATTGGTCAGAGAAAAAATGCAACTGTGTACTGTCAGCATTTGAACAGTGTTCAAGAAAAACTCAAATTTTTCTAGAGCCAGCACTTCTGAATCGTAAAGGGGTCCTCCAGTTACAGGACAGCGCTAAGCCCCACGTGGCTAGGATGACCCGGACACTATTCCACGTCTTGGATGGGAAACATTATTGTATCCGACATACTTCACGGATATTGCACAATAGGATTATCACCTTTTCCATTTCTTGGACAATCATCTTAGAGAACTTCAGTTCTAATCCCTAGTGAAGGTGCAAAATGCACTTGATACTTTCTTCTCTTCACGACCCACCAAATTCTACCGCGATTGAATCCACGGCCTTCCAGAACGTTGGCAGAAGTTCGTTGATGCTGATGGGAAATATTTTTGATCTTCCATATATGCCTTAGGTGACATATCGATGTTCGAAGATGGTAGGTGGAAAAGCGACAGAACTTTCTTTGTTGCCTTTATATTTCTGTTTTGTTACAAATAATATATATGTGTTTCAAATATCTTAAATTTTTAAAAAATAATTCGAAGGGTCCGAATATTAATGAGAGACATTATGTCTTACCACACAAGTGTCCGCTGATAAGGAGCCAAAAATCAGTGTTGGAAGTGGTAGTTACAATTAGGAGGAAAGTGTCTGAGAATGTTTTCACACCCTGAGATTAGGAGTTACTATGATATATGCTGCTTAAACTAGGTCAGATAATTGAAGCGATTTTAGTTGAACAACATTAAGAAGATATGTGAGGATTGGTACTCTTAGTAAGTAAGTCAGTTGACAGTTATTAAAGTATTACTGTCAAGGAACCTTATTGATTATCTGTAGCTCTGCGTGTATTTAAAGAAGAAGCAAAATAAAAAAGGTGGAATCAAATTCAGTTTCTTTAAATTAGACAAAAGTTTTTAGTAGTAGACGACAAACATGGTTTAGCTCATAACCAGTGCAACTTTATATAACCTTAGAACATAACAGTCAGTTGTACTTGTTATCTTACTTGCAAAGGTTTTACATGTAACTAATAGTGTTCGTGAGTGTTGTGTCGAAGGAAGAAGAATTTTGTCCGTGTCAGTGGACAGAATAGAGCAAATTGAACTAGAAAGTACACATGTATTATGATACTAATGACGTATTATTATGGAGATCGCAAACAGTCACATGTCGAGGTGCGATGGTAATTTGCTGCTACTTTTCTCGAACGTAATTCAGTTTCGAATTCAACAATCGAAAGAACCATTCAACACTTTGTGGATACTAGAAGTGGTAAAAAATACGTGTGATTAGGAAGGCTGAAATCGTGTACCAATTAGGCAGTTTCTTTGGATGCGTTGGAATACTTAGTGGAAACTCCGCAAACATCTACAACCAGCGTAACAAACAATGCTTATCGTTTCTCAGAGTTCAGTGCATCGAATTCTAGGGCGCAGTAAGTTTACATCTTACGAACTCCATTTAGTACTCGAGCTGACGGCAGATAACTTTGATCACCGCACTGAATTTTGCGAAGTAATGTTGCAAAATATTGATGACAATAGTATTGACTTAAATGACATTGTATTCTCTGATGAGGCGACATTTACGTTAAACGGTCAGGTGAACTAGCTGACATCATCCCTTATTGGAGTGATGGAAACACACATTGAATGATGAAATATCATACGTGATATCCATAGAAGCTGAATGTTTGTGCAGAATGATAGTAATCATCATTATTTGGTCCTCTTTTCACTGACAGCAATCTAACAGGTAAGAAATATTTGACAATGCTTCGTAAACAGTTCCTGCCATCAATTCTTCACATATAATTTTATTCACGTTTGGTTCTAATAGGACGAAGCACAGCCACCCTATGGAAGAAACTTTTGACAATATTTACATAAAAACATTTCCACAATGATGAATTGGGAGACGAAATGTGTTCTAATAGTTTGCAATATTGCCAGATCTGTCACTCCTGGATTACCTTCTATAAGAGTACATGAAGGATAAGGTGTGTCACACCAAACCACATACCATGATTCACTTACGGCATCTCATTCTGAAAGAAATCAGAACACTTCCTTGTGAAATGTTAAAGCGTGCACTTCCCAATTTTTCACTAGTATTACCTACAAGACTTGAAATTTTTCATCTCGTGATCGACACTAATTAAAATGTAAAAATTAAAGGTGAACCGGAGTAACTTTTCGGATTTGGATTTGATTTAAGTTTAGTGTCCATTTCAGCAGGCCACTATTCGGAACAGGCATTGGTTATGGAAAACTGAAGAGCCATACTTATATAACGCTGGTCAGCACTCTGGTGCCTCCCAGGTTCCCTCCATAGTCTTTTAACAGATATATCTTATGCGCTTTGGAACAAGGGTAGATTGATAAACAAATCCTTACTCCATTGCGATCGAATTTGAGCAGTCCAGTTTCCAGTTAACGAGAAGATGCCCTATCAAATACACTCACGGGATCCTATAAATTAACGTAATGATATTCAACCTGGTACAAGCGTACTCCCACGGATACGCAATGAGTTCTTAGGCAATACGTAAAATTAAAAATAACATATACCACAACAAAACTGAGTTATTTACTTAATAGATCTATATAAACAAAATCAGCGACTGGTCTAAGGCTCACGGGTTAAAATTAAATGCAACAAAATCGCAGTGCATCTTAATTGGCTCCCCAAGAATTCTCTCTTCTATTAATATCTATCAGCTCCCAAATATAAAATTGTCCAATACTGTTATTCCATTCTCTAAAACTGTCAAAAATTTGGGAGTCATACTAAACCAAAATCTCTCCTGGTCAGATCAAATAAATGGAGTTTGTAAGAGAGCATTTGGTGCCCTGCATACGTTAAATCGACTAAGAAATTTCTTACCAATATCTCTGAAAATCAAACTTGTCAAGGTACTGGTGTTTCAACATCTTGACTATTGCGACTCAGTCTATTCTGATCTAACAGAAAATCAATCAAAGCGCTTGCAAAGAGTGCAAAATGCCTGCATTAGATTTATTTTTAATTTAACTTACAGGGAACATCTCACATCTTTTTATTAAAAAAACTGTCATGGCTGACGTTAGTTGAAAGAAGAAATTTACATAATCTTACCCTATTGTACAAAATACTTTCTACGTCAGAACCATCGTACCTAGCCCGTAGATTTTTATATTTATCAGACTTTCATACTAGAAGCACAAGATCACAAGATAATTTCTTGCTATACCCAGTCACAATTCTGATTCATACTCAAAATCCTTCCCAGTAACTACTCGCCTCTGGAACAGTCTACCTCAATTAATACACGTTTCCACAGTTGCCAAATTTAAAAAATCTGTAAATTCCCTTCTCTATCTTCGTTTCACCAAATTATTAATAACCCATATATGAATACACAACCAATAGGTAACCTATGTTAATTTGTACAGCTTATATATTCATACTTCTAGTACCGCTATATGCAATATGCAGTTTAGGTTTCTCCATGTTATTTTGTTTTCTCTATTGTATATTATTTTCAATTTTTGTTTTGAAGTGTTTAACTATTTTTTCTACTTAAGTAGTATATTCTTTTTTTATGTGGTTCAATACTTTTCTTTTGTAATTTTTAATATTTTCTATGTATTGGTGCTTTTTAAAAAAACAAAAAACAAAAAAGAATGTATGCACGCGGTTAAGTGCTCGGAGAAGGCTGCAGAGCCTTAACTTCGCCACGTAAAATAAGTCATAGATAAATAAATAAATAAATAAATAAAAATGAAAGAGATCTTTCAGGTTATGAACTCACGGGGAAACGGATTATCAGTTTGAAGTGAATTTTAGAACACAATAAGTGTTAACCACAGCCTAAGATTTTTATCATCTATATATTAATAGCGGTGTCTGTGAACAAAAAACTTCAGATCCAAATTGAAAGTAACTATGTTTGTGACTCTTAATCTCTTGAACCAGCCGACCGATCACGATCAAATTTTTGACGTAGTTGCAGTTCTGGCCTGGGAGTGTTTCTAGCTATTCACTTTGACGGTAGAACTTAGGGGAGGGGAGGAGGTGGGAATTATATAAAAAACAATAACAACAACAGGGGAGGGGAGAGATATATGAAAATAAATAAAACTTATCCGATCCACCTGACCGATCTGGATCAAATTTTCAACATAGATGACGTTCGAGCCTGGAAAGTTTTTCTTAATATTTTCACTTTGACGGTAGAACCTAGGGGAGGGGTAGGGGAGATTAATACATAAAAATAAATAGAAGTTAACTCTTGAACCACCCGACCAATCTCGATCAAATTTTCAACATACATGACATTCGAGCCTGGGATAATTTTTATCATGCTGTGCCCCGCAACATGGGGAGGGGAGAGGGATATGTAAACTCACTAAAAATGACCAATATCAAAGAGCGTTTTTGTAATAGTAAAAACGGAACATATTATTATTTTTCTTTTAGTTAACCCAGCGAAATCGGGGTGCGTCTTAGATTCGAGGACGTCTTTAAATTCGAGAAATTATCGAGATATTAACGTGTTAATAAAACTACTACGCTAAAAATAAATATTTTTAATTTTGTATCATATTCAATCATTCAGAGGGGGCGCGGTGGCTCAGTGGTAGAGCGTTCACCTCCGGTGCTGGGGTCTCTGTTTCGATCCCAGCTCGCGTCGTGTGGACTTTGTGGTGGGCAAACACCGTGCCCGTGGGTTTTCTCGGAGTTCTTCCGTTTCCTCCCACTTTCTTCATTCCACCATTTCACTCATTTCTCACTATCACTGTATCCTTTAGCCTAACCGGCATAATCGTGGGACGTTAAACTTAAAGATTTCATTTCATTTCATTTTCAATCATTCAGACAACAATAGTGTCTTGCGCTATCACAGGACGTGCGGGTTTGCTAGTACTACGTAGTGGGCGTATCCTAAGGGGCAGAGAGAGTTCAAAATATATGTCAAAAATACAATATATCATGAGCGCGTGTAGTTAGGAAGTCGAAACTCGATACACTCCTAATTAAAAAATAGACAAACATGTGTCTCAGAATTTTAGAAACTTTCCATTTTAAAGGGACGTTATTGCTGCATTGAAATCGACATTGTATGTTTCTTGTGATCACATCACAAGAAAATGACTTAACCGTTTGAAATTATATTTGGAACATAGTGAATACCTACTTCAAGGTGTTTCAAGCTAGGTTTTTATCATATGTTAATTTTATCAAAGGACGCATTATCCTAAAGACCAAAGGAGAAAATCGCTTCAAATATTTTCCATAAGCTTGTATTTTCTGTCCGAATAACAATCATTTGATCTCGTAAATAATAAATTCTGTAATTTAATTTTGATACAGGTACCTATCATTTGAGTTAAAAGTACCTTAAATCTGAAGGTACATATGTGAATGAAAAAGTACCTTTACGAGTTCGAGAGAAAAAGATAAAATACCACTGGATTAAAATAAGTAGCAAATAGATCTATCCCTAAAGGAGTTTTGTAATACAGTATATGCCCTTAATGAATTATTCTAAATTACTTTTCGTAATTTAAACTAGCGTTTAATTGTTATTATAGACCAGTTACTTATTTACATTTACACGTATTTTTAAAGTATCTTTCTTCCTCTGTTCTTTTTCAGGCAAGTCCACAACATTCAAGTCTGTTCTATTAATTTTACAACGTAAGTCTTAAGAGTAAGTAGGAAATCCAGCTAAATAGATTTGTGTTTCCCTATTTGTGTGTTCTGTTCTCATGTTTCGGCATGTACGGTTTGCCGATAAATTTTAATACCAGAAAAATGTTAGGGTTTATCGAAAAAAACAATTAAGATTCGCCAGTTTTAGCACTTAGGTCTACATGTTAGTCGTGCACCAATGGGTGGAGTCCACAGATCGCCACCCAACCCCAAAACTTCCTAACTCAACATATATTTGTACACTTTCTAACAAAACTTTACTTACCTTCCAGGGAAATGACTATTATAGCATGAAAATTTGATCTTACACTTCATCTGTACTCTTATAAAAACAATTTAGTTCTATCATTTTTTTAAAAAATATATAGGTGGAAGTATTTTACAATTATTTATCATCTTTTTGGGTTGTATTAAACCTCGCTCCCGAAAGCTTGGACACTTCCTAACCTAAAAAAAATTCTGTGTGCGCTCTTGCTACATGTCATGACATGTTGAGTAGTAATCTTGCTCTTGGAGCATTTAACAGCATCAAAGAATATACTGTTAATCGCTAGCGCTAGTTGAAGACATAAAATTATTGAAGAGAAAAAATAATATCATTTCTTTCCCACACCTTCTTATAACGGTAACATAAGATTCTTTACGCTTTTTTGTAGATTTAATATGCTCAAGGGCGCCCATCAGGGGGGCAAGGTAGGGCGATCGTTCCCCTATAGGAAATTGTACTTCGGAATATTGAAAACCCAACAGAATTTTTAGAATATTTACCGCAAAATTTGAAACTATATTTGAAATGTCCCTCATACTTTCCCCCCTCTGCAAACCATAACATGGGCGCCCTTGAATGTGCTTTATACATTTTATTGAGGCTTCAAGAACTGAATTACAGTTATTTACAGAAAGTTCTGTAAGAGTGACATGCTATTTGAGCTAATATTTATGATGAAAGTATATATCACAAGAAGGTATCTTCTTTCAGTTCTTCTAAGACGATGCAAGTATCTGATATAAAAAGTTTTTAAAAAATCGTAGAAAATCCATTGTACAACTGGATTGAAGGAATGTGATATTTGTATTTCAATATCTTAAGTGCGTATGTGTGTGTGTGTATATATATGATTGGTAAAAGGGTGAGTTTTCGCTTCTTCTGTACTATACCCCTTCCAAAGAAGTTTCCTCCTGTCTTGAAAGCCTATTCGCGTAGAGCGAGGAGTCATATTTTAGTGTCGGAGTTTCTAAGAAATTCAATTTACCACCCTCTCATGCCCGTTAGAGCAAAGTTTTGATTGCGTATAACATCTCTCTGCTCTGATCGATGTCTTCAGTTCGTTGATAATATTTCCCTCTCAACTTTTTTTATATTCTTTTTCTTCGACTGATCCTTTATATATAATTCTCACCTCTACGTTCACATGCTCTTTCGCTTTTTTTGAACTGAAATTTTCCGCAGTAGTACCAACTTATATCGTACAACATTGTATCGTTAATATCTCTTGTTTCCATGTACTGTATTACTAACCTATAAGATCAATGATATATAGTGGAATTACGAACCAAACCATCTTTCCTTATCAGCAATAAAATTGTAGAAAGGGCATTAGAGGACACGTGTAGACCATCATGTGTCTAATGTTGCATCAATTACAGTCAGTTAGCTTCTTGTCTAATGATAAAAGGGCATAAGATGAATTGACCTGCTCTTCTATTGAATACTCTTATATCTTGACCTTCGAGGGGGAAAGTTGTTTTTGTTTGTGTGACAAGTATTGTAATTAATTAGTTAATCTCGTATTGTATCCTTGTATTCATCAATATTATAATTCCAACTGAGGTATATACCAATCAAAACAAAACAGAATAAAAAGACGGCATCATCTTCTTTGGTATCTAAAGTCAGGTAATTAGTTATCAACTAAATAACGCTTTTTAATGTAGCATTTGATATCAATCTTTACGTAACATCAAATTGCGGTTTCCGTGCCATATATTGTAATCAGAAACATAAACTTTTGACATTTTCACTTAATATAGTCAGTTCTTAAAGCTTCTTTAATGGATTGCACACTTTATTATCAGATGTGCTCATGCACAAGTGAATGTGTATTATATGAATAAGCAGCATAGAAGAGAATTCCATTCTTTCGAAAGCGGTTGTCCTGACGACAACCGAAAGATAAACATTAAAACAAAATTAATCATAATCAATTAAGACTAACCATCAATCTAAATCAATAACTAATTCTCATAATCTTAGAATTAATCTTTATGAACATCAACTAGCAAATGCCTCTACGTGTTAATGCAGCTAATATTTTGCAATTCATCTCCGTCTTTCATACAGGATTGTTTGAACTTGCAGTCATCCATAGAATTCGAAAACCCCATACGAGAATCTTAACAAACCGTAACCACCACTTTTATTCCCTTCTAGTTTACATATATTTTTTTTTTAAAAAAAAAAAGGCTAAAAGACGTATTTAGTTATTTTAAACAAAGAGTTCAAATACCGAATTTCGTGTTGTAGTTCCCTATTTCATCCTTCTCACGTTGAATTTCCAAAAATCCATTTTTAGAAATGTCTTACCTCATTAAACCTATGAACTGTACAAATTTCAAGTTTTTAGCTTAAGTAATTTGGCTGGAGTGTTGGTTAGTCCGTCAATCAAGAGTACTTCTTTCATACATCTGTAATTAAAATTAGGTTTGCACTACACGAGAGCAAAATAATCACACTAAATTCACTGAAAGTAAAATTTATTCTGTCTTGTATTATGAGAACATAAATGCTCTATCTTCATGCATTTGTTAATGATTTTGCTTTAAAACAATGCAATGGAATCTTTCGGTATAATGTCCCACGATTATGCCCTTTAGGCGAAGGGAGACGATGAGTAAGGCAATTGAATGTTGATGGAAGAATTGGGTGGAATGTGAACGTGGGAGGAAATGTGAGTACCCGGAGAAAACCCACTGACGCAAACTTACTTGGCCTTGAATCAAACCAGGGAACTCACAAACCAGAGTTAAGCGCTTTACCACTAATCTACCGTGTTCCCAGCTTTTGCTTAAAATTTTACAATATAGGTCTTTCCATTTGAATGATATAAATAAACCAGAAATTTATATTCATAATACAATTACAAAGACTGTAATAGATAACTTCAAAATGACAACAATTTTAACGGTTACTTCAAACTATAATAACTTCAATTATAGAGAAGGTAGAGGATAAAAATCAGGTGAAGACGATACATTCATGAATCTCAACGTAAAATGTTGCCTAAACCCTGTTCGGCCTAAGCTCTAAACTGCGACAAACAGAGCCACGTGAAACTAAATCTCGCTTATTTGCCGTTGGCCTACCAACGCTTGTACACCCCCTCAAAATAGTTCATATGATTTGATTAATACTTTTACTATTAAGCTCCTTATAAAACTACTACATTGTTATAAATGACAAAAATATAATACATATTATCTAATAATACTGCAATCAAGTGTGGGTAATGAAACAATGGAAATAAACACTAAGCATGTGCAGCAATTATGGAGCCAATTCAACTGTAGATGTATGTTCTGCTTAAGAGTCTTCATCCCGGCGATATTAAAATACCGCTAATTTTACAGTAATTATCTGATATCTTCAAATAGATAAAAGATAATTGAAATATGGAACAAGAGCGCTCTAGACAATATTATTTTGCGTGAGGTACCGTTATCACAAATCACCTAGCGGCTTTCCGTTTTCAGCTGTTTAGAAACGCGAAAATAAATGCCGATTTTCAAAATGGCTCGAAATCGAAAGCAGATAAGTAAGTCGTGATAACGGTTTCTCATGTAAAATGATATTTTCTAGGGCGCTCTTGTTCCACATTTCGATTATATTTTATCTATATGAAGATATCACATAATTACTGTAAAATTAGCGGTATTTTAATTTCGCCGGGATGAAGACTCTTAACGTCTGAAAGATGGGTCACATGAATCCCGGTTCCGCGAGTATTGTGAAACATCAACAAGGGAAACCTTTACTCACTAAGAAACAATTGCTTACCAGTGAAATTCAAATCATTTTTCTATTCTTTCGAGTTTTTCTTTCTTTTCTGCTGCTGCCCTAAGTATCTCTAAAATACGACACAGTATTGTCAAAATGCACTTGCTCCTCCCCGTGGAGAGTGGGAGTGATGCATCACTAGCCAATCATATTTGTGACAAACGGAAGAATGTAAATATTTTGTTTATCGGAGTTTAGAACTTATGCTGAACAGGGGTTGAACACTCCTGATATTTTACGGGTTGAACACTCCTGATATAAAGTAGTGTAAGGAGCTATTGGTTGATTTTTTCTATATGTGGCTGTCAAAAATGCAATAATGACATTCTCTCCTTGTTCTAAATAGCTGCTAAAAAGTGCTCTTAAAATATTTTTCTTTACGTAAGTAGATGCTAATTGAATTTAAGACTATATTTTAATTTATGATCTTGCCACGAAGTAAATAACATGACAAGTGCGTCATTGTTAGAATATCATCATCATCATAGGTATTCTGTCTTTATTGGCAGGTCACTTGCCGCAGATGAGAAGCTTCCATGCTCCACGGTCCTCCGTTAACCTTTTCGTCTTCTCGTATGATCTTTCTGTTTTAATATCATCTATTAATTGTAGTCTCCTTCGCCCCCTCCCCCTCTTTCCCGCCACCATATCCTCTAGGACGTCCCTCATGATACAATCTCTTCTTAGGCAATGTCCCAACCAGTTTCTCTTCCTCTTCCTAATAATATCTAAAAGTGTTCTTTTCTCACCCACCATTTCTAACACTCTCTCATTCGTTTTCCGCTCGACCCAACTAATTCTTTCCATTCTTCTCCACACCCACATTTCGAAGGCTTCCAATTGATTTTCGTCACTTTTACGTAATGTCCACGTTTCCGCCCCTTACAATACAATAAAAAAGGGTTAGAATAAAACAATCAATAATACAAACAATATGTTCATAAACAATATGTATTTTTACATACACAGAACATAAATAAATAAACACGATAATAAATTAAAAAACCGTCAGTAAATAAAAAAAACTGATTACGAATGACAATTTTAGCCCCATAAAAATTCAATTTTCTCCGAAAATACACATTAAAATTTAATCATAAGCGTCTCATGGTGATTTAATTGGTATATGGCTTATCGTTGAACAATATATTATACTTAAAATAAAAATTTAAGAGTTACTCATAATTCTGAGTTCTATCATATCAATCATATTATGTACTGTCGTATTGGTAATGTCATATCAAGAACATTTGATGAGGGCATATTTCAGTTTCAGATTCATCTTGACAGATAGATAGTTATCGTACAACATCATTTTAGCCATTTCTACTGTATCATCGTACCCAGAGCCGGATTTAGGTTTGGTGGGGCCCTAAGGCATCGAAGGTAATGGGGCCTTTTAAGTATCAAGATGAAGGTAGACACCCTATATATATATATATATATATATATATATATATATATATATATATATATATGAAGGAACTATAGATATTTTAGGAAGCAGGCTAGCATAAGGTATCCCATTACTTACATCATAGGAATGTACCTAACACGAAGCACTTTTGCTATATATGGATTTTATTTTATTTATTATTTTTCTTACATTTTGGAAATGTACATCCAGTTGTTTTCTTTAATTTTTGGAGTCCCCCAAGAGAATGAAGCCCTAAGCTATAGCTTGTTTAGTTTATACGTAAATCCGGCACTGGTCGTACCACACGAAAATCGAAAGAAGAAACCAAAATGTACTAAATTAGGTTAGGTTGGATTAGGTCAGGACACAATCTGTTACAACCTTGGCATTTACTCTCAATTTTAACACTGCCTTTCCCGCCACTGTGTATCTCTCAACCAAGTAATACCTTCTGCCTCCACATATAGTGCTACTTGCATCGAAAACAACCCATAACAACAAACAACACCTTCATAGTTTCAACTATTTTCCTCACCTGACTTTCACTCACATTTCCTCACAAACTAAAATTCTACAATGTAACCCGTAAATTTCCTAAAATTGGCCTACCAATACAGCAGTTAATCCCATTGTTTTAAAGTTTACAAAAAGTACTTTTTTTCGACAACTCATCGTGAGGATTTACACTTTCTGATTCTTTTTATTCAGTTCAATCAGTTCCATGTTAGTATTCTCTCATAGTTAGATATTTTCTCGTTAAATGCTAGTAAAAGTACGGAGGCCGCGATGGTCCAGTGGTAGAGCGTTCACCTCTGCTGTATGGGGTCCCTAGTTCAATCCCAGCTCGCACCAAATGGACTTTGTGGTAGACAACCACCGTGTGTGTGGGTTTTCTCGGGGTTCTCTCGTTTCGTCTCACTTTTTTCATTTCACCATTTCATTCATTCGTCATCATAATCGTCTCCTTTAGCCTAGCCAGCATAATCGTGGGACGTAAAACTCAAAGATTTGCTAGTAAAAGTAAGTTGATTGTCCATTTACCAACTATAGAAACAAAACCATCACCAATCAATCGGGAAAGACCACTACTTTCGTGTTTCTAGTGCCGTTAACAGTAACTTTTTTTCTCTGTATTTAGTAGTTATGAATTAATTACACCGCTTTGACATTCTTTATTTTTTCTTAAATTCTCAGAATTCAATTCGTAACTTGCAAGGAAAGTAGCGTAACATTAAAACCAACTAATATATGAAACTGAAGTATTATTTTTGGTATCCTTTTATTCAGAATTTCAGTTGAAAATTAAAATTCATGTTTATGCATATGAAAATATTAATCTGCTCTTCCCATTCACTTTTTCCAAGAAACAGAAATTCCGCGAAAACAAATAATAATAGCAATAACGTTGTGCATATTATTTTTAAAACTAGAAACGTATATAATTTCTAATTCAGAACAGACTATTAAATTTTGTCTAGGTTTCTTTTTTCCCTCTGTCTCTCTCTCTTAATTTCAATATACCTATTAGAATAGTATAATATACTGTAATTTCAGCCAGCAAATGTATAATGGAAGATATTATCAACATAGTGATTTTTCATGTAAAGATTAAATTGAGCAAACGAATATGGAAGATTTTAATTTAATTCTGCACAATGAATGGAATGTGCATGAGAAATGTACCATTGATTTCACATATTGTTCGTGTTTCAAAATGTTAAATGTGTTATGAGAACAATTGTTTGTTTATTGAAGTATAGAGTTCTTTTGTCTTTTTAGTAAGAAGGTTACATGAAATGTGAACCCATGATTAAGAAGGAATTCGAACATCGTAATGCCTTGAAATTTTTAAGTTTCTTCCACCAGGAACCGAACTCAGGACTCCGTGCACCAAAAGCACTCGCATGCTAGCGTGGCCTAGCGAAGCGTAGTCGTTAATGCTCTCGAGTTTGATGCGAGCGGTCCCGGGTTCGGTTCCCGTTGTGGGCACCCGATTGAAAAAGTTTAAGAGCTTTTCCAGGCCAGCCATTCTGAATGAGGTTTTCCTTATTGACAGCAGGCAAATGCCGAGATGGTATCTAAAACAGGCCACTTCCTTCCTTTCTCATTCCTTTCTTCCTTTACTTTCTTCGGACAGTATGCTCGTCGAGGGACGTCATCCCTCATACGTAAAGAGCTAACGTGATCATTAGATGCTGAAAGCCCAGCAATCTAGTTCCTAATTCCTTTGCATGCTAGCCGCTAGACCACCGGGGAAAGCAGTCATAAATATTATTAGCGTTTAAAGCCATTCAATAGAATAATGAGCGTAAACCTTCATGCATAGTTTTCGAGAAAATAAAAAATAATGATTTTTTAAACCTAAAAATTGCTGCTGTACGAGAACTTGTGCCGAAACTCACGCTGAAATATACCCTCATTGTGCTCTTCATTATTGTCTTAGCAAGGCGGCAGTACGTAGTGTGTTTAATAAGATATAATTTAAAATTGGCATTACTTTTTAAATTTTATTTATTGTTTAACTAAAATAGTAACTAAAAGCAAAAGCATCTCTTCATATATAACCGCAGTCCAGTAAGTTTGGTGACTGTGTCTATATTTCGAATGGATTGTTGTCTTATCTAAAACAGCAGTTTATGTCTTTCGAAGTAATCCCCGTTAATGATAATCTACTTCTGGAAACGGCTATACAAGTCATGGAAACTTCTTACGTACTAGTCTTTAGGGACGGCCTTCAGCTGGGTCGTAATATTATAGAGGATATCAGGCTTAGCGCCTATTTTGAATTTTCCCTGTTTGTTGTCATTCTTCTTCAAACAAGAAATTGTAATTATTAAATAATAAAGAAGAGACTTCCCTATGTTGTCACCTCATCCCAATACAAATTCATGCTTACCATTCTCTTCCTAGTTTCCGTAACTTCATCAAAACAAACTCAGCCACGCCGTTTCAGCAATTAAACTTCCCTATTAACCAAGATAATTGTGATGAGATAGTCATCCACGTGCGGAACACCAGGAAGAAGCAAAAGCTAGGAAGTAGAACAAAACCAGGGGACACGGAACCCTCGGTGTGAGAAGTGTTACAGAAGCCGCCAGAAACATACTTTGGACCCCTATTCAGAAGAGTCGTCGTAGCAGCAATTGAGAGACGGTTGGCACGCCTGGGCCCTCACCATCCACTGCATGACAGAGGTGTCATTCCGAAGAGGCCAGGACATCTGGAGACTGTTGCCCTGAGGTCGAGAGGTTCTTTACTCTCGAACGTGAGGTCCGGGATCGATACCAGACGGAAACACTCAACGGATTGGAGGATAAGGCTTCACCCAATAATTGAAGAGGCTCATCACATCGAAATGGCTGAGGTACAGTAAGACCCTTTCCTTTCCTAACCTTTGCGTCTCTGTGATCTTGTGCGGTGTGCGGTGAGTGCCTATTCAAACAATTCTTTGCCAAAGTTTACAATTTTCTTTTCTCTTGCGTCCATTCTGCTTCTGTCGTTCTTTGGATGCTTCGATTGTGTCCATTTCGAAATAGCAAAACCAAATATATCTCCGCAATATTGTGCTTCAATTTCCAGCGACTCTTGCAAAGTTGCACATACATTGCGTCTGGTTGCTTCAGTGGCCGCACAAAGTGGCGCTCTCTACGGACAGCGCTCTCTATTACGAGCTGTGTGTAGCTTCGTTGTGCAAGAATTGGTTGAAGTGGAAGCACTGTTGCGGAGATATATTTGAGGTTTATGTTTCGAAATGGACAAAATCAAAGCAGCCGAAAAACGACAGAAGCGGAAGGGACACAAGACAAAGGAAAAGTGTGAACTTTGGCAAAGAATTGTTTGAAGGGAGTCCTCACCTTGAGTACCCTAAAATGGTGTAAAAACTCTGCGAGAAACACGTTTGGTTTCAGTTTAATTTCTTTTTGAAAATGTTGCCACCACTTTCAGGCCCCGAAAAAAATATATGTTGTACCCAAGGGTATATCAAGTTTTTTAACCAAAAAATCAGGAACGTATTCCCCCAATTTTTTTCTACATTTTTTGAAATTTTCAATACGCAAAAAAAAACAAAGAAAATACGCATGAATAGTTTCGAAAAAATTGCACATTTGTATCTACATAGTATCTTAAATTTGTGAAACTTTCGAAATTTTTGGACCATCCCCACCAAAATTAAAAATATTCAATTTTGAGCATTTATGATACGATAATTCGGCAAGCGGAGGGGGATGATGGTCAAAATTTGTCGGGGATAGTTTTAGGTAAGGGTAACCTCTTTGGCCAATAGCGACCCAATTTGGATCAAGGGCCGATTTCACTATCTTACTAGGAAAGACCTTTTATTGCATCTTAGTGCTTCGGGAAACAGCAAACAGTAACCAGAGTACTGTCATCGTTTATTAGTCATTAGTGAGTAACTTCCGCTTTTTGACTTGTTCAGCTATCACACACTTTCATTCTTATTGTGTTACAAATGTGCAGCAAACTCCATTGTCAGTGCACTTCAGAATACTAAGCTCTAATGATAGTGTTATTATATTTGTGAATTATTAGTCAATAACTCGGGTAGAGCAAAGTTAATATTTATTAACTTTTACAATAATTGTCCAAAAAAAGTGACACAAACGCCTAAGGTTATTGCATCGTTAACTTTTCAAAATATCAAGCGCTACTAGTAGCGCTATAATAATTTAGCTGTTAGTAAATAACTAGTGCTGGTCTAACTTTGACTTCTCAACCTAATTGTTCCAGGAATGTTATTCTTAATTAAACCCTAAACATAAACACTTAAGGTACGTGAACTTACTAAGTGAACTAAGTTAAGATAGCGTGGTGCGTGAACTAAATTAAGATACCATTAACTATGGTGGTTAGTGTTTTATGGAGCACTAACGAAGCACTAACGTTTGCCGTTTATTCCATCTTTGTGGTACATTTTTTGTAAAATTCGGTAAATTTACATTTATAGCCGTGTGAGTTTTCATTAATAACTCCTAAACTATGATAGCACTAACTTAGTACTTGGTGTTTCTGGAAGCACTAACGTTTGACGTTTATCCCACCTTTGTGGGTCAATTTTCAAAAAATTCGATAAATTGAAATTTGTCCCTGCGGAAGTTATTCACTAATAACTCATAAACTATGATAACAGTAGCGTTTTTTCTTAGTGTTTTGTGGAGTACTAACAATGCATTAACCGCTGGTGTATATCTCATTTCTGTGTGACAAGTAGTGTAAAATTGGGGTAGAATTAAAAAATCTAAAGTCAGCCCCGCCCGAGTTATTCGCCAATAACTCCTAAATTAAGATAGCACTAACTATGGTGCTTAGTATTTTTGAAACACTAACGAAGCACTAACGTTTGAAGTCTATTCTATCTTTGTGAGACATTTTTTGTAAAATTCGGTAAATTTAAATTTATAGCCGTGTGAGTTATTCATTAATAACTCCTAAACTATGATAACACTAACGTTAGTACTTGGTTTTTCTGGAAGCAGTAACGATGCACTAACGTTTGACGTTTATTCTATCTTTGTGGGACATTTTTTGTAAAATTCGGTAAATTTAAATTTATAGCCGTGTGAGTTATTCATTAATAACTCCTAAACTATGATAGCACTAACGTTAGTACTTGGTGTTTCTGGAAGCACTAACGATGCACTAACGTTTGACGTTTATCCCACCTTTGTGGGTCAATTTTTTAAAAATTCGATAAATTAAAATTTGGCTCTGCGGAAGTTATTCACTAACTCATAAACTATGATAACAGTAGCGTTTGTTCTTAGTGTTTTGTGGAACACTAACAATGCACTAACCGTTGGTGTTTATCTCATTTCTGTCTGACAATTAGTGTAAAATTGGGGTAAAATTGAATAATCTAAAGTTAGCCCCGCCCAAGTTAATCGCCAATAACTCCTATGCGGTAGCACTAACGTCAATGTTTAGTGCACTAATGTGCACTAACGAAGCACTAACCATGTGAAAAGTTTGAGAAGCATTTGAAATGTGGGCGGGGCTAACTTTAGACACGTTACAAATACAACGGACTGCGCTTCAAAGAAAGTTTAAGACACAGATGTTT
The DNA here is from genome assembly GCF_964235325.1 of Thermobia domestica. Taxonomy (NCBI): domain Eukaryota; kingdom Metazoa; phylum Arthropoda; class Insecta; order Zygentoma; family Lepismatidae; genus Thermobia; species Thermobia domestica. Next base: position 134,168,570 of record NC_137458.1, read on the forward strand.
CAATTTTTCCTTAGCATCTTTCTTCACTAAAAGAGTCGATTCACTGTATTCGAAAAAGGGAAGGGGAGGAAGGGTGAATTTATATTTTATGGGGAGGCAACATTGTAAGTAATATAAACAATACATACTGCTTCCGACACTACTGAATCATTTCTTTTAGCGGTATATCACTAGATCTATCCTGACCTTCATCCCACCTCAAGCTGAAAAGTTAAAAGGGACAGAAGTATTCAAGATACCTGCACACTTGAGTTTCAACGTGGGATGAGGGTGGGCAAGTAAATAGTCTTTTGTAACTAAAGAAAAGGGTGACGTTGAGAATGAATGAAATGGTGGAATGAAGTAAATGGAAGGAAACTAGAGAACCACGAGACAGTCCACACACACGGTGTTTCTGTGCCACCAAACATACGTGACACTAGTTGGGATCGAATCAGAGTCTTCACACACCAAGGATGAAACCTGTGCAACTGAGTTACAGCGGCCCCGGGACTAGGTTGAGTCCACTTTACGTTCATAGTTCCTTAGTACAGAAATGTTACGATTACGAAATAGATTTTCCTTAGTGAGCTACATAAAAACAAAAGCCTTCGAAATGCATTAAACAATTAGTGCGATTTGATTATGAACTTAATAGTTCTGTAAATTTAAAACTGATTACAAAATGAACCCGTAATTTTATTAGGTGAATATAAAATATACTCCCAGCACCAAACAAAACTATCTGGAATTTTCATTAAAAGAAAGAAAAAAGGAAATAGCGTTGCAACCAGATTAGTAAGTAAGTGAAATCCATTTCAGACGTGAGTTTCGGAAAATAAAAATTACTAAAGCCATCCTTCCTTCAGCAGTGCGCAGAATCAATGTCTAGTGAATGAACACCTTCATGATAACAGAGAGAAATCTATGTTAAGTCAATAAGAAAAGAAAGCTAAATAAATTCATATTAAAAGTTATATCAATGTGTAAACACGGATATCACCAAAGCTCGAAAACTTAATACACTATTTCTCCTATATAGTCAAAATGTATCAAACAATCGTTCAGTTTTCATTTAAAATTATGGACATCGCAAGCTCCTGAACAACTATGTTACTATAGTAAAGTGAGGAGTGTATTTATCTTACAGTGAACTGCTTTGATGCGAAGTGGCCTAACTCCAAAATTGAAATTTTCCAGGAGTGAAAGTTGAAGTTCAATATATCACGAACAATCCATATTTCTTTTATGTTGGGAACAAAACCGTAACTACTGTATATAGTTTATTGTTTTATAGTTCAATGTTTACAAAAATCCTTTCAAAAAGTACCTATCTATAGTAGTGAAAGGTAACTATATGTACTAGTTCTTGGTATCCAAGCAGCCCATTTATTGTAATATACCATGTAAAATAATCTCGTATCCATGGGCGGCGAATAGGGGGGGCCAAAGCCTCACTTTTTTGAAGTAACCCATTAATGTATATAATTTCATTTGAAAATGAAAAGTTTTTGTATGCATTACTGTTTCATAGAAAAACTGGTGCCATATAATATTTGCCGTTGCGTGAGTGCGTATTGGTTGTCTCCCCGTGAAGTTAAGAAAGCTACAGGAATTGTGTTTTAATTGCCACGGAAAATAACCCAAAAATTAACCTATTAGAGCACAACAATTCCAGTATTCTTTCAATTCAGGGTACAGAAGCAAAACCTGATAAATCCATTTTCCAATTTTGTCGGGAAACGAAGAACAAATGACTCCCTTATGTTTCAGAATTGTTGAACAATTTTTGGTTTTGTGGTCACTACTTAATACAAATGAGTGAAATGAATCTCTAAACAAAAAAATTATTCAACAATTCTAAAAACATGAGGGCGTCACTTTTTCTTCGTTACCAGACAAAATTCAAAAATAGATTTAGCAGGTTTTGCTTCTATACCCCCTTCTTACAAGAGTGCGATATGTTAGTCAGCCACTTTGAAACTAATTGAGAGTACATTTCACAAAAAAAAAAAAAGTATTTCACAAAGTATTCTTTAATTGCACAAAAACGGACAGTTCCTAAAATGTATTTTCTTCTTTCTAAAGTAAGGAATATTGATTAAAAATAGCGTAATAAGAAACAACTTCTATCTTTTCCATTGTTTTGTAGTGTAATATACGAGTGAAGTTGTGTGTTTAGGGATGTACGAATGTATATGCAATTAAATTTAGTGAATTCATTTAATTTTAGATTTTAGGATTATTTTGTATAACTGGAGTGTGGAGTGATTCTAAGTATTGTGTTTTGATGTGTTCCAAGAAACTGAAAACTGCACCTAGTGGCAACAAACATGTTTCGGAAAGTTGCAAAAGCAAATATGCTTTAAATGTCGTAGCATATGCTTGTAGTTTTTACTGTCTTTTATTTTCTAAGAGTAATAACATACATTTAATAGTATGTGTGAAACGAAAAATTAAGTTGTTCATTAATCCCCAGTTTCAATATAACTTCTACAAAACAAGACTCGTTATTCATTACTATGATTATTATCCTTTCTATTTATTTGTTTTGTAAATTTGTTATTAAATAATCTGATGGAACAATTTTCCAGACAGAATTTTAAGATGTTCATGAGGTAGGCATCAAATCTCTTCTTACACTTTGGTTGTTTAAGAGTACAAAGGGCTAGTACCTACTTGCGTTGCTCTTGTCAATTTACTTAAAATTAATGTTGTAAATAGAAAAAAAGCGTTCGTATTTTTTTTTCAGAAATGTACGTTTTTTTAGAAAAAAACATTGCCTCTCGTTTTTTTTCTAAATTTCGTTTTTTTTTCAAATAGTCATTTGTAATGCATCTTACGTCTATTTAAGTATTAAATATTTTTATGTAGGTATAATCCCCGTAAAATGCAACATAAATTAAACGCTAGATACTGATACGCTACAAATATTTTATAATTTACATGAATACCATACCTATTAACAATTCGGGTTTCAGCAGTTTTCATCAATATCAACTAAGAAATAAAAGTAGAAATGAAATTTTGTTTTTTCGTGAAAGCAGGCCTTTAATAAGTACGAAAATAATGTCACGAACAGTATAAAATTCAAATAACTTGTCTAAAGGTAAAAACTAATACTAATTTGCCTGCTAGTATTTTCTAAATATCATATATAAATAATTTGTCGACTATATATATATGATATGACTTGCTGAGCCGTCTCTACCATATATGCAACACGTTCATTTGCGTGGAGCGGCAAGTTTGGATGGTCCGGCAAAATCTGTCGTAAGTATATTATTTAAATTAAATATTTCTTGTTGGAAACAGACTTCATGATGATGGTAGTTACATTTACTAAGCTGACCTATTTGAATACTACATTCATAAATTATGTTTAGGTTGCATTAGTTTAAGGCCACATGGACAATGCTAAAGCAAATGGCCGAATAAATCCGAGCACAAATTGATTGATTTTTGCCAAATGCAAGAATTCAATTCTCGAATAGTAGTGAATATCTGTTCCATTTAGTAAGTTATCACAGTTTTGATATGACAACTAGTCTTGTTTTTGTCAGAAACAAGTTCCTTATCATTGAAGATAGAAACAAGTTTTCTTTTTAAAAAATGTTAACAGATATAGAAGAGAAATGAAGAAATAAAGATAAAAGAGCTAGTTGCACTGGAATTGCAAACTGATACATTGAGATTGAAGCTCGATAGTGACTCTCCTCTGCATGTGTGTTTGCTTTATCCTTTACTAACATAATAGATTAATATTTTAAAAAGCAGACACAACGGGATTGCATTTTTAGTAATTATTTAAGCCTTTCTGAGTGCAACTGCACTTACTCTCACCTTTATTGTTTATGCTGGAGTAGCATACTTAAAATCATGACTCTTAAGTTTTTTCTTTCTGAAGAAAGGGGGAGGCGGCAAATTATACCATTGCATGGGGCGACAAATTGACTAGGACCGGCCCTGATGATATGTATATAAAAGACATGAATATAGGATGACACAATTTGAAGTAATGCAGGGTGTTTCAAAATTAATATTAGGGTTTTGAAACTTTGTAGTATCTATTACAATTAACTTACAACTATAAATATTACTGTATATCAAATGAAAGAGCAACTCAAACAGTTTTGTACGCACGTATGTACATGCATTGTTTTTTCTGTCTGCAGTTAGAAAGAGCAAGCAGCAAAGATGGAGACTAGAAAGCAGAAAGTTTTTTGTGTTTTAATAAATCTGTACAGTGCAACGGTCTGTGTGAAGAATATTAAAAAGACGCTTGCAACTACGTCCTTATCGTTTGCAGTTGCTACAGGTCTAAAGCCTACAGACTACGGTTTACGTGCCAATTTCGCAAGTGAAATATTGCTGCATAACAATGAAGATTTTCTGCATCGTGTCGTCTTCAGTGATAAATCGACATTTCACCTAACAGCTAATGGGAACACTCATAATTTTTGCATCTGGCCGTCAGCAAATCCTCAGGAGATGGTACACTTGAAACGAGACTCCCCTAAATTGAATGTGTTTTGTGCTTTATGGCGGAAAGTTTATGGGCCTTTCTCGCCTATCGACTAGATACCGGTATGTGCCGTGTGACGAATGAATCTCACATTGAACACTTGTAGCAAAGACTGTTTGAGGTGCTCTTTTACTTGATGCATTGCTTATAATTGTACGTAAAATGTAAAAAGTACTACGAAGACTTAATACCCCGAAATTCATTTTGAAACACCCTACATTTCTCACCAACAGTGTTAGAACTAAGATGTAAAAAGGAGAGAAAATTTTCCTTATAAAGTTATTGTTTACAACAACGATATTATTATTAGTCGAGACTATAACTACAACAACAACACGAGTTAGTAGTCAAAAAAATGTAATCAAATGTATACTCGGTGGCCCAGGTGGCCAAAGTATATTGTTTAATCCGCTCCTGTGTGGACACTAATTAAGATATCGGGATATTATTCTTGCAAAATATGGTTGGACTATAGTTTATCATATTAATTTTTTTCTTCTGGTGTCGAATTTCCTTCTCAAATATCACCCCAGTCAAAAATTCGATAACTTTCTAATTTTGAATTTCCTTTACTTCTTTTTTCCCTGTAGCTTCCTTCTTTGTAGAAAGACCTACTTAAGACTTGCCAGGTAGATACCTCGGATGAATACCTAACTGTTGACATCAATTGGACGGGCCTGCGCGCAGTGTTGCCAATTAGGAAAATTAAAATTTTCCTAAATTTGGGGTGAAAAAATTAGAAATTTTTGTTTATAAATCCGTACCTATACGTCCGAGTGCAAGTCAACTTACGCCAATCGAACATTTGTCCCTACTTAACAAACGCAAGTACAAATCGTTACAATGGGGTAATTAGGGAACGCACGAAAGATTCGTATTTAGGTTCTAACCCTTGATTTTTCTAGTTTTTCCCTACTTTTCTGTTTACCGTAATATATTTTTAGTAATTAGAAGTTTTGTGCCTTAAATACCGTCATAATACTTGTAGGGTATATTAGTGGTGTACCAATGTTTAATTTAAGATAGTTTGCGTCTGTCTGGTAGCAGTGTTACCAGCTACAGAAAATTTTAATTCCAGATTTTAGGAGGAAATTTTGGGAAAATTATCTGTTTTGTCTCTATTATTTCCCTCTTGTTGGCTATATCGGACCAAACGTACCAGTATCTGGAAGTCTCGTCTTTGCTCTACACAACGCACTATAGAAAGTTTCACTAGAATAATTAGGGGAAGTACAGTTGAGGTTTACAGTAGACCTTGATCTCTAATTGGGAAGATAACTGATTTTTTTAAAGGTAGAATGAGATATTTTTTATTGACCTGCTTACTTTATTAGATATCGTCACAATACTTGTAGGATATATTAGAGGAATACCGAAGTTTATTTTAAGATAGTTTGTGTGTGTCTGATAGTAGTGTTGCCAGCTACAGAAAATTTTAATTCCGGATTTTAGGGGCAAATTGTAGAAAAATCCCTTTTTTATTTCTATTATTTCCTTCTTGTTGGTTACATTCAAACAAACGTACGAGTGTCTAACAGCCTCATCCTTATCTTACACAGTGTACCATAAAAAGTTTCACTAGAATAATTAGTGAAAGTACAGTTGGGGTTTATAATAAACCATGTTCTGGAAATGGTAAGAAAATGGTGAATTTCTGAGGTAGAATCAGATTTTTTTTAATTTCATGCTTACTTTGTTATATATCGCCATGATACTTGGAGGATATATTCTTGGAGTACTAAGGTTTATTTTCAGATAGTTTTCGTTTGTCTGATGGCAGTGTTTCCAGCCAAAACAATTAATTCCCTCTTTTACGTGAAAAATTAGGAAAATTTCTCTTTTCCCCTCTATTATTAATCTCTTACTGGCTACATTCAAACAAACGTACCACTACCTGAAAGCTTCCTCTTTGCCCTACAGAACGCACCATAAAAAGTTTCAATAGAATAATTAGAGAAGGTGTAGCCCCGGCACATTTGATTTTTGCTTACGAGGCGTAAAAAGTGTCAAAATTTCATGTGTATGACCATTTTTTTTTCCCTCTTTGAATGGAAGCCAGCGACTTCAGGATTTCACTGTACCTTGTCCACACACCAAAGATTTTTTAGGTGACTTGAACCCATATAGCAGCAGTGGTACTAGATACAAAAAATTTTGAAATTCGGTTAGGGAATTTTTTGTAAATTTTTACCCCTACATTTCCCTCAATAATTTCCCACCCATTGGCAACACTGCAATGCAACTTACACCAAAAAATAGCCACATCCATTTTCTAAAAAACAAGTCCTTAACCATATCAATCGAATGAATGGTTTTTGAGCAATAAGTCACTAACTAGAAATGTAGGAAAACGCTAAAAATGACCTGGGGCCGAAAAGAATAATCACACAATTTTGCTAGTATATAGGTACAAAGAAACAAAAGATTTTTAAGTTACGAGGGCTTCGACTCAAGTTCTGTTGATTATTTCAATAATCTGCAACGTAAATCAATAAATAATAGTTGGCAGGAAAAAAAAACAGACACTTGAAAAAAAACATGAAAAAGAACGATGTTTTTTATTAAAAAAAACTTCACAGAAAAAAAACGGTTTTTTACAACACTACTTAAAATATGAAATACGATCTACGGTATTTTAACCAAAAAAGATAGTATCCTATTAGTTACGCAGCCTTTTATCAATAAAGTGTTAGAAACAACCAGGGAAACTAAGATTGATATACAAATATTCAGATCATGTCTTGCTCTCCCCCTCCCCATTGCAACGTCCAATCGTCGCCCCTGCTCGTATCATAATATGTGATGAACAACAAATGTTACATTATATATTATCCGTAACTCGTGATATGCTGCAACACATTAAACCCTCAAAATAGTTGGGGATGCGAATAATCCAGAAGTTATGTAGCCCTATTGCGTTCATGGGAACGAAAACACAATAATTATAACTATGCTAAATTACTATAGACTGCCAATTGATCATTCAAAGAATTTATAAAGTTCACTTTATCGCAATAATTTTATACAAACTAGATACAGGCTACGGATAATAGTTTTATACAAACTACATAATCAAATATTATTATATTTGAAGTACAATCAAATATCACGACATTAATTATTAGTTTTAATTAACTGAATTGAGCTGAAAATTAAATCTTGATCTCGAAAGATTAACTAATAAGTTTATGTGTTCTGTACCTTTCTAAAGTAATAAATGCTGGAATTAGTTTCAAGGCTGTTTTTGAGTGAATACTTTCATCAAAATAACATTAAAAATTACAGAAAGATTTTCGAGACATTCGAGTCGAATTTAGATTTTTACGAGCAGTCTCGACTCGACTCGAAAATTCGAGTAGAGAAATACGGTTGTCTCGACTCGTCTTGAATTTTACGAAGTGTCTCTCGACAAATTCGAGTCGAGTCGAGATTCGAAACATGTCTCAACTCGTGCGTATCTCTATCCCCCAGGATTTTGTAAACACTGAGTTCGGTAGAGCATAAAGCACGGAATCTGACCTGGGTTGCATTTAAATAAACTCGAGCATATACAAAAAAAAAAAAAAAAAAAAAAAAAATATGATGTTAATAGGGGTTGAAGTGGGTGAGAAGAGAGGAACGATCGGGACAGGTTAATCTACTAGTACTTACTTGTAGACCTCGGTGTTTCTTCGTCGATTATCCTCTCAATGGGTTGGTGTTCGTCCTTCAATCTGTCTAGTCTGTTGAGCGTCTAAGTAGCTGGAAGTTAAGGGGCAGCGAAGTCCATTCAGGAAAACCAACATTAGGACGACGGTAAATTCAATCAAAATCGAAATTGCTCTCTAGTAAACAACTAATTGTAGTCGACAGCTATAACGGTAGCTGATACATATGCTCTCTAAGGTAGAGCAAGGTAAAACTTATCGTGAGTTCGAAGTTGTAGTTCGCGTTCTTACATCTTGACTCGTCTCTAATTCAATACCAACTCTCTCTTCCAAAACTCTCTCAATAGTTTTGTTCGACGTCCCTTTCGGGTTCATATCCTGGATCATTGACTGTTTCTTCAGTGACGTTTAAAAGTGCATATTCATAGATTAAACAAAGGTGAGGTGATGATAAGAATGTGGACGGGGAAACAATCTGTTGTTTTTATTAATTAAGAAATTACATGTGTAGGAGGGAAATGACAGACTGCAAGAAAACTTCCTTGTAGGAAAAGCAAATGAACTTAAAAAAAGAATTTAAATGTGACTCAACATTAAACAGACGATGATACTTTTTACTTAATTGAATTTTAAATGAAATGTCCCAAAGTCCGAAATAAAATGTATCATTATGTGTCCAAATACACATATCTTCAGAATACTACTGGTACCATAGAAAGTCTGGAGGTCCGAAAGTTGTGATTTTGATACCATTTTTAAAGTGTAATATCTCAGGAGGGCAAAGTACTAAAAATTACTGCTTAGGCCACAAAGTAATTCTGTATGTGAATAAGCTATTGCAAAATAAAGTAATGACTGATATTACAGAGAGAAAAATATGAGGACATGTTAAAAACTCGAAGAAAGCACGTGTGTTACGATGGTCGTAGACCGGAAAAATTTAAACGTTTGGATATTTTTCATGCTAGATCTTAAAACTGCACATGGTTAAGCAATTAGGCAGGCTTTCGTTTTCGTTCAGCTGTGCAAAAGCTTGCGAGTGGCGTTTGTTCCGTCTTTCTAGCTCCATGATCATTGCCACGTCTATATCAGAGAGGGGGTTAGCTGCCCCTTACACCCACGGCACCCATTGCCTAACTGGACCGCGGTATTAAGTCACTCAATGCATCAGCGAAGTGTTATTGAAATCCAATCCCAGTTACGGAAGTTAATGCTCACACGGTTGATTTATATCTATCTATCCTATATAACGCAATCTTGTGATCACATTAACTTCCGTAACTGGGATTAGATTTCAATGACACTTTGTTTATACATTGAGTGACTTAATACCGCGGTCAGTTAGACGATGGGTGTCGCAGGTGCAAGAGATAGCTAATCCCCTCCCATATAGACGTGACAATGATCATAGAGCTAGAAAGACGGAACAAACGCCACTCACAAGCTTTTGCACAACTGAACGCAAACGAAAGCAGGCCTAATTGTTGAACCATGCGTACTTTTTGAGATCTAGCAAACCAATACCCAAACATATAATTTTTTCCGGTCTACAACCATCGTCACGCCCGTGCTTTCTTCACATTTTTAATATGTCCTCACTTTTTTCTCTATGTAATATCGGTTTTGCTTTCTTTGCAATAGTTTATTCACGTACAGAATTACTTTGTGGCCTAAGCGCAGTTTTTACCACTTTGCCCTTCTGAGACATTACGTTTCAAAACTTTTATCAAAACTACAAACTTCAACTTTCGGACCCCCATAAATCTATGGTGAGCTGTGAATTCTGCAGACTCTTTACATGAAATAGTATTCAACACAAAACTTATGAAGCCCCCATTTTGTGCTATTCTAACATACAGCCCCTTTAAAATTGTAATTTTCTGTACTTTTTCTGGTGAGTTCATATATTGGTTTGCAACCCAGCATATTTATTTAGGAGCAAGAGTATATATTCTCCGTGTACCTCAGTCTCCTCTTTAAACATTCGTTTTTGTTTGTTGTTCGTCTGATTCGTACGTCCTGAGTAACTGCAGTTTTCGTACACGCTTGCAAATGCAAAAGTTGGCACTCCACCGACAAAAAAGATAGCCGCCATTCAGAAACACTTGTACATACCAGGGGCGGATCCAGGGGAAAACGATCGGGGCGATGCTCCTCCCAAATTTAAACTTTCTTATTTTATATATAAATAAACCCCATTCTAGAGTTTGGAGATCTTAAAATCATAATCAAGTAGTAGTGTTACAACCCACTGCTCCCCCGAGAAGTCCATTCTGGATCCACCCTTGCTACATACGACAACGTTAATAGCGTTATTGACCTTCTCATATACAAGATTCATCACACTAAATTTTTTATAATTTTCGGAGATGGTTGAGGAACCACTTTCATCATTTTTGGGACCACTTCAGATGCATTGACAATCAGAAGCGTTTAAACCACTTATATACACATTTCAACATCATAGCATGTTCTTCTTAAAATGTTGTCAGCATTTCATGAAGCTCTTTCGCTGATTTACCAAGTTTGAAACAGAACAGCATATTTGTCCACTGGTCCTGTTGGTATCTATTTTTGATTTCGACTGCGCGTACTACACCTTCACTCTACAATGTGCTGTTTACACACGATAAACAAACTCGTAGCGCCGTAGGCTGGGGATACATTCAGACGTAATGCGGTGATGGCGCACTCTCAAGACTGTGTGCAGTATGACATTCACCAAACTTTCTGAATAGAGGTTGTATCACATCAAACTGGTCAAAGTAATATTTTTAATGTAATATTTACAGGGTAAATTTTTACATATGTTTCGAGAAATAAAAAAAATGAACTTTTCTGTGCAAAATAGCATGTTGTTCATTGTTGTTAAAAGTTGATAATTTTTATTTTGTTGAAAAGAATTATAATCCTCTCGGTGACACGTATACTCATTATAAACTTATTACTTGTTATACTACACACAAAAATATAGTGCTTAAACAATTCAGTTTATTCATCACCATTAGCCTGTTGTTTCAACATTAAAATCATTGCCTTCCTATGGTATCATAAAAATCTAACTGACATTGAGACTTTATATTAGTTGATATTAGCTATTATCAAAGCTTATTGAGATATATCTGACAATTATACCGAGTGACGAACAACATACGTATGATATTTCCTGTAACCCTCTACGAAACAATTTTATGGACCTAAGAATTTTCTGACAATATTTACATGAGCAGATTTCCTACCACCTGTTTCCCTAAGTGCACTCAGTGACGCAAATACGATAGTTGTCGCCAGGGGCAAGAACTCGCCTTAGCGCCCCCTGACTAACCAAACCAAAACGCTTCCCTAAATATTTGTTCAATTTTGCACCCTCCCAATCCGGCGCCCGGGATATGAGCCCCGTTCCCCCCTAGTTATGCCACTGAGTGCACTATTTCCAAAAGTTGTTAGGAAACGGATCATTGACGTTCAATCTGGAACTTGTTCTATATTCCTGCTCGATTAACCCTTTTAGAACATACGGTATATACAGGTTGTTTAAAAACAACATCGACAACTTTTGGAAACTGACATCTGATACCAAGATAAGACAAAAAGTATAGACTAACCTGGGTGCACAAATGCGTCATTTCGAAGTTACAGGCTACCTAAAAGATGAACAATAAACTTTAAAGGCTCATAGCTCCAATACTATGCGACCTACCGTAATCAGGTCAAGACTTCACTCACGAACTAATATGTGTCCTATCCAAAAATACATTTTTCAGAGCCCTGCGGTAATCACTCAACAATTTTTATAGAGGGAGTTTGGCTACTGCATTGATTTGAAGTACTCACTGTCTATCTCTATAAAAATGTTGCCTCACTAACTACCCAGAGAGGCGCAAATTTTGAAAAAAAGGAAGTTTTCTCAGAAAATTCCCCTTTTAAGGGACCTTTTCTCCTCAGATACATGATCTCAACACGGGAGTGGTACCGTCAGAAAGGATGCTTTATTCCGTAGAGATGCCATTTTTATATTGTTCCTCCACAATATTATTTTATACGCAACTTTTCTGCTTTACTGTATAGATGTTATTTTCATATTGCTCATAATGAGTAATTTAGCAATGTTAACTTTTGAACAGAAATATAGCCCATTCACCATATACATTTTTCGACTTATGGGAATAATGGGTGCTCACGTTGCAAATTTCATTTAAATTCTTTCTGGTGTGTGAAAATATTGTAGTTAATGTTACAGTAAAATGAATCGATGATTGGTTATAAATTTGGACAACCAATTTTACTACTATATAGGCGTCCTGTGAATTGGTGGCTTACGAAATACTACAGTTTCTGTAAAATCAAATCATTGGAAATTGTTCATAGCTTAAACAATTAATCAGAATCAACTGTAATATATGTTTACGGACTCAGGATATCAAGAAAAGTCTACATTGCGATTTTAAATTGTTGTCACAATACCTATGAAATAGGTTACAGTACCTATGAATGGTATTTTATTTAATCAATCAGTCAAAAATGCTAATCACTTAAAAAACACTAATTTGCAAAGCCGTATTGTGCGGATACACTGTTCTTATCCACTGTACAGTATTTTTATGCCCAGTTATTTGCAACACTACTATCTTTCAGCACAAATTTACCATAAATGACTTAGTAAATCCTTGTCATACGATTCTTAGAATATGTGTTATATTTTTTGGTCATGTATACATGCTTCTAATATTCTATTTTTTCTTTTATATTCAGTTAACCTCAAATGTGACTAAATAAAATTTAATAAATAATTCATTATATGAATTATATAATTTATTTAAAACCGAATTTAAATTTACAGTTACAATATGGAGCCCCACCACTGTAAGAAATATCTGTAGTTGTTAATACTCCATTTGAAAGAAACCAACTATTTTCTCGATCCGTGCTCAATCTTGATCTCTACAATCAGCGCTACAACCTTACTACCTTTACCTCCTACTATTCCCTGGTAGCAGGCTAATTAAACGTATGAATCTCATATGAACAATTTTATCAGGGAAAATAGATCTCGTCTCCACCGAAGAAAGAACTCATATCATCCGGTTTGTAGTTAGACAAGCACCTTATCGGTTACACCGCCTCAGCTCTATCCTACGGGTAAATTTCTTTAAATGTTGTTTCTGATTTTAGAGTAAACTAGCAGCGTTCACCCCGCTTCGCTGGGGTCACCCCGGAACGCAATAAACTTTGTTACTTAGATAATTTTTACTTTTTCGCTTTCAAGTGATATGATAAAAACCATAGAAGATTGCAGAGATTGTTTACGTCCTCAGATTACCGATCTGGGTATATTTGGTATGAATGTTTGAACACGGAAGTGTTAGTTTATTTCAAATATTAAGTGTTCAGTTAAAACAGTAGAACCCAAGCTGAAGAGCATGAAAAGAGACCAACGGGGCACAAGTAATGACAGAATAAACTGTAAAATTATAAATATTGCGTAACTTGTAATGACCATTTTCAGTTTAAATTTAACAAACTTCACAAACGCTACATGTTTAATAACTTATTTTGTATAACATGCAGAATTCTTATTGGAAATAAATATAAATTAATAAGATTATTATTATTATTATTATTATTATTATTATTATTATTATTATTATTATTATTATTATTATTATTATTATTATTATTATTATTATTATTGAAGATTTGAGAATTCAATACTACATCTGAAATTGTTGAAGGATCAAACAAAAAGTATATATTATATATATATATATATATATATATATATATATATATATATATATATATATATATATATATGACCAACTAGTGGGAAACAAGGTCATGCATCGTTGACGAAGGTGGGCGCCAGATAAACAAGGTTGCTATATTCTGAATTAAAACATAGATATGCGGGATACCCGTGTTCGGTTTTCCTGCGGGAACTTATGTGGTTCGGCTCCCACGTTAAGCTATACGTCCAGGTCTTATACATCCTTGGTGCTGAAAGGGGCGTGAAACTCAACTTCAACACAGCAAACATGAATACGAAAATATACACTTGAATAGATGCCTCAGAGCTTATGCAACCCACTATTCATAATTTGCATTTGGGTTGCATAACAGCTTGGCAGAGAAAATATAGAATCACATGTAGACCACGGGTACTCATTAAATAATAATAATAATAGAAGAAGAAGAGGAGGAGGACGAGGACGAGGACGAGGAGGAGAAAGAATGCAATGTACCTCGATGGAAAGTTTATTAGCTCACCACTCCATGGACCTTACGAGGCTTAGATGCCCATTTTTCGCTCATTTCTTGTCTCGCCCTACTAATCATAGTGTCTATTTGCTACATTGCTACCACTAATTACACAACCATTAATGAAACAAAACTCTACCCACTATTATTTGTCATTTTCTTTTCTCTTAAAATTCGTAACCTTACATTGCTTTTTCTTTTCTTGGTTTACAAAGGGAAAGAAAAAATGAGAAAGAAAAAAATAAAAAAGTATCTTCTCTGGTCTGTTCATCTTTTGTTCTATCACCGCCACATCTTTTCGTGTTTTGTTTTTCCTTGGGGATCGTTGATAGCGTGACTGAAGGAAATGGAGCAGAAGGTAGCTTAGAGGATTTACTGTGTCTTCAGATCTATAACGCGTGGGAAAAGTGGCGCTCTCCTGCGGTGGGCGGTATCATGCTTATCTCACAGTAGTGTTCTCGATAGAGTTGTTTCAAGGGATTCATCATTCGATAAACTGTCTGACTATTCACCACACACGTACATACGTCAAGTCTCTTTACTATTTACAACATTTGGTTCTCCACAGAAATTGTACAGATGTTTCTAAAGTGTGTGTGTGTATGTGTGTACAACTTCAAGGAGCTAACTCCTTTGGCTCAATTGAGCAGGAAAATATAACAAATCTATGTCAGAAACTTAATATTTAGTTATAATTAAATCAAAGATCACTGGATAGTACGGGTAAATAGAGAAATAGAGAATATGTTGAAATACAAGGACATAGATATATTATAAATGTCCAAAGAGTGAGGAAATTAAATTCAACGACAGACGTCCGTCATCACAATAGAACAAAAGAATAATTCGAACAAAGATGGCTGGATGATGTGTTGGAAAACCTTTGAATTGTAGAAGCAATCAGGTGGGAAAAACGTGTTTAAAATAGGAATGAAAAGAGGTAAAGTTGAAACTAACTGAATATAAGGGTAGGTAAAGCTAGAGAAGCACCTAGCTTCAAAGATATATCCTGCTAGAAGCGTGGATTTAGCTGTTTCTGGCTAATGCTAATAAAACCGCTCGTATGATATTCCATGTAAGAATCCTAAAACACTTCTGGTAGCGTCTAGAGTCTTTCAACCTATTTAGTAAACACGGAAAGTCTTTTCGTGTGAAACAAACAGCATTACTTAAGAGTCGTTTAAATTGTCTCATATTATTTAACAAATTTCTCAATTGATATTTAAAAATTGTTACTGACATTATACTACAATCATTATTATAGGTTAATATACCTAATCGATTTGCTTACTAATAAATAGTTTAAAACATCTCTTCTTCAGCATACAGCACACTAACGATATGCCAGTAGCAAGTTTTTTACATTTATTTTGTTCATACTCACTGAATAAAACGTATGTACATCTCTTGATATGAAACGGGCTACTGTTGGTAGATTGTTTCGAGAATACTTCTGAGCTCACCATATACCCCCCATAATTACAGATACAAACATAAATAGATAATAATCAAAATTATAGTCATAACTTACAAATTCATCTGTTAAGTAGAGTTCAAATTATTGCAGTTTTGTATTTGGTTACATGATATATTCAACAAACCTAAACGCCTAAAATGCTAATATTGCACCAATCACTTTTAAAAGTTACTATGAACTTAATACCAAATATAATCATTATATTTGTTATTTTTCACACAACCAGTGAAAAACTCAACCAGTTCGACCCCAGTTGCGATGAAACTAATATTGACTGCTCAAATCAAGGAGCCGCGGTGGCTCAGTAGTAGGGTGTTCACCTCTGGTTAGTGGGGTCCTGGTTTGATCCCAGCTCGCACCAATTCGGCTTTGTGGTGGACAAATGCTGTGTGCGGGGTTTTTCTCGTAGTTCTCTCGTTTTCTCCCGCTTTTCTCATTTCATTATAACAATAATTTATACAATCACCGTCTGGTTTAACCTACATGGAATAATCATGGTACGTAAAACTAAGAGATTTCGTTTTATTTTTTTCAAACAATCAATAGTTTTAGCTAGAACATATAGAGAAGTCCAAGTGATACACTCCTCAGAAACTTATACAATGTTGAAAAATTGCAAAAATTCACGTTAAACTGTCAAAACTAAGTAAAAGTTACTTTTATACAAACCTAACTCGAAATTAAGGATCTACTAAAGACGCTTGAAATAACAGAATATAATATAAATTAATATGCTGTGGTACACATTTTTGGTCTAAACAAACATGTTGCAGAATTATGTTGTATTTACACAATGGATTTTATAATAGAATTGTATGCATTGAAAGACGTTTTCAACAAAATTGTCTACAAGCCTTTTGTCATGGAGATATGTTCAATGACTTTCTATTTTAAATTTTAGACAATAATGATAGGTGTTAAGTATCGCTTTTCATTGTTACTTTGCTATTATTTTATATCTATCTATCTAAATATATATATATATATATATATATATATATATATATATATATATATATATATATATATATATATATATATATATGTGTGTGTGTGTGTGTGTGTTGCTGGACTGTTTGAAGCCATGCCAGCTCTGTTGTCGGGAACGTTGGCGTTACTTAAACCAGCATATTGCATGTTACTTTGCATAGATAAATGTTTCGTGATCGTTTTCGATTATTTATTAATTTCAAGTAAATTTATATTCATATTATTTTAATTAAATAGTTTTTGTTAATGTTTCTTGTATTTATTTAGTATGCTTAATATCATGCATGATACTACCTATACTAGTGTGATCTTTATCAGTTTGGGCCGAAATTAGTTTGTATTTGTAGCCCATAGTTACGATTTTTTTCTCTTTCTTGATGCCAATAGCGCTGGTTCAACCAGATTCTTTAACAAAATAATGAACCAAACTTAAAAACTCGACTTTTTGATATGATATGTTGTAAACAATTTCGGTCATAGTAAGCATTGTGAAGATATATAGAACTCAACTTATAAAATATTGCATAGTTACGTATATTGATATTTTGTGCTAGTAAGCAAAAGGATGTCGAATTGAAGCAGTTAAGTGTAAGTCCAGTCAAAACTTCAACTTGATGCCTCTCAAGTACAAAGTCTTGTTTAGTAAAATAAGTACATTTATAATTTAGCAAATCTATAATTGATAAACCATTGCACTGAGAAAATAGAAGACACTTATGTAGAATTTGTCGTTAGCGATCTGATTTGTTATGCTACATTGTTGTTGTGTTGCTGCACCTCTAATAAATTGATTCTTGTGATGTTCTATTACTGTATTTCGAAAAGTTTGAATTGCTCGTCCCAAGAATTTTGAATAATGATATAATAAATATGAATGTTGAAGCATTTACAATGAGTGAACTGATGTACGCAATGCTAACTATGAAATTCTGATATGTAACTAGAAGTGAACTCTAGTCTTCAATGGAGCATTCATATTTAAAAATGTAAGAAATGATCGTAACACGTACACCGGATGAAAATAAACTTATATGTGATCTCATGAGATGACTGTTGTATATTTTCCTTTGTTTATTTTATTTTGTATTATCTATGGTTTTATCTTACCATTCCTCTTTTCTTGGGCTTTATCCGCCACGTCGGAACTTAACCAATCCAAATTCTAACTATACCTGCTCATCGCAGACCAGTGGTTTGTTCAGTCATGAAAATAAGGAGTAAGAACCACAACAGTAGCGGGAACCAAAGTGGATTTTTCTCACGTCTGATAGTGTAATCAGAACAAACAGTATTTTTAGTGACAGAGTCTGGTTTTAAAAGTTATTTTTACATAGATCAGAATTCTGAAAATAAGGTTATTTTCATAGGTACAGCTTATTAATAGTATGAACATGATTTGTCAAATAAATTTGCCAGGTCATTTTAAAGCATATATTTGGGGTTTTAATTAGTATTTCTTGACAGGATATTTTCCACCATTGTTTGGTCGATTGAACAATTTTGATCGTCTATAAGTAAACTTAATATATATATTCTGTAAACAGATTAAGTCAATAATCTTATCTTACAACTACATACTGAAGAAGTCAGGTCATTAGTATAACAGTAGACATAAATTAAACAAATTGACTCATTTAACCTACGTCTTAATGTAAATAGAAGTAAATTCATTCAATAGAATCCATTGTTCGTTTGGAGCTCGAATGTAGGTACATGGTTAGCATATATGTCTTTGGTTGGTGAGATCCCGGGGTCGGTGGTGGGGTCGAACGCGGTCCTGGGTTCGATTTCCTGTGGAAACATTCGGTGGAAAAAGTGGAAAAGTTTTCTCAGACAGCCATCCTGAGTGAGATTTTCCTGAGTTTTTCGTATTCACACCAGGCAAATGCAGGGGCTATAATATGCAGGTCCCAGGCCACTTCCTTCCTCTCCTTTCTCAGAGAATGTGATCGCCGAGGGACGTCATCTCTCATACGTGACGGGCTAACACTAGATGCCATATCAACTTTAACTTCATTCATATGCCCAGATTTTCGTGACGTACTTGCGTTCCATAACTAAAACTCATGAGGAAACTTCACATTAATGAATCAAGGTATAGGTTTCACTCCTTCAAACTAACGTCTACTACATGTATTGCTCAAGAACTCCTTCGTGGCTAAGTGATTAGCGTACACGTCTTTGGCATGGGAGACCCGGCGGAAGCACATGCGGATCGAAATCCACGTCTCGTATGGCCTCGCTGCTGAATGGGACGTTAAACTAAAATCAACTCAATGTGTATCGCTCAAGTATATTTGAACCGTCATGTACGAATATATACCATTATGTTGCATGTATCGATATGTTACTACGGTTACCGGGAAATTGTCTATCAATAAATTTCTCAATATCGATGTATGAGGTTACATCTAACGAGCGTTAGCGGGTGATGGACGTTCATCTATGTTACTGAGATCTCATCCCTATCTTCCAAATTCAACTGTGTCACCATATGCAATCTGAAATTAATGAGTAACTCATTACATCAACATATAGTTACTTTCCAAAAATTAATTATACAATTATTATTTACAATTAGAAATATAAATCTCAGTTCATTAGACTTAAAGACGAAACGAATGTTTTCTCCACGGCACACACACTGCACGTAGGGAAATTTATTCGTATATGGTGAAAGAGTTGCAACAAAATCACTTAATCGAACTCCCTTGATTTCTACATGGTTAATGCACGCGTTTTTGAGGTGAAGCTCGGGTTTGATTTCCTGAAGGAGCTCTTTGGATTCCACTTCAAGCTGTAGGTCCATGTCTCATATATCCTTGGACTAAAAGTGAGCTAAATTCTAATTCAAATAACCAAAATTACCTATGCGTAAGCATTATATTAAATATAATGCTTACAACTAGATAATTTTGGTTATTTGAATTAGAAGCCTCATGTTCTTTTATATTTTCCCATAGTATTGTGTAAGTGATTTGAGACTATAACTCAAATTTTGTAATACTATTCATGTTTTCTTTTGTTGTAGGACAATATGAGGGAAAACTCAGCTTCCTTCTTGAACAAGTAGTAAATTCTCATTCTAAGATACTTCAGCGTAAAGAGGATATCACAGAGTAGAACATTCACCTTTATGAACTCACTTTCGGCAGATATGTGTTTATGCAGATTTTGCGTATAACCTATATATTTGTCTTATATAAAAAGTCTTGTGTTTTCCTCAAGTCCTCTCTTGATGGTTCCAAATAGATTCTGTTTTGAGACATATCTGTTTTTTTCT
The DNA here is from genome assembly GCF_964235325.1 of Thermobia domestica. Lineage (NCBI taxonomy): Eukaryota > Metazoa > Arthropoda > Insecta > Zygentoma > Lepismatidae > Thermobia > Thermobia domestica. The sequence continues at coordinate 134,188,729 of NC_137458.1, forward strand.
CTTCTTCTTTCTTCCTCTTACATTTTCAGGAGAGTTGAATACGGGGAGCTCGCACCCCAAACTACTTCGTCTCTCTCCTTCTAAGTCCTTCTTGCTCACTAAGAAAGGACCTATGAGAGGGCTTGACACACACGCACACATACACACGCATACACATCCTTACAAGCAACAACTTCCATTTGCTTCGATCAGAGTTTCGATCGTCTCCGATATCTTCTGTAGGCTACAGTTGAGACTTGAGAAAAGGCAAGCGGGTGAGCTGAGTGGAAGAAGGGTGAGCGAGTGAAGGAAGGAGTAGCTAAGCAGTGAACAGAGCAGTCTCGAGCGGACCTTGTGTGGAAAGCAGAGAAGCATTTTTTTTTTTGTACCTCCTTTCTCCATCTTCTCACTGTCTACAGTACAGTGGCGCGCTCTCGGCCATCATCCATCAAACTCAGGTCATGTGGCAAGAAAAAGATATCATCAGAGAAAGAAAGAGAGAGGGAAAGAAAGAATCCGTTAGCAGGAGAACTAAGCAAAATTGCCCCTTGCCCTCTTGCTTTAATCTGTTTCTCTCTTTCTCGATTATCTTCCGAGCCAACATAGGCACCCTTTTCTGTACCTCGTCTGAAGTCTACTCTCTGCCTTGGGCTACTAGAAAATGCTCTCTGTTACGTGCGCGTCGACTGTTAATCAATACCCTTCTATTCATTACGTAGAACCAGTCACTACTATAAATTGACTTTCCTTTTCTCTCTCTCTGTCTCTCTCTCTCTTTTTTTTGATATGTATATAAACTCCCTTACAATTTTGTCGGGCAATATTATAACACACATATATATTTCAGCAAAACATAACTGCTAACCAAATCTGCATCTGACACAATGTCTAGAGATTAGAGGTTAACCGTGTCTTATTCGTTTGACGCTTACTTTTTAGTTTCAGAATAAATCAAAGATCTTTAATTATATGTTACATATTTTGACAAGTGAAATTAACAGAAAGGTTAGATTATTATTACTAAGTTCAATTTCCTGTTGTGTAATTTTGTAAAAAAAAAAAAAAAAATAAAAAATAAACATTACCAATAGATGAAAACAAATGTTGAGGAGATTTATGGGAATGAGTTCCAAATAAGCTAACAAGATCTAGATACGGAGATCTAAACATACTAACTTAGAGCCATGATAGTTACAATGTTGACTGTAATACTGAAAAGAAATTTTGTCGAAGAGACATATTATAGGAAAAATAATTCAGTGTCACATTGAATCTTGAAGTATCATGAAAAAGATCAAGGTTTGACCTCCTAAAAGTACCACAAGACGAGATAAAATAATCATGTCTAATGTTTTCAAAATTATTTACCATGTTGAAAAACCACTTATCAAAACATATAAGTCATACTGCAGATCCAATGCTTAGGATGAACAAAGATTGTTATCAGTGATGAAACCTGAAGAGTATTAACTTTAAATTCATACACTATTTTTCACATAATAAAGAAGAGTGTCTGGATTTAAAACTGCAATGCGGAAATGTTTTCCAAACGTTTATTCTGCAAACTAAACATAAGTTGCTTATCCACTGTGTTTATTTTCATTAATTGTAAACACTTCTCACATTCACATAGGTAACCAAATCTTTATATGTGTTGCATATTCCAGGTCTCGTAGTGGTAAAGCATTCGCCTCTAGTTCATGAGGTTCTTGGTTCGAATGCCAGCTCGCGCTCATTTCCTTCATTTATCATCATCATCGTCTCTTTTAGCCTAGCCGGCATCACCATGGAACTCAAAACTTCAAGATTTCATTTCATTTTCTCTGTCTGGTATCCATTGTCAAGATTAATATACACATTTATCAACTACTCAAATTTGCTTAGTGTACTGCTCATATAATATTGTTGAAATTAGTATAATTATCTCTTTCTTTTATTTCAACTTCTGTGAAATTTCCTTGTAACTCTTGAATGGACTTTCGTAGCCATGACTCTTTCAATAGATAACTTTAACAAAGGACTTCTCGTTACAAAACAAATGACTTTGGAAAAACTGTTAAGAGATATGGTATGCAATTCTAGTCAAAAATCTTAAGTGTAAAACACATAGAATAAATGTTACGCTAACAGGTTATTTTAAATGTTCTTGAGAACCAAGTAGTGTACAATAGACAGACAGGAAGGTATGTCGTAAGTACGTATGACATATAACTTCTAACATCGTATGAAAATTTAACCTTCGTAGAATCAACAATTCATTGTAATAGAACTTAACGGCTCAAAACACATTGATTAGCCTATTTGTCAGTGTCCTTGAATCAACCAAGTAAGCACATTCTATTGCTAGTACATCCTAATGCGCAATATGATCTTCTAGCTCTTGTTGATTAGATATATTTGAATCTGGTAAACGTAAGACGGAATGTAACTTTTTACGAGTTTATAACTTGCTGATTTAATATATTTGAAACAATAAGCATTGGTGATCGCATGACACTGTTGATTAGATATAGCTCCGTTAGTTGCATCGGTATAATGTATTAGTGGTGAACAAACACACAATGATATAACAGTTTTAACTACAGTTTTTGGATTCCCGCTCTGAGAGACGTTAGTTTGTAATAAAATTATGAAAAACATTCCCCAAAACTATGACGAATCAATGAAATACAACTGTACAAGTGAATCAAGCATATTTTTGTCATACTTCTTATCGATATTCGAGTGCATTAAAATTATGAAGTGACATAGTAGAATGATCTATTGTTTCTTTTATTTATCAGATAGAATCGTAATGTGATTTATGTGAAATAAGAAGGAAGACAACTGGCTACTCTATCTGTAGGAAGAATTCTTTAAAAAACAAAGAAATTGTCTGTGTATAGTTTAATGAGAGTAAGCATGTTGGTCCTGAAAACGATGACCCAGCTCTAAATAAATGCAGAGGTCATTATGATGACGAGCATAACGGCATCGGCTATTCACCAAACGTAGAGCTCACATTGACCATCACCCTTTGTGATCAGAAAGGAGCGATCTTCTTCTCCCCAAATTATAGGTATGATAGTACCTGTTCGCTCTGTCCATGATTGAATGTCCCTGAAATAATAAAAATGTCATAGATGATGCTGGTACAAATGCCTTAACTATTATCCGATTCAAAATCTCATCATGAATAAAATTTTTGCTCCATCATAACCATTTTGACAAATTAGCATTTCTTTCTGTTGCAGATCTGGCGAACCATCTCAAGAAGATATATAGTATTATCAGTCAGAATATAAATCAATTGCATCTTGTAAAATTATTATTGGCTTTGAATTCTGTTATTTCTTTCATAGATTAAAATTTATCTTTATTCGAATTTACGAAATGAAATACAAATTCTGAATAAGACAATAATTATATTTTCAGGTTGTTTCTACTGATAATATAATAGATATATTAACGAACACGTAAGAAAATACAGTAGAACCATGAATTGCGAGCAACTCTAAGAGTGCCTTACAAGATGAGTACAATTTTGAAGGAATTTTAACTTGACAAACGAGCGATGCTTTGTAATAACAGTAGAACTGGTTTGCTTGTTCAGTATGTACAGCAATTAAGCAGATTCCTTCCCCCCTCTCTCGTTACGGAATTGTGGTATAGGATTTTTATCTAACACTCAATTTTAGTTGGCATGCTTCTCTTGTACAGTTAACATACATATTACCGGACAGTATTGTTTCTATATGCACTTTTGCTACGTCTATGTTTGCGTAAGGCATAAAGCTTGTATAAAATGTGGGAAATAGTGCAAAATTTTGTAGAGAAACACCAACCAAACAAGGCTATAACAGTACGAACAATGAATATTTTCAATGCCAATGCAATGTCAAATTTCTGTGAAATCATGAAAAGGAAGCCAAAATAACAGTCACTGGATACGTTTCTGGTTAAAGTGGCTCGAAAAGATTCCAGTAAATCAACAGGTGACAGTGATTCCATTCTGCTAAACAATAAGCCCTTCTCTTCATCTAATATTTATCATCTCCTTCACTGTAGGTACTGCTATAGCTAAATATATTTACTATATACAACTTCTAGAGTATTTTGTATTAATCATTCTATTAGAGTAAATAAATTTGTGTTGTGAACGAATCATCTGTATTTCAGTTATTTTCATGAGAAATTCCTATGGGTATTTCTTTGATATACGAGTGTTTTGGATTACAAGTATATGTGTAGAGTGGATTATGCTCCCAATTCATAGTTCTACTCGTACTGTAGAATACAAAACCCAGGGAATGACATAATTTGTAGTGCACTGACTGTATAGTAAACAGTGAGACATTCAAAGTTTCTTTCCTAAGTCAAAGCCCCTGTTAATTAAACATACGTAGATGTATCTAGCAAACATATTGTAATGGATTATGAGTTTCAATTCGAGGTCATAGCCCCCTGTTGATTGGTCATTAACCTTTCCTCCAGAAAAACTTGTGTAAGTTCCTTGGAGACAATGCAATAGCTTGGGGGGTAAAAATCCTAGCTCTTAACTCAGCAGCCCGTGCTTCTTAACACTTAACTACACTTCCATAAAGCAAGAGAAGTAAGGGGGACAGCTTGACTGTAAATTAAAGTTTTCTCTCAGCCCCTCCTCTTTCTGTCTGTATGTCTCCTTTCTCTCTCTCTCTCTCTCTCTCTCTCTCTCTCTCTCACTCCTCTTTCTCTCTCTCTCTCTCTGTCTGCCAACAATTACGCTAATTAGGACATACAACCTCTTAATGGAATTTCCGAGGGGCTTGTCATTAGTTAAGGGAGGTAATACTTTGCACGTTAACGTCTTGTAGAGAAAACCCGTCATTAAACGTAACGCACGAGTAATTTTTTGAGACTTTAATATGAGCCCAAAAAGAGGCAGTTAAATTCAGAAACTGTGAGTTTGAACAGAAGTTTCTTATCGTTTTGGAAAAAGCTTTTTACTCCACTAGAAACAGTCTTCTTTTTTTCCTGTTTTTTCTCTCTTTCTCTCTGTGCGTGGAAGCAAAAGAGAAAATGAAATTTTAAGATGAAGCATCTCGTGAAGATACTGGGAAATTGTGTAACTAAAAAACGAAGAGATAGTGAATAATACAGTGATGAGAGGATAGAATGTTCACGAGGTGAATGATCGAAGAGATTATACTATAGATGAAAATAGGGCAGTAGAAACGATAATCATAAATGTTATTGGAAAACCTAGTAAAAGTTGAGCTGATATAATAATAAAATCTTAAATGCTCTGGTTATTTTTTTTTAAATAATATCCTCTTTTTCGTTCTTTATTAATTTTCCCTTTAAAATATCAAGAACACTATTCGTATTGTATGCGTGCAACTGAACTAATCCAATCTAAAGCAAACATAGCATTATGACATATCTTGACTTGCTACATAAGGGACTGAAATAATATAGTGGTTTGGATTTGGGTTCATCTGTTATAGACCATCAAGCTTGGAGTTGAGACTTGGCAGACATTTTGCAAAACAATTTTATTGAAGATTGGTTCAATAACCAATGAAAGACTAACATTTTTGCACAGTAGAGAAACTTGTAAAAATACTACAAAATTTTCCACTGACAAATGGTAACTACTGTCGTGACATGTGATAACCTCATTTCCAAGCTTGTAGAAAATCATTACCTTATATGTGAGATTATAGAACATTTGTAATGTTCATAAAACAAAATGCTATTACCACTGTTTCTGATCAATATTTGTGTTTTGTAGATAAATATATGTGTGTTTCATTTTTATTTGGAAGTGTGGGTAATTTTTATCTGTGTGTAGTCCTTTTCCTCTTTGCAATGACGAGTTCTTGATGCTAGCAGCTTAACTGTTGATTTAATCGTAAATAGAGTAACTTGGGTAAAGATGCCCTACTTTTTCATTATTATGCATTTTCTACTTCTGTAATTGAGGTGAGGTTGTTGAATTTATGATTAATTAGAAGATTAATGTCTTGTTTGCAATATCTCGAACGATAATTTTATTTCAGTAAATTTAAGAACTTAAAATAAACGATTTACAAAAACCTTCAAGTGGGACATCTTCGTATGCATGTGGACGAAAAATGCCCGAGTTTCACAATTTTTCAAAATGTGTTCATAAATATCATAGAAACAGGCAACTATATTTTCGTATCACTAATATTACTAACTTTAATTCCTACTAACTATCTATCCAGTTATAAAGAAAATTTTCAACAAAATAACAAATATTCTCCATGTATGTTTTCTAAATCCATTTGTAAACAATGGATAAATTAAAAGAGAAAAAAGAATTGTGGACCTTGTTCATTTTTTGCAAACTTAGATTCTTGCGATCCCAATTTATGAAGTGGTATCCAGTGAACCTACAGTTTAAATCCAAACCACCATAATCGTTCAAATTTTCCAAGGCGTTCACACCGGGAATCGAACCCTGGACTTCATGCACCAAAGAGACATGTACTAGACACTAGACTACAGGGGGAACGGCTTTCTTTTAATATGTAAAAACCTGCTCTCTGAAAAAGTAATGCCTCCCCTTATAACAACTTGCTAGCTACAACACTGGTACACCTTTGATGATATCTGATTTATTAGTGGAAATGCTCTTCATTTTGCAATGAAGAGATATTTGATTCACCCAGAGATTTACCTCTTCAAAATAACTCAACCAGATAAAGAAAGTTGTGACTAATCAAGTGTGTCGCAGGATCCTTCCCCCAAGGATATTTTTTTTAGTATTTTTATCAACCCTCATACATATTCAGCTCGCACAAATGGCTTAAAACTCAATCCATGCACATTCTTTTGATTCAGCTTGCTAGCCAACTCGTGTCATACACATTAAGTGAAGTTCATTCAGTCCAATATTGATCACGTAAGGAGCGAAAAGAAAAAAAAAGTTAATAAATAGAATATTACATCATTGAAAATAGCAATCCGGCCAGGAAACCAAGCCCTTACTCCAAGCGGGAATTTCCCGTTTGCTTCTGAGTGAACAATTATTTACAGGTTATTGCAGAGTAATTAATGTTTCTTATTCAAACCTAACATTGTTTAAAACATGACGAATGTAAAAATCCTTCCAACAATTCATAAATTGCTTATCCCGAACAGAAATCTTAAACCTTTAGTGTTATAAAGTGGGGCATCTTTGCTTCGATTTCACTGGGGCAACTTTCCCAATTTTAAAGCAGCAATGGCCCAGTCGATCACGTGACATACTTATGGAAAAAGAAACACAACAAATAATATTAGCGTTTGTAAAAGACTGAAGTTCTTTACCAATTATGTTTTACTCATGTACTTCTATTTACCTATCGCCCACAACATTACTATGTTTCACTCTTCAAAATTATGGACACTGAAATAAGAGTAACTTAGCTTTCTTTGTGAATAGGCCTGAACAAAAGCAGCTTCTTTTTCCGATGCAATTTCCACATATATTTACTCAAGACTGTGTACTCTTTCACGCGCATGGCAAGTCTTTTGACTACGAGTCACAGGCCTTGAGCAATTTGAGCAGGGGCGTCTTCACTCAGTGGGGCATCTTTACCCAAAATACTATATTTAGTGGACGGAAAATCGTGGTCGAAAGTCAGACGATCGTAGATAGTTGTTGAATTATTTACTGTAGTTTCGAATGAAGAAAACTGTGGAAAGCAGGTTGACACATCGCCAGTTACAGGTGTTAATATTTTTCATTCTTTCACGATAGGTGAGGTCGAGCATAAATGTTTCTTTCGGCTTTTATAGTTTTAATTTGTTAGAAAGCATTATGGTTGGAATTCCTTACGGTATTCCATAATTTTTTGCATCAAGTTGCATCATTTCTTTTAATTATGGTATTCCAAGATCCTCGTGAAGTTGGATACGACTAATGTCCAGTGATAATCCTTGCAGCATTTTTTTTTTTTTTTTTTTTTTTTTTTTTTACCTATTTGAAGTTTCTTATGGTAAGATTTGACTGCATGTTGCTTAGCTGGTTGGGCGTTCAATAAAATGGAACAATTGTTAAATTGTAGACAAGATTCTTCAACTTTAAATGAAGTACGGTATGGGCATTAGACAAGCAAATTCCTGCAAATATTGAGTAATTTTGTCTATATTTAATAAAGAGGCTGTCTGAATGTGAGTTTTGTGTACAAGAGCAAGAAGATAGCGAGCACTATTAGCTTGAGATAAAAGTTTCATAATGAACTTTGATCAATGAAATCAATAAATTTCACTAAAAGCAATTGATGAATTTGATTTTGACCAAATTTTACATGATGGTAGCCCTTCATAAGATTCTTACGCATATGAAATATTATGTTGTTCATATCTTTGGTCCCCGAGTTGTTTGTTATCGAAGTTGGGTTTGAACTTCCTTGAGTCCAAACCTCAAGTTTAATTGGCAATAACTTGTAACGCAATTCGTGGGGGAAAACATAAATTTAAATGTAACGTATTTTTGTCTATTTTATATAGCGTTACACTATAGCCCACAGTTCGAATATGTCTTGATATTACCTTTTATTATAATACGTAACGAAGGAAACATTTACACCTTTTAAATAACATACACGTAGATTATACAAGATGGATCCTATCGTTGCTATGACGACTAATAACACATATCATCCAATTACTATGTTAACAGAACATCAAAACATCAATAATAATATCAGAAAGAAAATTAAATCTAGTTCTTTTTATATTTTCTTCTTCATTTAGCTGGCTACTGCATATTTTAATAACACATATTGCCCGTGAATACAAGTAAAGATGTTAAAAATACAAGTAATAATATTAAAAATTAACAATATCTTTATAAACTCAAGTACCAAATCCCTGCACACCACGGTATTTCACGCTCATATTAAGCTTGTTCAAGTCTACTAATATTTAAAATTTAGTCAAGTGGAGCTCTTTAGTTTCCCAATTATTAGCCATCAAATTTTGAACTTGAACTTAACAAATCTTTTAGTGAAAGTTATAATCAAGATTTGCTTAAAATCAATTAAGGACAAGTTTTTTCGCTATGGGGATACTTGCGAATGTTATCTTTCTATTCAAAGTTGTAAAATGATATAAATTTTCATCATTTTGTTATTTGTTCCTTTTGAAGATAACTACTATGACTTCTTTTTATTAATACATAACAACGTTTACATTACTTAACTCCTTTCAAATCGCAAACACCTACATCGCTTTTGTTTTGTAAAATTTCATAGTATAGTATCAATACTACTAAGATTGTAACCAGCGTAGTCTGTCGTATTACAGAGCTATCTACGTACATACTGTAGAAGTGTAGCTTTTGTGTTAGGAGTCCTCAAATTACGACACATTATTATTCAATTGCGCATTCCCTCTGTGTGAGTATACTTCAATAGCTTGTCCTCATTGCTCCTCTGACGGTATTGTCACGGATGGATAATTCCATTACATTATGTTACCAGAAACTCTAGCTGACAGAAATTTGTCAATTACTGATTCCATAATTTCCCAGTGACAATGTGCTTCTATGTTAGGAAACAAATTTACTATCACTGCTGTGTGCTGGGTAATCTGTGTTCCTAATAACGAGCTCTTCTGCAAGTCTAAACTGTAAAACAGTAATTTCTGTCTGTTTTCATATAAAAATTGTAGTCACATATGTATGATTGTCTATTCACTAATGGATGGAATAAAATTATCAAACCACTGTTGGATCAAGGCCTCTTCAACTTTCCTCCATTGACACCACTCTCCTATGTTATTCTATTATTCTCCTTGATTTCCTCACATCACCTTGTATGAGGATATTTCCTAGGCGACTTCTCGTCTCTTTGTATCTAAAGGATTCATTTCGATCGTCGATTATCATTTCTTACAGTATGTCCACATGATCGCCACTTCAAACAATTTATTGTCATGAAAACATCTGTCACTCCTGTCATATTTCTGATACATGTGAATATCTAATTTTGTTGGTACCCACATCTCGGATCCATATGTCAAAACAGGCAGAATTATGAAGTAGTAGTCCACTTATATTCGATTTCCTGTCTCCAGTTTTTACAAATGGCATTTTTAACGGTCTATACTTAAGTGAACCATCATCTGTCTTGAAAAACAAGTTCAATGAAAAAATTGTGTTACAATATAAGCTAAAAGTTTGCTCTTAGAAGAATGCAATTACTTCCATTTTCAGAGCAAAAGATAAGCAAGTTGGAACACAAGTTCATGGCATGCAGATGGGCAAAATACCAATTCACTAATTTTCTTTAAGATGTTTGGGAATTCATGTCCAGCTTAAACTATATAAATCGATGTTGTTTTTTATTCTGCGAACAAGGTAGGTATTGGCGTATAATGAGGGTGCTAAATTTACTACGCGGTCCACGAAATTTATCCCTAAAACACTGCAATCTGGAATCCAGAAAATCTTACAGGAGTGTTCAGCATTACCATCAGAAGTACCATAGAGCATAAATTTCTTTCAAAATTGTGCTTTGAAGATCCTTCTGCAATATTTCAGTAAATCCATTGTACATAAATTTAGTATTCAGTTCAATCTGTGTTGTATCTATCCTCGAGTTTACAACATTAAATTTGGACATTCAAGTAGCAAAACACAATCCTTCAATGTGATTAATTAATTTCTATTTTTATTCATTGTGTTTATAAGTGTAGAATTCTCTAAAATAAGGACTTTTGTCAGAATGTTTTGTTCTTCCGATTAGAGCACTACGAAGTTAATAATTTAGTTCCGAAATGTGGGTAACCCACAATACAAGCGGCAAAATTTCTGGTGAAATTTTGTAAAACCATTCTTAGTATACACACAAGTATATGGTGTTGCTTCCGAATTTCGTACGTGGAAGTCTGTGAAAGGTTTCGTGTTTCTGCTACTTTACTTGAAAGAGTAAATCTATCAGAAGAATATTTTCGTGTGATGAGTATTTAAATACTTTTAAATAGTGTTGTAAATAGAAAAAAAAACGGTTCGTATTTTTTCAGAAATGTACGTTTTTTTTAGAAAAAAAACATTGCCTCTCGTTTTTTTTCTAAATTTCGTTTTTTTTCAAATAGTCATTTGTAATGCATCTTACGTCTATTTAAGTATCAAATATTTTTATGTAGGTATAATCACCGTAAAATGCAACATAAATTAAACGCTAGACACTGATACGCTACAAATATTTTACAATTTACATGAATACCATACCTATTAACAATTCGGGTTTCAGCAGTTTTCATCAATATCAACTAAGAAATAAAAGTAGAAATAAAATTTTGTTTTTTCGTGAAAGCAGGCCTTTAATAAGTACGAAAATAATGTCACGAACAGTATAAAATTCCAATAACTTGTCTAAAGGTAAAAACTAATACTAATTTGCCTAATAGTATTTTTCTAAATGTCATATATAAATAATTTGTCGACTAGATATATATGATATGCAGAACCGACTCTACCATATGTGCAGTGGTTTATTTACGATTTTGTTTCGGGAGGGGCTTTGCTAACTTTCGGGGGGGGGCTTTGCCTGAAAATGTGAAAATTCTGCAAGATATTTCATATAGTTTACTATAGTAAGTAAGATTTCGGGGGGGGGCTTAAGCCGGGAAACCCTCCTAAATACGCCACTGTATATATGCAACACGTGCATTTGCGTGGAACGGCAAGCTTGGATGGTCCGGCAAAATCTGTCATAAGTATATTATTTAAATTAAATATTTCTTGTTGGAAACATACTTCATGATGATGGTAGTTACATTTACTAAGCTGACCTTCTATTTGAATACTACATTCATAAATTATGTTTTTAGGTTGCATTAGTTTAAGACCACATGGACAATGCTAAAGCAAATGGTCGAATAAATCCGAGCACAAATTGCTTGATTGTTGTCAAATGCAAGAATTCAATTCTCGAATAGTAGTGAATATCTGTTCCATTTCGTATGTTATCACAGTTTTGATATGAAAGTAGTCTTGTTTTTGTCAGAAGCAAGTTCCTTATCATTGAAGATAGAAACAAGTTTTTTAAAAAATGTTAGGAGATGTAGAAGAAAAATCAAGAAATAAAGATAAAAGATCTAGTTGCACTGGAATTGCAAACTGATACATTGAGATTGAAGCTCGATAGTGAATTCTATAAAAAGGATTACCATCTATCCTCTGCAGGTGTGTTTGCTTTATCTTTCACTATCATAATAGATTCACATTTAAAGAAAAAGAAACATACACAACGGAATTGCATTTTTAGTAAGTATTTAAGCCTTTCTGAGTGCCACTGCACTTACCCTCACCTTTGTTGTTCATGCTGGAGTAGTATACTTAAAATCATGACTTCTAAGATTTGTTCTTTCTTAGAAGGCGGGAGGCGGCAAATTATGCCATTGCACGAGGCGACAAATTGACTAGGACCTGAATATAGGATGACTCAATTTGAAAAAGGAAATGAAATCTTTGAGTTTTACGTTCCACGGTTATGCCGGTGAGGCTAAAGGAGACGGTGATGATGAGTAATGAATGAAATGAAGAAAGTGGGAGGAAACGGGAGAACCCCGAGAAAACCCACGCACACGATGTTTGTCCACCACAAAGTTCACTTGGCGGGGGCTGGGATCGAACCCGAGACCCCAAGCACCAGAGGTGAACGCTCTACCACTGAGCCACCGCGGCCCCCGACTCAATTTGAAGTAATGCAGGGTGTTTCAAAATTAATATTAGGGTTTTGAAACTTTGTAGTATCTATTACAATTAACTTACAATTATAAACGAAACTCCCCTAAATTGAATGTGTTTTGTGCCATATGGCGGAAAGTTTATGGGCCTTTCTCGCCTATCGACTAGATGTGTGCCGTGTGATGAATGAATCTCACATTGAACATTTGTAGTAAAGGCTGTTTGAGGTGCTTTTTTACTTGATGCATTGCTCATAATTGTACGTAAAATGTAGTAAGTACTACGAAGACTTAAAACCCCAAAATTTATTTTGAAACACACTACATTTCTCACCAACAGTGTTGGAACTAAGATGTAAAAAGGAGAGAAAATTTTCCCTATAAAGTTATTGTTTACAACGATATTATTATTAGTCGAGACTATAACTACAACAACAACACGAGTTAGTAGTCAAAAAAATGTAATCAAATGTGTACTCGGTGGCCCAGGTGGCCAAAATGGCACACACAGGTGTGTCACTTGTTTAATCCGCTCCAGTGTGGACACTAATTAAGATATCGGGATATTGTTCTTGCAAAATGTGGTTGGACTATAGTTTATCATATTAATTTCTTTTTCTTCTGGTGTCGAATTTCCTTCTCAAATTTCACCCCAGTAAAAAATTCGAGAATTTTCTAATTTCGAATTTCCTTTACCTTTTTTTCCCTTGTAGCTTCCTTCGTTGTAGAAATATATCCTTAAGACTTGCCAGGTAGATACCTCGGATAGATACCTAACTGTTGACATCAATTGGACGGGCCTGCGCGCAGTATTGCCAATTAGGGAAATTAAAATTCTCCTATATTTGGGCAAAAAATCAGAAATTTTTGTTTATAAATCCGTACCTATACGTTCGAGTGCAAGTCAACTTACGCCAATCGAACATTTGTCCTTTTTAACAAACGAAAGTACAGATCGTTACAATGGGATAATTAGGGGACGCACGTAAAATTCGTATTTAGGTTCTAGCCCTTGATTTTTCTAGTTTTTCCTTATTTTTCTGTTTACCGTAATATCTTTTAGGTAATTAGAAGCTTTGTTCCTTAAATATCGCCATAATACTTGTAGGATATATTAGTGGTGTACTAATGTTTAATTTAAGATAGTTTACGTCTGTCTGGTTGCAGTGTTGCCAGCTACAAAATATTTTAATTCCAGATTTTAGGGGGAAATTTTGGAAAAATTATATATTTTGTCTCTATTATTTCCCTCTTGTTGGCTATATCCGAACAAACGTACCAGTATCTGGAAGTCTATTCTTTGCTCTACACAACGCACTATAGAAAGTTTCAATAGGATAATTTGGGGAAGTACAGTTGAGGTTTACAGTGGACCTTGTTCTCTAATTGGAAAGATAACTGTGATTTTTCTTAAGGTAGAATGAGATATTTTTATTGACATGCTTACTTTATTAGATATCATCACAAAACTTGTAGGATATATTAGAGGGATACCAAAGCTTATTTTAAGATAGTTTGTGTGTCTGATAGTAGTGTTGCTAGCTACAAAAAAATTTTAATTCCAGATTTTAGGGGCAAATTTTGGGAAAAATTCCCTTTTTTATTTCTATTATTTCCTTCTTGTTGGCTACATTCGAACAAATGTACCAGTGTCTAACAGCCTCATCCTTAGCCTACACAGCGCACCATAAAAAGTTTCACTAGAATAAATAGGGGAAGTACAGTTGAGGTTTATAATAAACCATGTTCTGGAAATGGTAAGAAAATGGTGAACTTCTGAGGTAGAATGAGATTTTTTTTCAATTTCATGCTTACTTTGTTATATATCGCCATGATACTTGTAGGATATATTCTTTGAGTACTACGGTTTATTTTCAGATAGTTTTTGTCTGTCTGGTGGCAGCGTTTCCAGCCAAAACAATTAATTCCCGCTATTAGGTGAAAAATTCGGAAAATTTCCCTTTTCCCCTCTATTATTACCCTCTTACTGGCTACATTGAAACAAACGTACCACTACTTGAAAGCTTCCTCTTTGCCCTACAGAACGCACTATAAAAAGTTTCAATAGGATAATTAGAGAAGCTTTACCCCGGCATATTTGATTTTTGCCTCTTAGGCGTAAAAAGTGTCAAAATTTCATGTGTATGACAAAATTTTTTCTTTCCCTCTTTGAATGGAAGCCAGTGACTTCAGGATTTCACTGTACCTTGTCAACACACCAAAGATTTCTTTAGGTTACTTGAACCCATATAGCAGCAGTGGTGCTAGATACAAAAAAATTTTGAAATTCAGTTAGGGATTTTTTGTAAATTTTCACCCCTACATTTCCCTCAATAATTTCCCACCCGTTGGTAACACTGCAATGCAACTTACACCAAAAAATAGCCACATCCATTTTCTTAAAAACAAGGCCTTAACCATATCAATCGAATGAATAGTTTTTGAGCAATAAGTCACTAACTGGAAATGTAGGAAAACGCCAAAAATGGCCTGGGACCGAAAGGAATAATCACACAATTTTGCTCGTATAGGTTCGAAGAAACAAACGATTTGTAAGTTACGAGGGCTTCGACTCAAGTTCTGTTGATTATTTCAATAATCTGCAACATAAATCAATAAATAATAGTTGCCAGAAAAAAAACAGACTTTTGAAAAAAAACATGAAAAAGAACGATGTTTTTTATTGAAAAAAACTTCACAGAAAAAAAACCGTTTTTTTACAACACTACTTTTAAAACTGATTCTAAAGCACAGTAACTGGATTAATTACAAATAGAGCAGCATTTACAGACTCTCCTCTGTCATGGAGGTATGTGCCGGCCTTTGTCACGGCCGGGACTGATAAAACTGTAGCGACTGTTGAGAACGCACTCCCCCCCCCCCCGCCATGTATTCACGAAAAGCATATCTGCAAATAAAGTGAGCTTGAGGCGTTATATCGCCATCAGTGCACAGTAACCTGGCCCATTCCAGAAAAGTTTTTGTATGAGTTAGATATTATATTTGATGTCAGAACACCAGCGACCAGCTCGAGTGAAGTAATGATGCTTCGTAGTCCTAAAATTTAACAATAGGACCTCATGACATGTAGCAGATATCGTAGCTGGTGGACAACAACTTGATTTTCTACTAAGATCCGAAAATGGCACGTCGGTAAACAGTTTCGATCTTTCGAAATGAGAAATCTTCTTTAAAAGTATAGTGTACATGTAACATCGGTCGGAAAATGAGAGCAACTTTCTTCTCAATATGTGGACATGTGACTGCATTCTTAGATCGATCGCATATTGACCAGAAGCCTGCCAAGGCGAAGTAGCGGTAAGCAGGAGAAGCTGCAGAGGGAGAGGCCTGAGTACGTTGACCATTTATTTCAATCACAACATTGAAGAAATCTTTGTCTATCACTATGCGGTACTCTGGTTTGTTGTTCTACCCACAGTGCTGAACCTGGGCTTAGCTGTCCTATCCTCTGGTTAATATTCGGCCGGCCTTATAGGAACACAAACATACTTTTCCTTACTATATCATTTTAAGTTTATGGCATAACCATTAGATAAAAATTACTTTTGCTGAAAAATAAATCATTGAACCAAGACTGAAACTGTGCTCTTTTTGCAAAAGCCCTAATAAATTAATTTCAATTCAAAATTACTTCATATCTCAATCAAGAATATACATCACCACAATACCATAATAATCAAATAGTTGGGACTCACGTTAGATATATACCTCAACTAAAAAACATTGCTTAGAGCATAACAATATACCACGTAGTCGGTATACAGTATAATCAGACTTCAAAGAATTCTTCACTGGAAGTTCATATTAAATGCCTTTTTGTTGTGCTCCCTCATTTTTCCGAATACCCTGTCTCGAACGTCATGCACTTTGAATTGCATAATGTATCAAACTTCTTGCCCTGATCCCTATAACCGCATGATCTTTCCACATATTTTGTATCATATTGAATATCTAAAATACTTCTAGCAACGACTCCAGGTTTATCAAGCCAGGTGAATAACACTAAGCGCACACCAACTATGATACGAGTATCATTTATCCAATCATGCATACTGCACTGTCTATCTTCCGGTTCCTTTCCGGAAAAATTGGAAAAAGAACAGAAATCTTTGTATTAGGTTAATTTTACTAGTAATGAAACCGGTTTCTTTTTTCGAACGTGTGAATAATGTAAGTTGAGAAATTTTAATATTGCGAATATTTTAAAACAAAAAGCACTCGAAAATAATACTGCTGCAATTACTCTCGAAAATTAATGGTCTGCACTTATTTTCTTTATGTACTTTTTAGTCGTTTATTCGTGGGTGTGCATTAATTATGGAACTTTTACAGTTACATATCTGTTGCTATAAAATTTCCCTATTCTAATACAAGAAACGTAAGTTCTCAGTGATTTTAACTGCAAACTAGAAAATATAAAATAATTTACATTTTAAAAACATAATATAGTAAAATATTCGAAAGTTTCAATTTTTTCCAAACTTTCCACTTTCTTCCAAGCTCGGGAAAGAACCGTAAAAAGCTGAGTTTTTACCCAAAATTTCCGTTTTTTTCCCAGGCCTTCACAACAACGTCCTTGCATATACTGGGATGTGAAAAATATATTATTTTGGAAAACTCGCGCCATGTGAAATCTTTTTTATTCAAAAAAACGAAAGAGAATTTTAGTGATACGATGGTAATTTTAGTGACAGCGCAGAAGAGACCATTGAAGAGTAATCAGCAAGAAGTTAAACATTTGAAAGCACGGTCTGTATGGAATTAAAGACCTTCGTATGATTGAGCTGAAATTATGACGAAGTGTTGCTTCTCTTAAGATAGTGTTAGAACATTAGTTGTTCTCGTTACACATGTGAGAATATCCAAGATAATGGAATTGTTTCCTCATTTTGTATTGTGATTTACGGGATGTATCTATGCTGTTTCTAAGACTATAATGCGATCTGTCCTCTTTTCGGATGCTAAAACTTAGCGTCTCTTTTAGTATTAAGGTTATATAATATCTGTACTTATCTATTGAATCAGTATGGGATGGTTTGTATATATTAATCATGTTAAGCTGGTTCAAAATGAGTATAATAATCATCATAGGTATTCTACCATTATTTGTAGGTCACTTGCTGCAACTTAGAAGCTTCCATGCTCCACAATCTTCAGTTCACATCTCCCTTTCAATGGACGATTTTTCTGTTTTGATACCATTCACCAACTGTAGCCTTCTTCGCCCCCTCCCTCTCTTTCCTGCCACCATACCCTCTAGTACTTCCCTCATGATACAGTTCCTTCCCAGCCAATGTCTAAACCAGTTTCTCTTTCTCTTTTCAATTACAACTGAAATTGCTCTATGCTCTCCCGCTATTTATGGCACACTCTCCTTCATTTTCCGTTCTATCTATCTAATTCTGTTCATTATTTTTTACACCCATATTTTGAAAGTTTTTCGCTTTTTTTCATCGTTTTTATTTAATGTCCATATTTCTGCTGCCTTCAGTACAAAATTCCATATGAAGTATGTTACGTGTTTTCTCAATTCTTCATTCAAGGACCCACAAAATTGATTATTTTTGCTAGTAAATGCTTCTTTCGACATTTCTATCCTTGCTTTTATTTCCCATTAGCAATTAATAACTTGTTATTTATATATACGATTTTCTAAGAAGCCACAGAAATATATTCAGCTATTATTATGTGTTTTTCATTTATTGAACGTCTGACATTAGTTTAAAATATACAGCAAATATGTACGATTTGATAACGATTTATATGCTGTAGTAAGATATGTAAATATACAGGATAAGTAGGAAGTCACTTTTCCCAGTCAGTTCTATTTTGAATGGCCTCAATTTGTCAATTCTTAATGTATCCTAAAAATTACTGTTTTCTAATATTTTAGGTTCCCTGAGATAGCACAACAGCAGTGACATCAGGATGAGTATGTGGCCCCGCGTAGAGTAGTCGCTAACGCTCTCGCCTTCGGCGCGAGTGGTCCCAGCTTTAGTTCCCGGTGGGGACACTCGGTCGAAAAAGTGTAAAACGCTTTTTCAGGCCAACCACCCTGAAGGAGGTTTTCCTGGGTTTTCCTCATTCACACCAGGATGGTACCTAAATAATAGGTCCCAGGCCGCTTCCTTCCTTCCCTTTCCCCGTATAGTGTGCTCGCCGAGGGACGTCATCCCTCAAACGTGACGGGCTAAATAGCTTTAGATGCCGAAAGTCTAGAAATCTAAATTCTAATCCTAATCAGCATGAGTACGAAGAAACTCAGAGAAGAACTCAGATGGCGGAGAAGCTGACATTTCCAGGATCGCGCTAAGATAATTTCATGTTTTCAAGTGTGGAAATCTATAGTCCTTGTAGAGACTTGGTAGGGAACTGTCCATGGACCTCATGCTATACTTCAATCTGAAACTGTCATAGAAATCAATAACAATTTGCTGCCTAGTCTGTAGCAAATGGAGGGAGAAGTAAATCATATTTCTTGTGGTGTTGTTTGGGAAGAAGAGGACCGTATGGCTTGCCAGAAGACTTCATGCCATGCGATTCTTACGAAATTTACCTAACAAAATCTTGCAATTTGGAAAAATTGGAGGACCGTATTAATCTTATGTTGAGAAATATTCCCTAGATCCTACGAAATACATTGACCATTTCTCCTCCATCTTCGTTAGTTGCTCACTCAGTCACGCTATATGTCATCGCCATTATGTTTCCCTTTAAATGAATCTAGAATATTATAAAACAATAATTTTGAGTATCCATTAAAAAATTGACAGAATTAAGACCGTTAAAACGGGCAATAGTGACTCTTTACCTATCCAGTTAAAAAGTGAGAAATCACTATTTTTATATACCTATTTGTACGTGAAGAATTTTATATATCGTTAGGTTTAATTATTAAAACAAATATATATAAGAACGGCTGCTTTCGATTTGATATGCTACTAATATGAAGATTTTTATAAATACTTTATAAGCACAATAGAAAAATATATAAAAAAAAATATTAGAATAAATATAGAGAAATACTAACAACATCCACATCAAATTTATAGATATCACACTGTTGTAACGTGGAATTGGAATCAGTGATGCTAACCCATGGGGAAAATCTCATATTGTGGGATTTTTACAATATCTTCAAAATAGGATAAAGGGATTTTTCGTAAAAATTGACAGAATTTATGGGATTTTTAAAATATATTTATTACATTGACGCA
Organism: Thermobia domestica; assembly: GCF_964235325.1. Taxonomy (NCBI): domain Eukaryota; kingdom Metazoa; phylum Arthropoda; class Insecta; order Zygentoma; family Lepismatidae; genus Thermobia; species Thermobia domestica. The sequence continues at coordinate 134,208,612 of NC_137458.1, forward strand.
ACTAAATTGTCTATGGGCAAGGAGTAAAGAAATGAGTCTCCAATAAACTTCAAAATTATCATCAATAAAGTAATTATCAAGTTTTGTTACTATAAAATTCATGTTAATGTTAAAATGACTTATGCAGTGACTTGTGAATAAAAAAAAAACAAGAGCCAAGGAACGTTCATTGTACACTAATACTTAAAGAGAAAAAAAATGATGAAAGAACACAATTAACGGAAGAAAAAAAAAGGGAAACTTCTAATACAAAATTACTGAAGAATGAAGTTTATCTAGTTTTGTTACGTTCAGTGGGTTATTATTTCACAAAAGCGTGATGAAAATACTAAACTCACAAGAAAATGTACTTATTTCCATAAGCATTTTCAATTCTCTCTTTCAGTTAAGGAAAATACATGTTCATGATCGGTTTGATAAACGTAGACGATCGGAATTTCTGAATAATTCACTTATATGTTGAAGAAAATGACTGACATACACTAATTTCGTTGTTTATGTTTTCCAAGTTTAGAAAATTTTGTTATTAGTATAGTGTGGGAAATTCAAGATAAAAATGGGAATTTCTGTCTCTCGAGATGGGATTTTATAACATTTCAGGTTGGCATCACTGATTGGAACGTGTACTTTAAAGCCAAAGCGTGAACAAGACAGGTGACGAGATTACTTGACTAAACGTCTTGATAGTAGGATACACGTGTATATCCCCTAAGCCAGAGACTACATATTTATTTTACTAAAACAATGTACTCTAAGGGCCAGCACACTGACTACAATGACCTTGCTATGAAAACACCATATGTACGATATACAGAGTTCACTTGTTCATATCAATATGCATACATCACAAAAATCTTACATTGTTCATGGCATTATATTACAATGTTCATTGACGTCGAACAACCGTTTTCACAGGCTCTAACCTTGAGAACTCTTTTTTCTGTCAGGTATGTGTCAAGTTTCGATTACATTCTCCGTCATGTCATTACAACTGCCCAACACGAACCACATACGCCTATACTTGAATTTGAGATGAATAGTGTTTAGAATGATAATTATCCGCTTTCTTTTACATGTTGTCCACTGAGATATGAATAAATTAAATTGTTTGAGATGCCGTATACTTAGTCTCTTTGTGGGTATTTGTGTGCGAAAGTATGTGTGTGTGTGTGTGAACTGAGGTCTTTTCTTTTTAATTCTTTACTTGTTATGCTGTGATATTACCTTGAAGAGCGGTTTTCATAAACTGTTCTCTGCGGTTGAATGCTCTTCCTCCCCTAAAATAGAAGAAAGAAAAAATAAGAAAAAAAAGAAAATTGCAACCCTTTCTTTGCCCTTCTATACTAGCAACGTCTCTCAGATCCGGAACCTTTGACTTCATAAACTCTCTCTCTCCCGTAGGATCCTTTTTCGAAACCCTTTTGCGTTTACAGCCAAAGGTTGTTTGTTCTGAGGAATCAGCCTGGGAAAGAAGCGAAGCGACTCTTTTTTGGGCTTTTGCCCAGTTTGACTTCCTCCCCCGTGGATCGGAATTTGATTTTCCATTCAGTAGGGAAAGAGAGGGTAAAAAAAAAGTACAGATAAAAGCCAACTTAGATGCAGTCTTGCCCTCTCCATCTTCTGTTTAACCCTCTCTCGCTCTCGTTTTGCTTTTGTGTGTACTTTTCTTTTTCCTTTTTTCTTTAACTTCATGCTGTATAGACACTGGGTGGGAATAAATATTGGGGATATTCCTCTTACTTTCTTTACATGCGTGAGTCGCACAAAGAGAAGGGGCAGGTCTCTGTTTCTCTTTGTCTTTGAATATTGGCTGCTAGAGGAAAAGATAAATGAAATACCAATCTGTGATGTCTTTTAACCTTAGTTGGTTAATAATGAACGCACACTTTTAAAAATCAACAAAGAAAAGAAAAAGGATCCAATGCCAAAATATTTGAGATTGGTGCTTCAGTCAGGTTCTCAGAAAACATACGTTATAACGTTGTCTTTGTTGTTTCATTGTGGCTAATAAGATGACATATATTATAGTTTAAACAACTATAATATCTTAATAAGGATCAAAATATATGTAATTTCATTTCAACATGTTACTATTTGTAAATACCAATAATAATATCATTACCTGTGTGTCTGGATTCTCTCGTGTTTATTGAAGATACTAGTTGAAACGCTCCTTTTACAACGGAAAGAAAAGGTTTATGAAAAGCATTTGAACCTCTTTCTTTCTTAACATACACATTATAATGAAAGCATAAGGATAAAGAATCTTTATTGTCATACTTTTTCCATCCCTTTTTAGAGTTAAACGCGTCAGGAGTTTCAGTATTTCATCTTAAAGACTTGAACTGTAGATTGGGAAAATAATAAATTTTTTCGTTAGTTTTATATGTCACTCTTTCCCAACCTCACCCTATACCTCTTCAACCCCTTCCACCCTCTTCCCACCCACTTGACCCCTTACCCCCTTGGAAACCTCCCACTCTTAGAATACACATTACAATGAGGATGTGATAATAACAATAACCCGTAATTTCTCCCTTTCTACCCCCATCCTCACCCCATGTCAATGGGGACTGAATTAGGACTTAACGGCATGGATGTGTCAGTGACCTAAACAAGCTATGGATTGAACGCTAATTATGATTGGTTTCAGTTATTTTTGTACGTATGTTACAACTCAATTTCGCGCATGAACTATGATCAATGCTCTTTTCTTAGGATATCATTAACTCAATTTAATATTACGTTCTTTGGAGCTCTATGATTGATAATCATCCCAAATTTTAATTTAATTAGTTCTTTATTTAGTGCATGATGCGATCAGACACAAATTCACATTTGCTTTTAAATAATACATTACACGTGTCATCTAGTTTCGTATTACTAATATTGATTATAATAATTAGGGATAATAAGTATATGAAATTGTAAGTTTCTAGAGCTCTGAAATTACGTCACCCAATGGCACTATAATATTTTCATATATCTTTCATTCTATCGTATCTTTTACTGTAAAATTAATGAAGTAATTACAGATAAATTTATAGTGCGTACATGCGTAGGCAATCTAGGTAATTAAGCATTACTTCAATAGGTAGCAGAGTGGTTTCGTGCTGGTTCCAGACTTTTACCTGATGCTTTTAACAGACAAATTGGAAACTGTTGCGTTCGACAAATGTTCCTTCACTTGTTCGAAGACGAGAATTTTCAAAATAAAGAAGTTATGAAGTCAAGAGCTGATTACAGACTATTAAACTATGAAATAACCTTATAGAAAGAATCTTTTAACAAATAATAATATTGTAAAATGTGCTAAAAAGATTAGTATAAAATAAATATGTTTTGTTGACGTGGGAAAAACGGACTAACGTAAGATTAAAAGCATTAGGGGAAATTTAATGGTCAAGTGATATTTATTTTATCAACTATCATCCTACTGTAATATTCTACATGTAGTGTATATTTGTAAACATTAACACGTGCTTTTCATTTATAAACTAAACCACGTGCTCATCTACTACAAGTTACTACATAAATCCTCGTCACCATCTAGTCATGGGACAGAATAACACTAGCACCACCAACACTCAAATGGAGGTATAAAATTCCATGCAACGCCCCAATCGACATCAGTTTCAGCCTTCCAACTCCCCTCTCTTAGCTTGCATGGAGCTCTGAAAGATCTAACCTAACCGAAGCCTCATAGCTTGCCTGGAGGTTTGAAACCTCCTACCCACTCAGCTTCCGTGGAGCTTTATGGAAACTCAATCACTATCTCAGCTTGCTTGGAGCCCTGAGAAATTTCTAACCGCAACCACCTAGCTTGCGTAAAACTTTGTAGTTTTCCTTCCCCTAGCTATCCTGGAGCTTTGCTGGACTCCAACCTCCCTTTGCTTGCCTGATCACTACAAATCCTAACTCACCTCCACTTGTATAGAATTTTGTGGGAATCCTTCCCTTAACTACTTGGACACCTATTTTATCCAAACTACTTACATTGTTAGCAGATTTTGTATTGGTGTAGGACCACATTTATAATTACTTTGTGTTATATTGGTTATAACAGATTTTTTTTATAATAAAGATTGTGAGAGGAAACTAAATCCCATGTGGTAAATTGCTCTACCTTATCAAACTAATTTTACAATATTACCTTAACCACGATCTTTTCCGCTGGAAAACTTTAGCTCTCAACCTTGGAAAGAACGTCCAATACTTTTAATCTTAGGCTCAATTTTTCATTTTACCCAATCAGAAAATTAATTTTTCCTCTTTAGTGCATTTTATAATAGCACTGTTCTGTTTTCTTTCCAAACAAATGTATTTTTCTTTTGAGAACAGGTTTTAAAAACAGTTTTTAAAAGTTATTTTTCTTTTAACTGCTATTTTGCTATTTTCCTCCTTCCTCGATTGTTAATTAAATTTTGATTCTTTGTGAATACGCGACTGATAGCAGATCTACACAATCACCTATATGCTAGTGTTGGTTTTATCTTGTGAAACAGTATTAAATTCTACTATTGTAGTTGTGGTCACTCATGTTTCCACAGACTGCGACTAGCTAAAAGCGTATTGTAGGAACAGGACATAATCTATCTTTTTTTGTAGACGACTGTGCAGTCAACTGTATAAATGAATATATAAATTAATTCTCTGATTATTATTTTGTCACGATTCTTGCACTGTACGCCTTTTCCCGTTTCGCCTTATGGCCTCTAGCAATCAAATTTGCATGTAAAACCTGTTATCACTTTCCATCTTTATGTAAGGCGGAACGGGAAATCTCGATGTGCATTTTCCCGTTTCGCCTTATGAACTTTATTTTGGTAGACTTGCAAATACATTGCATAGATATAATTTGATTTGTTTATTCATATAACAGAATAAGTACAGTATCTATAAGAAATACAGAACGTCTATATGAGATGCTATTTATCTTCCATATGTATACAATGAGCAACAGCATCTAAGTATTTCATAAGAGAAATCTGTTATCTGTTTATTACTCAGTCTTCATTTCAAAGTACGCAGGCGAATGTTTAATTATCTCCATTTATATTTCTGGTGTCTTGCAGCATGTCCTGCTAAAAAAAAAATACAACCATTTTACACACTTAACACACTTGGACTTACATACTTTCGAGTGACGAATTCAGTACTGATCAGGAATTTTTACTCATCAGATCCAGCATGAAACTGTTTGAGTAACATGTAAATCTTTAAATGAGACATCTAATCAGCAACCTGTTCCCTGATTGACTCCTAACAACCAATCATGTTATCAAAAATATTACACAAAAATTTCAAAATCATTTCCCTCTACCCTTGCAAGTACATACAAATAAGCTAATTACTTGAATATAAACATTAATTCTTATGCCTTTTCAATAATTTATCCCACTGACAAGAGCGGACTTGCGTACCTGGCCGCTAGGAATCTCCAACATGATAAAGAAGAAAGTATACATTTCTAGAAAAAAATATTTTGTTTGAAAATTTAACCTTAATCGCTAATGCTAGACAGATGCTTTCAACATCCTTTAGTGCTAGATGGTTTAATTTTTCCATGTACACTATTTTTAAAAATTAAAGAAGTGTTGATTTGATTATAATGTATAAAATATGGTTAAAATGTGTAAGAATAATAAGTATTTTCGATAGCTGGAAAGAAGGCCTACTGTACTTATTATTCATATACATTTATTATTATGTGTTCTGTATGCTACCTTATTGAGGCTTTAGTCTTTGCAGTACTTGAATTAAGAATAATAGATTGTACAAAATGTACCTATAAACTATTAATAAGGAAACAAAAATCATTTATGAAACTCAATTTGTCTGACTTAGCGTTTTTATCGATATAAATGAAAGGAAAAAAGCTCGAAGATTAAACTCAGACACCATTATGCAATACATAGTAAAGCAATAAACTTCGCAACTGTGCATCGAGTTAGGCAAATCAGAATATCACAGTAAATGGTTAATTTAATTTTTTTAAAATTATTTTAACGTATTAGCAATGTCCAATTTTCGTTTTAAAAATATTTCATTTTATATTACAAACATTCTTCATTTGCTGTAGGCTGGGGGTGTGTCTTGGAGATCCGAAGCCCCATTCCCGTAATCCCGACTTTTCTGTAAATTTTGTCTAATTTTAGAGGCGGTATTACAAATTTTAATACAATTTGTCATAATATTGAATTTGGACACCTTCTCCCGCTTCCTCGAAATGAATTCTTGCTCATGTCCCTGCTGTAAGAATGAAATAAGTTTAATCAACACATAACAAACGAACCTCATTTGGTAGGATATGGTTTGGAGGGTCAGCTCTCCATTCCTTTCCCCGGCTACTCCTACATAGATTGCTATTGTAAGTTCCTTGTTGTTCCCATTTTTTTTAAAAAAAAAAAAACGTTAACTTTACCAAACAAAACTATTCTCCCTTTGGGTTGTAGAAAAGTTCATTTTTTTCATACCTAAGTATAGTCGTACACATTTTGCTTGAAATTTTTGGCACACTAATGAACATTGGGCTCAGACTGTTTGATGGCTGGGAAGTTTTGTAAGTCGGAGTTTCTGCAAAAAATGTTTTCATTACGCAAAAAAATGAAACATGTTTATGAGAACTTTCATTTTAGTTTGTCCTTTTTCTTTACACATAAGTACTGAGCGTCGGCGAGGGTTATTTTTTCACTCTTCAAAATTTTTCTGCACTCCGAATTCGAGTTCAGTTGTTTTCGAGGAGTTGTAATTCTGTTTTTGTAGACAGAATAAACGATTGTCATTGAGGTTAAAAGAAATAAAGTACATGGAAGGTGGATAGTGTTAAAAGTGATTCTACTGCTTTTATATACAACGAAAAAAAATCATAAAGAGAAACGAAAAATGGCAACTTTAAATTTGAGAGAGTGGCAGCAGATTCGAAGCAAGCTGCATATTTGCTCAAACAAGGCTACCAATATATGAATATTATTGTAAGACGAAACGGGAATTTCTGTTTTGCCTTACGATAACCAATCATTAAGTACCAAGTTTTGATTGACGTTTCCTGGGGTAAGAACCATAAGGCAAAACGGGAAAAGGCTAGCAGTGAAGACACGTTTTGTCACCAACTTCAGAACGAATTGACCTATTTTAATTTAACTTTCTTTATGGTAGAGAGGAGACAATTTCCTGAAAGACCACTGCCGTGTCGTGGAAAATCAGCGCCCGGGGCGAGAGTATACGACAGCGCCCTCATACATATATTCCAAGTATTTTTTCCTCTCTTTTTTCTTCTTCTCCCAAATTTTGCTCCCCCTCCCCCACGTTACGGTATTGTGAAAGACACTGAAAATTAGTCACCAATTTGTTAAGTAGTTTGCATGTTATTGATAAAAGAACATATGGAGTATTCGTGTAGCACTTCACGTGTTTATATGTGATTCCGGTGAAGTGTTTATACGCGGTTTGCAATTCCAGCAACATTTCAAGTCGATTAAAAATGTAATTTAAAAGTGTTCTTGAATACTTTATTTTTTTTTATTTTACGTCACATCTCTAAAACTACTAGGTGTAGAATGTTGAAATTTGGTATATATATTTCCCATTTACCCTGGGCTAATAACAAGAAAAGTTTTACGCAATGTGGCCCGTTTGGTAGATATGTGGTGTATCGTTCACGTAGATCTAGTCAAGTCGAACCTGCCTCACCTGTCTTGAAAGCAGAAAATGTATATATATTTCAAATATTTTTAATGAATATTCTTTTCGTTTCAAGTATGCTCTTTAGGTTAATAATTTGTACATAGGCGTTCCATTAAAAAATAAAAGAAAAAAGGAACGTCCTTCAAAAAATGTTCTTTCCAACTGTGCTAAATTTTTCCAGCTTTCATAAGCTATTTGTTTCTCGACAAAGATCGAAGTTTCTGTGCTTTGAGCACAACCTTTCTTTACAGTAACTTTGATGTGGCCTCCTTAAGATGTGATAAATAAAATGGTTATTGTTTCCTTTGTTGTAAAACTTTCTTCCCAAAGACTTTGTGCAGGATTGTTTTTATTGATTGAATTGTAAAAAAAAAAAAGTCTTTAATAATATCCTCACTTCCTGTAAAAACGAAAGTAGAAGACAGTAAGGATGCCCGTCCCTCAAGGAATTGGGCTCAAGCCTCCAAATTTCCCATTCTTTCAACAAAATTTACCATTCTCACCCAAATTTAATACTCCTTCCCAAATTCCTTCTCCTCCATTTAATTCTCCTCCATTCTTCTCCCAAACGTATCATTTTATCCTCCCAAATTTACCCCCACATTTTACTATTTTTCCCCCAAATTTACCATTATCCCCCACATTTTCCATTCTTCCCCCCAAATTTACCCATTTTCCCCTCATATTTTTCATTCTTCACCAACATTTCTCATTCTTCCCCGAACTTTACTATTCTTCTCTTCATGTTTTCCATTCTCCACCAAATTTTACTATTCTTGCTCCAAAATTTAACACTCTTCTCCTTAACATTTTTTATTCTCCACAAAAATTTACCATTCTTCCCCAAAATTTTCCACTCTACCCTCATATTTCCCATTCTCCACCAAATTTTACCATTCTTCTCTCAAAATTTACCACTCTTCCCCTTTATATTTCTTATTCTCCACCAAACTTTACCACTCTTCCCCTCATATTTCTCATTGTCCACCAAATTTTACAACGCTTCACACAATTTACGATTATTCCTCAAATTTGCCATTATGTTCCTCAAATGTGCCTTTCTCCTCCTGACTGCCAGTAAAGAAAATGTTGATCATTAAATGATTCATATTAATTTTTTGCAGTACATTTCCTCACCTGTTTTACTTCTGATTCATTTATCCTTTTATTTATTTATTTTTGTACTAGTAATTTAGACTGATATTACATTTATCCTTCTTAAAATAATGATTACAAGTCAACGCGAAAAATTAACATTATACGTTCCATATATAGCATTTTTTTTAAACCTATCAGAAGTGAATGGTGCCGCAGGTACATTACTAATGTTGTCCACGAAACGACACCAGAAGAATATAAGTTTTTTTTAATCTCGTAAATTTTGTGGATGCTTTGTCTCGTCTCGGTTCTCGAAAAGCTTTTCTCTTGTCGTTTTGTAAATTTATGTACAAAATTATGCCCTGATTTTTTTCTTAATTTCACCTGGAAGAGATCCACTAAGGGTGATGTAACAAGATTTAATCCATCTTTATCATAGGGGTATATTGTGTAAAAAAAAACTTGCAAATTTTTACACATTGATAAATGGTCTTAATGGTGTTTATACATTTATTTCATTAATTTATAGCCTTTATACTATGAATCGTGGTATACTAAAACATTATTTGAGATCTAAGAATTAAGAGAACTAATCTTGCTCAAGAGACAAGAGAAATGTCTCGCCTAGTCACTAATTTGAAAATATACTTCTCGCGTCGACTCTCCTTCAAGACGAGAATCCAAATGAGGTGAGATATTCCTCTTCTCTTGAGCAACACTATACGTCATGGTTGATCAATCTATAATCAAACTTGTTCTTTAGTGTGTCTTACATCCTCATGAATTAAAAGAATTGTATAGCAACACTCTGTCATAGCTGACTTATCTTTAATCAGACTTGTTTGTCAGTGTGTCTTACATTCTCATAAATCAAAGGAATTGAACAGTATACATATTGGAATTCAATTTCAGTTCACAATTTCAGTTCGCATCTGGTTTAATGTTCTCCGAAAAATGGTTCTTTCTATGAGCCTTTCCAATAGTTCTTTCATAATCTAAAGAATTGTCTAATCATTTAGTACTTTCTGTAACTTTACTGTCTTATGCTGTTCCTTTACATTTTTTTTCTAGGTCAAGAAGAAGAAACTGCGATTATTGCTTTGTTATAAATCGGTAGAGAAAAACATTCAAAAAGTTAGTTTAGTGTTTCAGCAACAAATATAGATTTTGTTAGAACCTCTAAAAGCACCTTTATAAGTAAGACGATCTAAAGTAATAAGGACCTTTTACGTATAGAAACATAAAACAAAAAAAATGGTATCAGGTAAATAACTAGGTATAAATACAAGATTAAAACATTATCTTTGTTAAAGTGTAACAACATAATAAATTTCTCGTAAGTATTATACCTCCCACCTTCCCTCGCAAAGAAAAAAATGTAAAGAAGACTTTTCCGTCTCTAATTTAAAACCAAGACATGAGAACATTGAATATGAGAAGACGAAGAGAGAGAGAGAAAGAGAGGAAGGGCTTGGAGTATTTATTACATTTACTTCATTTTGCTCTCAAGAACCCTAACCGTTTTGTGAGCTGCTGTACTAAATATTTCGGTCGACCTCCGCCTCTCTTTCTCGTACTATGAGTAGGCCAAACAGGAAAGGGGACAAAGATTTTTGGCACGATTTCGTTCTTCTTCCCCGCTCTCCTTCGTAACTGTGAGGTAAAATTTATTTCCACCTTATGCCATTGTATCCAGGACTCAACAGGCTTTATTAAATCGCATTGGGTAAGCTGGAAGGAATGTCTTCCCTGAATACACAGTAGTGATTCTACCTTCTTCTTTGCTAGAAATGAAGCTTGTGTCTTCCTCTGTTTCCTGCCGCTACTACTACCACCTTCAAAACTAGCTTGCCATGGGGATGGCATAGTGCAGCTAAATTATGACGAGAATTTGTGTTTGTGTGTGTGTAAAAGCGATGATCGCTCGGAAAACACTACCCATGTATCAATTTAGGTGTGACTGAAAAGCCTTTAAAAAATCATCTTCCTTAATGAAAATACAAGGCAACGAAATAAAACAAGGGAAGAAAGTGCCTGTGAAAGGTACAGAGAGGCAAGCTGAAAATAAAAGATAGTGGAGGAGAAAAGGGAGGTGTGCGGAATGAGAAGAGGGGAGAAATGAACCTTTAACAAAAAACAAAGAGATGATAGTCATAAATTTCACTTGTTCTCTTAAAACAAGGTTTATTTTCTTGTTGGAGAAAGAAGTCTGTACAAAGCAACCAAGGAAGAAGGACATTCCAGCAACAAATGGAAAGTTTGTATCTTCTTACAATAATAATGCCAACAATTTTTTCCCGAAATTTACATCTTTATCTATTTCAATAATTATCTTAATTTTTGCTAATATTTTCAGTGTGTTTTGAATTTAAACCCGAAGTCTTCATTGTTGGTCTAGTGACTACTGCGAGCACGCTCATTTAGTGCACGGAGTCCCGGATTCTATTCCTGATAGAAGAGTCTCGAAATATTTGAGGACATTACGATGGTTCGGATTCTACTTTAATCTTAAGGTTCATATTTTATACGGTCTCTGTGTTGATAACGGGACGCTAAACTCAGTGCAAACAACCAAATTAAACCCAAAATTAGGAAAACCAAGGACAAGCACATTCTTTTTTCACTCAGGTACTTCAGATACTTCTATAGGAGACTAGTAAAAGTACCCTTCTGTGTAAAGGAAAGATATATGATAAAATTAATAGAAAGTACGTATTTGAGCGATATAGAAACTTCTGATTCCAAAACACTAGAAACAATATTCAACTTCTCTGGAATCCCGCAAACTCCAAATATCACCCATAAATAGTTTCTTCCAGCATCAAGATCTTGCTCCATTGTTTTCTTCCACCTCAAAAGAGAATATTTACCTTAAAATTTCATATAAATCATTATTCTGACGTTTTGTCCGAAATGAAGTTTTCAAGTGTCGATTATAATCAACCACTTTTGTGAAATCCTAGGCATAGGCTAGTAACCATCGTTTTCTTATACTGGAATACAATGGATTCACTATATTCTATGACAATCACTCAGGTCGTTAAAAGTTTCCATGAAATGGATTCTCAATTTTTTTATTTGAAAAACAAAATCCAAGTAATTCATCTTCTTCTCATACATGAAAACGATACATTTACTTTATTAATAGATGTTAAGCACAATTATTGTGTCCGCTGCGAAATGTTAAACGTTTCTAAAATTATTTTTCCATAAGTTGAGATTTAGCAAAATCAATGGTCATGCCAGATAATAGTAGACTGTCTAATACGAAAATCATCGAATTCAACTGTTTTTCTCAAGTTTCACTGTAATAAATGTGGTTGTTTCTCAACTTGCATGTCACACTCATATTACTGCAAATCGATGATAGATTCGTTCTGTGAAACAGCAAGCCATCGTAAAATTTAGTGGCATTGAAATCGTTATATCTAGTATGTCTAGAAAAATCCCTTACACAATCTGCGGCTTTCTGCACAAGCCATATTGAATTCGTACCAGTGCATAATAATTTTGTACTATTTGAAACAGAAAAGGTCAAGAAATAAAATCTCCTAACCTTACGTCCTGCAGTTCAAACATTACTTTGCAAGGTCACGTTAGTCGTAGTCTGTAAATAAAATATTCGACATATAATACGAACATGTTATTGAATTTATATTGACCCCCACAAAAGAGGGTTTTGATACAATTTCATGTGCTGTCGTTCACTCTTTTTCAATCTGTGCAGAGCCGTTGTATGCTGTTGCCAAGATTGTCCTCGTTGATCTTCATGATGGACTGAAATGAAACATCTTCGGCATAAAGCACAGATATAATATACGAAAACTTCTGGTTTACATGGGGTTCTATCAACCATGGAAACCAATCGAAATTGCAGTGACTCAGGTATGGGTTTCTGCCACAACTTTCAGTCTTGATGAGAACTTTCACTAAACCAACTTTGTGATTTCTACATGAACGTGTACAGCTCCCATCAATTTGATATATTGCAGGAATCCATCCTCTATGATGTAGTATATGACTAGATGAAGACCATCTACTGCGTAACGGTACCACTTGGGTACTTATGGAAGTAATGGAAAACCTAGTGTGCTACAGCTTCTGTATGTAGCTTCTATATCAGGATGTGACACATAGTTACACTAGCTAGCCAACTTATTAAGTTGGCTGAAATCGTAGTGATTGATACAGCAACTTTGACATTAATCTCAGGCGTCCTCAGAGTAAAATAATGGTTGTCATTAATCTCAGGTGTCGTCAGAGTGAAATAAAGGCTGTCATACTGGGGAATGGGAGACAACGTAAACATCTTTATTTTTCCTTAGCTTGCTGACAGTAGAAAGAGAACGTGTACACAGTGGTCTTTGAAGGTTCTCAAAGTAAAATATTTCCTCATTTGGATTTTCTGGGGGATAATTTCTTGGAAAGGACAATACGAGAGAGTAAAAATGTAATAAAGGTCTTTGTGGAGATAATGACAAGCATTAATAAATTGTGTACGATAGAATCATGTTACAGTATTACAGGGAGGAAAATTAGAAAATCTCAAAGAAGAAATTAAACAAGTAATATATTAGATTAGTGCTTGAAATGATACATTAGTAATATATTAGATTAATAATAGAAATGATGTTCGTTTTGATGTCTTGTGGGAAACTAACCTTAGCAATACGTCACATGAATGGACTAAGGTCACTCGTCTAACATTAAAAACTCTGAACACGTCCAGCAAACAGGCTCAGGTATACAGGCAGTCGAAAAAAAACTACGTAGTTGAAACTGTCATGAAGAATACAAAATTATGAGTGATTTTTTCACGAATTCCAATTAAGACAATTAGAGCTGCAACCCGCAGAAAATATTAACACTGCATTTGGACCAGGAATGATGAATTAACGGACGTTTTTCTTAAATTTCGTTCCGATGACATAGCATTTCAATATGTTCCCCGTGGCCACCGAGCAATAACACTTTGTGATGAGTTCCTCAGGATCGCCGTGCAAACAGATCTTCTGAAAAATGATCATGCCACTGAAGATGAGCTAAGCATTCGCCGTACTACAATTTTCCGCAACTCTATACACTCGGTAAAATGAAAAAATTGGACTCATGGATCCCACATGAGTTGCATCGGTCAGCACGGATCGTTTCCGATAGTGTGCAATTCTCTGTGCAAATAATAATCTCAAAAATTCCCTACGCCGGATTGTCTCTTGGTCAGGACAATGGTTAGATCGTGATTATCATCCAGGAAGGTTTCCTAAACCATTTCTTCAGTAACAGATTTAGTTGATTTTGAGTTTAACGTATCTTTCAGCAGCGAGGCTATATGAGATCTGATCTACTGATTAACGTGGAATCCGAACCGCATAAGCTCCCGCCGGGAATGAAACCCGGATCTCCCACGCCAAAGGCGCGGACGGTAACTGCTTAGCCACGAAGAAGCTCTCTTCAGTCACAGGTGTTGTTGCTGTTATACTAGGAGAGATCCATAATGTCTTTCTTAAGAGGTGAAACGATCAGTGCAGATCGTTACAGTGCTGAGCTCCATAAATTGCACCGTAAACTTCTCCGCAAGCATCCAGCAATGGCCAACAAACATAGTGTCCTCATGTTGCAGACTACTGCTTGCTCATGTGTCGCGCAAAAGGACGATGCGCGTTCCCCATAAGTTGCTGTATGAACTCCTTCACCACACACCGCACTACACTGATATATATCTACCGACATCTCGACCACTTCTTAGAGGAAAGATGTTCTATGATGCTTGTGTGGTGAACTATGTGGTTGAGAACTTCCTCGCATTGTAGAGACCATACTCATTTTGCCACTGATTCCAATCATTAGTTGAACGATAACAAAAGTGTGTGGTTGTACAAAATGTCTAGTTTGCTTAACCAGGTACTGTAGCTCCTATTTTCTGGCCTTCGAAAATTACACACTTGAGATGAACATTTCATTCGCACTAACATATTAAACATGCTAGGAGTTTATGGAGTTTGTCGGGAAGGTAATGAGGCATTGAGAAGCAAAGCTGGTTTGCTACAAATAATGAAAAAGGGAGTTTTGAATTAAGAAAATGCATGGCTACAAGTTAAAAGGAAAGAGAGGAATCTAGTAGTGATGTAGACATATGAACCGATCGCTTCGCAAATAATTGATGAAGTAGAGGAAATTTATGAGAATGTATAAAACAAATATAGACAGAGAGAAGAGGAGTAAGTGCATGTATTATTCTAACGGAGGGATTTTAATGATGTTGTAGGAGGACAGAAAGGTAGGAAAATATGATTTAAGCGAAAGAAATTAAAGATAGACTGGTCAGCTTGTGTAGAGAAAATTAACTAGTAATTGGGAGCATTTTGTCCACAAGCACAAGAGAACATATACGTGGAATCATCAATATATTGTTGAAGATATCAAATAGACTATGTTATTATTCATGAAAGATATTGGAGCTGCTTATAGAATGCAACCACTCGGGGGTCTAGAACAAGTGAGATGAGAAAATATAAGGAAAGGCACAATGAAATCTATGGAAATTTCAGAGAAAACACATATGTATAACACATTCATTTGCTAATAACTTTTCGTACGTAGGAGCGCTAACGTTGTGATTGTAGCACTCAGCAGCACTAACGTACCAACAATTGGTACTCCCTCCGTTTTCCACATAGCTTATTTGTAAAGATTGGTACTTTAGCTTTATATCAAGTTAATAAAACTGCATTAACTTGTTCATAACTTTCCGTACGTAGCAGTGCTATACCAGCACTAAGGTAACAACAACGATGGGGATCTTTTAAGGATTTTTGAAAACTTTATTTATAAAAGAGGCGCTTTTTCTTAACGTCAATCTAGAATCCCGCTTTAATTTGTTAATAACTTTCCATCCATAGGAGCGCTAACGTTGAGATTGTAGCACTAGTTGGCACTCACGTATCACAGACGACCACTGGCGCAAATTCCGTGGAAGATGAGGAGGACATGTCCTCCAAATCTTGGAACTGGCGGGACTCCCCCCCCCCCCCATAATACGATTTGAAAAGTGCTTTCTGGGGATAAGTGTGATGATTTGTATCTGACTACCACAAAAAAAAAAATGAGATGAAATTGATTTCTTTTGGCTTTTCCATTTTTATGAAAGGAATCGTATTCTGTAGTATTTCAAACTAAACTTCGTGCTCTAGCGCGTTTAATAGTCTCATCAATCTTTATTGATTTCACTTCCGCTACTTGGGTACAAATAGCAATAAGTAGCAGAGGAATATTAGTCCCTCTCCCTCTCCTCATGCTGGAAAATTGACTCAGCTGTAGATACGGGCAAAAATCTCGGGAAAATGTGGGACATGTCACCCCAATAATCCGATTTGAAAAGTGCTTTTTGGGGATCCATCGCCTGATATATAATATACAACAGGTTTACCTCAAAAATCAGATTCATCTACCGTAATATGTCTTATCTCCCCCTTCCTTCAATAATAAGCCTAAAAGCTGCCCGCCTCTCAACACTAAAAACATCTCTGCTCCCTTGATTCTCCACAGAAATGTTTTCAATTTCGTAAATATTTTGAAAATTGATTTAAAAGAAAAGATTATGAGAACGGACTTACCTGTCCCCCAAATGTTGAAGACAGATTTGTGCCGTTGCAAACGAGTGACTTTATTTTCGTTTTCTACATAGCTTATTTATAAAGATGGTGATTTTGGTTTGACGTTAAGATAGAATTACACGTTCATTTGCTAATAGCTTTACGTACGTAGAAGTACTAACACGTTTTTCTTGTAGCACTAACGTTAAAAAAAAGGGGGAAAATTCTATTTCATGGGAGGAATTTGTAGACCTGATTACAGGAAATGCGCTTGCTGTGTCTGGCACAAAAGCTGGGCTTATTACTAGATCAAAGAATGCGGCACTTATTACGAAATACTATCACTATTATAGTAATCAAAGAGCCTTAATGCGTTGGCTACCCAGAAAGAAAAAAACATTTTACGATTCTTTGAGTATGACTATTTCTGAGCGATGCTGAATTTCCATGTTATCAGTTGAATAGCTTCTCCTGATAACCTACACGGAGAAAAATGCATAATCCAGTCGGCATGTAAATGCTGTTTTTACCAGGTTACGCGCGTCACCATATTAAGTAATGTTGTTTCATCAGTAGTACGATCTACACCACCGTGCAGCGAAAATTTTGTATTGTGGGACCACCATTTCAAATCTAGAATTAACACCATATCCATTCCGACGGTGTTAACTTAGGTATATAATGTTGTTACTACCTTCCTACGAGTGTCCCCTCTTGGTTCTTTCTAAATCTGTGACTCCCTACCTTACGAGAGTAATAGTTTCTAACACGAAATCAATCATGTGAATAAAATTATCCAATCACAGCGAGTCTAGTTCGACGCCGAACTCCAGACTTGGCATGGTGTTCCTACCTGCTGTACTTTTATACATGAAATTACATTGCTTAAGGAGCGCACCCGCGTAAATACGATGTATCCACACGGAAATCCTAGTCCTTTTTTTTTCTCAGTGTACTTAAAAGATACTTTTGTATACTTGAACACATCCTATGTGAGTCTTCCAGACACAATTTTTCAATATGTTTTGACGTTGGAGATAGAATTGAGGCGCAGTAATTATAAAAATACGGCTGTGAGCTTAAAATGGCAGTCTCAGCACTTTCCCAACATTGAGATCATTTCTGGCTCAGTGGTTGAGCATTCTATCACTGAGCCAGAAGTGATCTCAATTTGAGAAGGTGCTAAAACTACCATTTTCAGCTCAGAGCCGATGCCTCAGTGGTAGAGCGCTCACTTTTAGTGTGATCTCTGATTCGATCCCTGCTCATGCCAAGTAAACTTTGTGGTGAACGAACATCATGTGCATGGGTTTGCTTGGGTTTCTCCGGTGTCGTCTCACTTTTTTTCATTCCACCACTTCGTTCATTATCATCATCACCGTCTTGTTTAGCCTAGAGGTTATAAATCTAAGACGTAAAAGAGTATCATTAAGATATACACTATTTCTTGAAAGACCTAGCTATCTGTACATCATGGTTGTAGGAAACCTAAATCATTTTGGTAGGAAACCTAAATCTTCCGAAACTGTTACATTTCTCGTTAATTTATAATAAAGAATACAGACAGCCTTGTAAGAAAGTTATGTTTAATTTATGTATAACAAAATAAATTTAAAAAATCGTCTCGTTGAGCTAAACTAACAACTGACCATATCGTAAATATAATCGACTTCAAGAACTGGATGTAAGTTATTGCCAGCAAAAAGAAGCTTAGGGTAGAAAACAAAGAGCAAATAACCTAGAGTCTTACAAATAAATGTCGGGAATAAGAATGCTGCTGCATCACTATGGTACACTGCTTAGTATTAAAATAATTCGTTTTTAAGTTTTAGAGTGTTAATTTTTTTTTGTAACTGCTTTAGTAATTTACACATGTGGGTAACATTAAACTCATTAAACTTACCTTTGTAATTTTTACCCTGTTGAATTCAACTGAGAAGGTTTCTCATTAAAGAGCAATATTAGAGAGGACACGCTTGTAATTTGACTTCATAATTTTTCTCTTTCTCTCTCTCTCCCTCCTTTTCTTTCCGTTTTCTGTCTCGTTTCTTTTTTCTATTCGCTTTGCTCAGCAGATCTCATTTCTATTTTCTGTGTGTATGTGTTAGAAAAGAGAAGTGCGCATGAGGGTGGAGGAACACAGGGTGTAAATGTCTTCCTTTCGCTTTTTTTTTTTTCATTTTCTGCTTCGTAAAGTCCTTTGTTTTATTCTATCCACTTTCCTGAATTCATTTTATTTTCTACTATTCTCTATATACCCCTTCCTCTCCGCCATTGAATGAGTTTATCAGTTAAAAGCTTAATACATATACTTTTTTTCTGTTTGCATTTTATCAAAAGGACGGGATATTATAAAATTTAATGTCCTGAAGTGTATACAAGGGCTTACAAAAAAATGAAAGAATTGGACCTAACGTATGTACTTCCTCATTTTTTCTAAAACTTCCTGTTATTATCACTTTTTAGCACTAAAGCTGTTCCTTTTATCTACATTACCACCCCCTTGTTGTATTTTAACATGCTTACTTGGTCTTTGACTCCAGAGCTTTTGGTCTTCTGTATGTGGCGACAGCAATAATACAGCGGTCATTTCACCACATTACTCTTAATTTGTTCTGTTTTAAACGCTAGTTTTCCTTTTCCTCTTACTTTTATTATGATATATGTTGACCCTTAAATTATGGTTATTGTTCTATCTTTTTGTTTTTCTTTTGTATTCTCTAAATTGTAACTTTAGCAATATATACACATTCATTTTTATTTGTATGTGTGCGTATCTGCGAGAGAGAGAGATTTTACACGTTGCAAAATGTTTTCTTTTCTGCTATCTAACAGGAAAGCATAATTTGTTTATTAAGAAATTTTGAACTGATATGCAGTACAGTCATCGACAAAAGAACAGAACAATCTTAGTTGCAGATCTAGCCCGGGGGAGCAGCCCCTCCAGTTTTTAAATCACAAAAATAACTTAAGCTATTATTTACATATTTTTAAAACTTTATGGTAAACTCATGCACACAGAACCACAGATGCATTAGTTAACACAAAAAATGCATTACTTTTGTGATTTCAGCAAAACATTCAGATGCGTATTTTTTAAAGGATGCCGCTAAATACATAATAAAAACTTTATTAATTGATGCACCTGTGTGTATAAAAATCATTACGCACGTAAACGTTTTGCTGAAATCAGAAAATGTTATGATTTTTTTTTTTTTTTTTTTTTGTCAGCTACTGAAGCACATGCATGTATTAATTGAAACAGTGGTTTGTATCGCTGGTTGCATATTCCTTAAGATATATAGTATTTTCAAAGGTGTAGAAACAATTAAATAAATTTAGAAAACTACTAAAAGTATGTAACCGAGGCTTTTCGGTGTGATGCAGGACAGAGTGCAAATGTTCCATATTACATGACAGCCTCTGCAGCCACTTGGAAAGTGCCACACTGGATTTGAGTTAATTCGGTGAAATATGGACTTTACAATACACTATTATTTTTGAAATAAAGTGTAATTTTCTAAAGACATTAATAAGATTGTTTTATGTATTCTTTGTTAACGAAATTTTGATCACATAGGTCTAAAACATATACAAAAACTTGTCATTTTAAATTCATTATCATAATTTCGTTCAAGATGCAAACAAGCACAAAGAAAACTACCATACCAATGTCTTTACGAAATCACACCCTATTTCAAAAATAGTATCGTATCGTAAAGTTCTCATTTCACTGAATTAATTCAAATCCAGTATGATTCCTTCCAAAATGGCCGCAGATGCTCTCATGTAATGTGGAATATTTTCACTCTGTCATGCATCACCAACAAACCTAGATTACATAGTTTTGAAACTATCGTAGTGTATGTAGTATGGTAGTGTTCTAAATTTATTCGATCATTTTCACACCCTCGACAACCCTGTATATCAGATGTACAATATACAATTTAGGCCACTCAATTTATCAGAGTCATCTAAAATACGTCCCAACAATTATGAGAGAATGCAAACATAAGGCCTTCAAATAATATGTCTTACAAGCCAAAAAAGGAAAAGAACTCAATTTATTATACATAGTTTTTTTTTTTTTACAGGTTGCTCTACAGGAGCTGTTTTGCCATTTTCACTGAAGCTAAAACCCTAAATTATCTTTGGTAAAATAAAAGAGTTTGAGTCAATGTTAGGAAAATCTTACCGATAGCAAATCTAGTGATGGGAAACAGTAAACTATACAGAGTTAAAAAAAAAAAAAGTGGAAGCTTCCAACTCAAATTTTATTTTGTATTTTTTTTAATTTTCTGCTATAAATCATTTATCAAAACATCAATCATTTCCCATTTCCCCTTATGCTTTCAAAACATATTTTGACAGACAACCAATAAGGATATTATCTTAAGGCGAAACGGGAATTCCGGTTTGACCTTTTCCCGTTTCGTCTTAAGACATACAAGATAATTTTCAATCCGTATCTCTAATAAAGAGGGATTTATTTTATTCTCAACTGCAACCTCTCTTCTATTTCAGACAAATTAAACTCAAATATCTTACAAGAACATAAATGTTATTATCACACCCAAAATAGCATATCAAGTTTCTATGTGGACATAATATGAAACAGCATCAATGTATGAAATTACATCCCGTTTAAATCCAAATTCAACTCCCATTGTCCTTTAAGTACAAAACGAAACGTATTCTTCCCGTGCGATGAGCGGGCAATCTGCTATATATAAGTAATCGATTAGTCTTTTCTTGGCACTTTATCACAGATATTGTTCGTGTTGCACAACATGTGTTTAACAAAATAGCAGAAGTAATTACATTTCGTTTCTTATCAATACACGCACGATATATTGAACAGAAAATTTCTTTTTTTTTTAATGACGTAATTTAATAGTCGGAAGAAGTGTTCTTTAAGAGATAGAGTAACGAGATAGAAATTAGTCTGTTTCGTTTCACATTGTAAAACAGTAGAGTTTCAAACTATGTTAATTCAAAATACAAACCGGAAGTATTTGGTTTATAACTTCCGGGTGCAAAAGAGAGATAATGTGAGGGATGGAGCCTATTCAATCGAAAATTTAATCCACATCAAAAACTGTTTCTTGCTATTTCTTACAGTTACTACATAAAAATCAATATTAAATTGGATTCAATGTTAGTTCTTATAACTTCCGGCTTCAGCAGAAGAATAAAGGAAGATGAAATCCATTTTTTGAATTGAAAATTCTACCAAAACCCATTTTGTCGGCTTCTACTACTATTTTCGCTTTATGAGAATTAACATTAGAACCAGAAGTAGTAATCAGTTTCGCTTTTGGTTGCAATTTATACACGGTAAATAAAAATGAAACTGAGTATGTTTCTGACTCTTTAACCACCCAACCGATCTCGATTAAATTGTCAACACAGATGAGGTTTGGATGTGGTATGGTTTTTATCATTTCATTTTGACGGTGCAACGGGAAGGGAAGGAGGGATATATATATATATATATATATATATATATATATATATATATATATATATATATATATATATATATATATATATATATATATATATAAGTATGTTTCTGACCGTTTAAGTGATCGAAAGTTTCTGACTCTCTGATATGTATAAGTGATCGAAAATGACCGATATTAGTGTCGAATCTATAGTTTTCGGGGTCACCGAGATGAACAGTGACACTTCCGATCCTGTTTAAATCCAAATCCAGCTCTCAATAGTAATATTTAATTTTTATTTATATAGATAACTTATTATTTATTGATTTTTCATTACATTTTCTTTCTTTCTGTCGGTTTGAGAGTGATTCAGTAATAGAAAAAGTGACTGACTAATTGGATATAGTACTATTTTTTCTTATTTTAACCCATCGAAACGGCTAATTGACGCTAGTAGAGAATAAAACCACAAACAGGACTTATTCTTTTGGCACTGAATTTTTCCCAAAACACTATTTCTCGCTTTTTTTTACCGTTCTTTAACTATGACAATGAATGCTAAAAGCTGAAACCGTAGATTTCCGGTTTGCATAGAGGGAGAAAGATCGAAATAAAAATGTTCTTGAAATGCTCAATTCATATCCAAAAGTAATGTCCAACTATTTCAGTGGAGGATCTAGAAGGTGAAAACTGAAGGGGCCAGCCGAAACCCAGATGATGATAGGTTTATTATGAATTTACAGTTTTTCATGGGTTCTACAGAAGTTCCCAACGTAACTCTCCCGCGATGGATATTATAGTTATGTTGGACGTTGACATTGCAGAACTGAAGTATTGTTTTACACACTGCGTAACAGAAAAACCGCAACTGAAACTGTATCTAATGCTTCAAAATTTTTCAATAAAGAATAAAAGGCAAAATTTTTGTCACCCGGACTGGATCCGCAACTGAGCAATCTCTTACCGTTTTCGTTCTTTGGCGATCAATGTTGAAACCGAAAGTGGCTTATTATATTACTTCTCGTTTAAATATAGGGTTAAAGCAAGATATGATACAACGATGTGTTGTATTTTTAATTATATTCTTTGGGCAAAATGTCTGATCTTGTATATAAAATATGCACTAGCCAGCTGGATTAAAAAGAAGAAAAGAAAAGATATAATATAGGTCTAAAATCCAAGGATATTATAAAATATAGGATCTGCCCTTACAACAAAATCTTGAAGCCATACGTCACAGTTTCGCCACCCCTACTCTGCCCACTCCGCCCAATAGGATCGCAATGTTTTGAGCCAACAATCATGGCTGAAACGAAAGTAGCCAATCGGACGATGGCAGAAACGAGAGTAGCCAATCGGACATGCCGATGCTTGGTTGTTTTTCGGCTTCAACGATTTAATAGGGTGAAGATACATATGGGCAGATTCTCTGTTTATAACATCCTTGCTAAAATCAATGTATTAAAATAAATGAATGTGCTGTTGTTGTTATCACTAAGACGACATGTTTTAGTTATTGCTATGGTGACAGAAGTAAGGTTATAGGTATAATGTAAAATTACCTTGGAAGAATCATAACGTTTATAAAAAAGGAAGGTAAACAATAAACGACATTTTACATTATGTCAGTTTAGTGTACTCATAGTGTGGCTCAAACAACGATAAAATAATATCGTTAAGCATCAGGAGGTGACAGACAGTTATAATGAAACCTATTTTTGGGGACACAGAATTGAGTCCATAAGACTATATCTCGTTATCTCTTTCCGTTCTTGCGATCAACCTAGAAATCGGGATTAGTTCATTTATACGGTACTGCTTCCAGTTTAAATAGAGCGTTAATGGGGGGAAACGTATTTTTGGGACGCTGAACCGATTTCGAGAAATCAGTTTTCTCTATCTCTTATCGTTTTCGTTTAATGGAGCGCAGTATAGGTACCACTTCTGGCTGTACTAGATAGATACCGATACGGGTGGCATCATTACTTGAGACAATGAATCAGTTCCAGAAAGCTATTTGTCGCTGTTTGTTCCCGTTTTGGTTCTAACGTGATCAACCTTAAAAAAAAATAATAATGAAAATGGTTAAATTATTAATATTTTCTGTTTCAATAGATGGTTAGCAGACGAGATTAAACCTGTTTTTGCAACGCAGAATCGATTCCAAGAAATCACATTTAAGCAGTTTCCAACGAGGTCCGTATTCTGGGGGATCTAGGGAGGCTGGACCCGCCTAAAATTTTACTGCCCCCCTACAATTTTTACGGTAGGCTTGCAAATGAACTATAATATGGTTAGATCGGGCCCCCTAACTCCTACCGGGACCCACTACATTCTTGGACTGGCTTCCGGCCTGTCTAAATCTGTGTTTGCTCTATCAGAGTTATTTTTCAAACCGGAACCGGAAGTGGTAGTAAATTTGTACCGATTCTGGTTTTCGTAGAAAGATGTGGGTGAGTATTCTTTACTTAAGACGCTGAATCTAAGGCAGGAAGACTGCTTGTCGCAACCTGTAATCGGTTTTGTTGTGCGGCGATTAATGTTGGAACAAAGAAATGGTTAACATCTATCACTTCTGATGTGAATAGTGGGTTAACAGATAAGGTAAAACCTATTCTTGGGACGTGAAATTAATTCTAAAAACCTCTTGTCAATATCACTTACCTTTTTCACTCTGAGACCTGTCGATGACAGACGGACATGGCTGTTCTAAAACGCTTGCAATTTTATTTACACATAGAATGGTTTAGAAATCCAAAAGTGTTATAATATAAAATAAAAGAAGTAACTGTGTCACGTGAAAGAATTTGGTTTGTAAGGCTTGGATAATTTCTACACTAATATCGAAACCAGAAGTTGTGCTGATTTTATTTTTTTTTTTATCATTTTCGTTTCGGTAGAGAATTAAAAATTTAAATTAAATATGTTCTTTAAATGTTTAATCGATTGCAAGAAACTATCTCTTCCTCTCTGTCACTGGTTTTGCTCTGTTAACGTTAAAACCGGAAATGGATCATTTCAATCTACAGACTCAATTCCTAACTTTTCACCCTGTACCCTGGGCAAAATGTTGTGCTTTCCAAACGAACACACGGGCAAACGGGGTAAATATTCAATTTTAGTAAACCAAGCTTTTAAGATATATATATATATATATATATATATATATATATATATATATATATATATATATATATATATATATATAGACTGGATTTAAACGTTGTGCGCCGGTGAACGTGCACCTCCATTCTTTGTAAGTATACACTATTTAAATGAGAAACTAGCAGTGAAAGTATCTACACTTTCATAAGGATTCTAGTGTCCATAACGAAAGAAATTCCTCATCTAAATCAGCAAGCTAATTATATACTGATAATTACACTGTCACAAAGCGCACGTGGCTCAGTTAGTAAGGCATTGGCTTATCACTTGGAAAGCCGTGAGTTCGATTCCGAACACGAGACATTGAGCATTTCGAGGGTAATTTCTCATTTACACTACAGATGCCTAAAGGCATTTAAAAAAAAACAAATTTAATTCACATGTACTGGTAATTATTGGTGCACCCCCTGTCAGAAAATTCTGGATACGACTCTGTATATATATAATGGTACAATCAATATGAGTGCTACTGGAACTAGTACGGTGATGTTAGTAGTAATAGATTGGAACTACTACAAATAACACATTATTCTCGCTTCAGTGAACGAAATATTTGCTGGGAAAGAGGCCTTGTTAGAGGGATTTTCCCATATATATATATATATATATATATATATATATATATATATATATATATATGGTGGAACTGATCGATCGGAATACCAAGAGACACAGATTTAATGCTGCACTGAAAACGTGATTGGAATTTGCACAGCGAGAGAGAGAAACAGTTTGAGAGTGTGAGTAAAAGTGGAGCTGACTTGTTCTGAATCAAACATAACGATTTTGTGCAGTATATATAAAGGAAAAGGAGAAAGCAAAGCAAAGAAGAAACTTCTGATATAGCTAAAAATGAGCATCTCTAAGCTGTATAGTAAAAATAAAAACAAGAAATAAATTTACCCTACTCAGAGAATAAATCTCTGAAGAAACTATGCATATAGAGGTTCATACATGGTTCTAGGATTTTGTTTTACTTTAGAGGAGGTAAAAGAAGAAAAGGGGGTAATTTTTTTCTGAACTATCTACTTCTGAACCACTTACTAAGAAGTTGTTAAATTTATCTTGACCCAATTTCCTTCAAACTTTTTTTGGATGGTCTGTTAACTTGTTTAGAGACTTTTTATTTCAAGTGTACCCTCGGAAAATATGTTAAACATACTTCGGTTCCACCGCCGCCATCCTCATATAAAGAAAACCCTCCTTTTGCTTTGGGGAAATAAATGAATGACCTCGGCTGTGTTGCCAATTTGTCATTTAGTCGTTTGGTCTTCACAAGTGAAGATCGTGTGCTACTTGGAATGGCTAAAAAAACAGTGCACAGCGAAGACCGTGAAATAATACATTGTGGCAACGCTGTCCGTATCCAACTATTGAATGATCTCAGCCATAGCAACTTGTCCCTCCTCTTTCGAGGGAGGTACGGGAAAATCGACAGCAGGGCCATCAAGGGCACACTTGAAATAGAAAGGCGTAACTTGACCTCATGTTTAAGGAACTTGCATTTTCGCGTAAGAAACGTATTACTTCACATCAAGAACTCGACGTTGTGTCGTTGGTTGATCATTTCTAACCCAAACTCTGACGTGTTGCAAACTCCATGTGTTTACATTAAATTTATAATGATCTGTATATGCCTCAATATCTTTACAAAAGTTCTATATTTAACACATTCCATATATATATATATATATATATATATATATATATATATATATATAAAGCTTGTCCCAGATGGGAAAGCGTTGATACATTTTAAATCCTATATTTAGTGATAATTGGTTATTATTTTGTAAAATGACCATTAACGAGCAGTTAATGTCGTGATAATGCAATCAGCTTTAATATTAGACTTAGTTTAATAATGGAATATTAGAAATTTTAAAATTAAGGGAAATAACCTAACAACTAGACCCTTTCTCTCTACTAGCCTTTTTAATTATTTTCTAGAAAGAAAAACAACTGAAACTATTTTCTATTTATTAACAACATTATAATGTAGTACAGTTGAGGGGGTGAGCGCAACAGTGGTCTAACCCACAGTTTTTTTAAATGGAGAAAACACACGTGCTTTTTGTACAATATACCAAAAGTAACCACAAGTGGTTGGAAGGTGTCATACATTGTACATATATATATATATATATATATATATATATATATATATATATAATATGTCATACATTGCACAAAAAGCCACATGTGTATAAGTTTAACTTGATTTTTCTCCATTTTTTAAAAAATGTGGGTTATACCACTGTTGCGCTTACCCCCTCAATTTATTTTTTAACTTAATTTTGCAAAATGTAGAAAGAGCCAAACGGATGGTCCCGATAATCAATTTCCCGTGGGCACCACAAGAATAATTATATATGTTAAGTGTAAAATTTAGTCGAAGGGGCCCCAAAACGCTGGTTTGCTCAAGGACCGGTAATGCTGTTAAGACAATATTGAGAGAGAGTAGTTTATTAATGGGTATTAATATTTCGCAAGATATTTTCTCGAGAACAATCCTCAATTAACTTTGTTCATATTTTGAAAAAATAACAGACACAGGAAAGCACGATTCAAATAGCTAATGATTCAATTACTTTAAAAAATTAAATGTTTCAGTTTAATATCCGTCGATTACACCTTTTAGACTAAGGCAGACGATGATGAAGGGAGGTGAATGATGATGGTTGGAATGAGAAAGTGGGAGGAAACGGGAGTACCCCGAGAACACCTACAGACATTATGTTGCCCACTATAAAATTCCTTGGCGGAGGATCGTACCAGGGTCCCCATTCACCTGAGTTAAACTATCTACGACTGAGACACCGTGCCCACTAACTTTAAAGAAAACAAGAAACAATACACTAACCAAACTACTATACATTATAGTGGTGTATATACGATATGGTAATGGATATAGTAAATGCTGTAACTCAGTGTGGGAACTTATGAACAACGCAGTTAAAGAAAATGCTTCATATTTTTAACCAATCTTAATGTACCCCATTTAACATCCATGTTTTCCTGAATTCTCTTAAATTCAGATAATTATCCATTCCCTTGACTATAATCTGACATAGGCGTTAAACTGCATAATCATGCGCCTAGAGAGAAGGCTTACCTGAGACACAAACCCGTTGAATGATGCTAATACCTGATATCACAGGAACCGTAAAGAATTAATCAAATTACCTTATATGCAGGGGGTAAAAGTGCCGGAGGAACGCGGACCGACGCCGTCCTCCCACCTCCAAAAGATATGTACGACTTCCCCCCAGTTTCTAAAAAATTACAATGGGCAAAGATAGGCAGTTGGACAACGTGATGTAATGCCCCTACCTACCGTCCCCCTACCTTTTCAGACCCATTTTTACCTCTGCTTACATAGAATACAATATTCGAACACTGTTTTTTGTGTTGTCTTGTTTAACTTCATTAAAAATTAGTTATCAGTTTTTCCTGTAAGATTTATCAGTTTTTCTTGCATCCATGTAGAAACGCTTTAGTGACTGAATATATGAAGACCTCGGGCGAAAATAATGATAACCCTAAAAATCGTAAAAAAAAAAAAAAAAAAAAAAAAAAAACGTAAAAAAAATGAGTGAAACAGCCTATGTTTCTTGACGCTGGTGGATCTGATGTCCCTCGAAGAATTACCGAGTTGGGTAAACAGATGACAGAGATATGTCCAATTCCTTACAGGTAGGTTTCTTAATAATGTTTACTTCGAACTCAAAAATTCAAAGCCGTGTATCTCAAAATCATGTCAGTGTGGAATATCATTATTTTCTCCCGAGGTCTTCATATATTAAAAATCAGTTTAAGCATACCTGTATTTGGTGGATGGTAAATAATCTGTAATTCGTACTACATTATTAATACTATTATATGTGACCGTATTAATACCATTATACATTAATGTAGTTCATGTGACCATGTAAATACCGCACAAGAAAAACATTATATATTTTACTGATCAAACACATAGTTAGATTTATGTTTATTATGCCAGAGTGATTTAGTGAATAATACAAGACAAGTATAGTATTCATTCGAACTGCATATGCTCTTGGTTTTCAAGAATAGCTAACTAATTTGTTTCCATTGTTTGGTTGTTGGAACCTACGTTTAGTCCTCAAACATTAAATTGGCTCTATGTATATTGTATTCTTTTGTTTGTCTATTATTCAATGTATTTGTGGGTAATTATTATTATTTAAAAGAAAGATCTAATATAGGCTATAAGCAATAAACGAAAGTAAGCACAATGGATGTTCAATAAGTTATTTATCTGACAGTGAGGTTGAAAAAATAGGTCTTTAATGATGAAGATTATTTCATTATATTTTCAATGGAGTATCCCTTCAGTTCAACACACTTGGTCAACATTATCTCACATTTTCAAGTACGTTTGGAATAGAAGCAAACATCGTGGCTGCAAGAATACCCGTTACGACTTCCTTGATTGCATTGTTGTTAGGTATTCGTAGCCCATACTGACATTTTTAGGATGTGAAAACAGAAAATAATTGCTAGAGCTAGGTATGAGCTCTAGAGTGGATGGTTAATCTCTAAGAAGCACCATTCTTTGATAGTAGACTAATTTTCGTGGTTTGTGTATATGCGGGTTGTTGTGGAGTAGTAGCATAACAGCCAAAATGATGTTTTTCTTTCTGGACCAACTTTAATATTTTTTTATGTTCTTCATTGACTTTAGAACAGGGTAAAAGTGAGGGAGAATGCGGATGGACGCCGTTACGCCAATTCCAAAAAAAAACATATATGATGTTCCCCCACTTCCTAAAAATTGCATTGGGCAAAGATAGGCAAGGGTTATGCCATGATACCATACGTCCCCCTAGCTTTTCAGACCCACTTTTTACCCTTATCTATATATTAATAGCGGTGTCTATGAACAAAAAAACTTCAGATCCAAATTGAAGGTGACTATGTTTGTGACTCCCCGACCGATCTCGATCAAAATTTTGACGTAGATGCAGTTCTGGCTTGGGAGTGTTTTCAGCTATTCACTTTTATGATAAAACTTAGGGTAGGAGGAGGAGGGGAATTATAAAAAAAAAATAAAACTTAATAATTCTTGAACCAAACGACCAATCTCGATCAAATTTTCAACATTGATGACGTTCGTGTGTAGGATGGATTTTACCACTTCACTTTGACGGAACAACGTAGGGGCGGGGAGGAGGGGAAGATATACAAAAATCAATAAATATAAAAATAAAAGTGGCCATGTTTGTGAGTTAAAAACTCTTGAACCACCCGATCGATCTCAATCTAATTTTCAACATAGATGAGGTTCGGACGCAGGGTGGTTTTTATTATATCCCTTTTGACGGTAGAACTTATTGTAGGAGAAGGGAGATAGATATATAAAAATAAATAAAACTTCATAACTCTTGAACTACCTGACCGATTTGCTTTAAATTTTTAACATGGATGGCGTTCGAGCCTGGAAAGTTTTTTTTTAAAATATTTTCACTTAGACAATAGAACCTAGGGGAGGGGGAGAGGAAGTGGAGATTAATATGTAAAAAATCAATCATTCAGAAAATAATAGTGTCCTGCGCTTGCGCAGGACGTGCGGGTTTGCTACTTGATTTTAATGTTACCAAAAAAGAAAGAAAAAGAAAGAAGGACAGAGACAAAAAGCTCTTGTTCTTTATTTCCTCAATCGCCGTGTGGACTTTGTGGTGGACAAACACCGTGCTCGTGGGTTTTCTCGGGGTTTTCCCGTTTCCTCCCACTTTCTTCATTCCACCATTTCACTCATATCTCATCATCACCGTCTCCTTTAGCCTAACTGCCATAACCATGGGACGTAAAACCTAAAGATTTCATTTAATTTTTTCTATTGCCTCAATCACTAGGTATGAGGGTCTACCCTCAAACATATAAGTTTGCTCACTTCGATCATAGCTATTGATTGATATATGTATCATCTTTGGATATACTTTTTCATTTTACTGTAAGAGATTTATTGGATTTCGAATCTTTATGGGATACATAAAATGATTTGTATGCATAAAATAACCAAACCTTTTATTTGTTTGTAATATCTAAATACTTTTTGATGGCCCCGCATGAAAACGAAGTCTCGAATCCTCAATATTCAACAACCACCAAATGAAGATTATTGGACTCGTGTGAGGTTAAAAAAAATGCCTTGTGATCTCAGCGTACGTATAACTGTTATCATCTCAGCTTGCAAACATTTCGAATAAAACAACACACAATGGTGAAAGTTGGAAATAAAATTTTGAGTTGCGTGAAAGGCAGGCAGGCAATAGCATTAGGAATACTTCGGAGGATTGAAACCACGAGTACGAAAGAGGAGAAACGGAACAGCATCATCAGCAAAACTCTCCGACGACAGAGCTTCTGATGCGAGCTCAACCAACCCAAACTAACTAACTACTTTTGAACAAACAGCCACTGCGTGATGTCAGCACTTTCCGCAACCCCCTTTTCTCTGACATAAGAGTAACTCTGAAAAGCAGTCAACCCCTCCTCACACCAAACCAACCATCTCCACAAGGCATCAAAGACCAAATAAATATTATTATTATTATTTTATCTCACCTTCGTTAACAATCAATTCGTTACGAAAATCTTATTTCTTTAACTTTCGATCTTTCTGTGTTTGTTTTAAGACACTTTGATTGGAGTTCGTAATGAGTGCTGTATAATCGTTGGAAAACAAATACTTTTTTAAAAAAATAAGAATGATACTCTAGGTAGAACGACAGTATTAATGTAAATTATATACAATATTTCCAAGAGACAACTCATATTAGTATTTATAAACGTAATATCTTTTCGTTTGATAGACTTCGGTACCATCACGATTTTAAGCTTATTTAAGGACAAGAATTTTAGGAATGATCCAAAAAATGCATCAAAAGATTGCGATCTTCGCCAATAATTAGTTTTTGGATCAGGGATCACAATATTTTTGAACGGCCCCTAAATGGAGTTTCGTATTTTCTACCTAATAAGCACGTCATACTGAGTTATATGATAGTTTGGGTTTGGCGACACTGTATCTAGTTCTCCAGATATAAGACGTACAACAAAATTTTTTATTGAAAATATTGAATCTTTAGTTCCAAAAATGTATATTTACAGGTAAATTTGAGTGGTTTGCGCTTGCTAGAACAGTACGATTACTTGAGTGACATATATATATTATCTCATATAGATAAACTCTCAATTTCATAAACATATAGGGAAACCGCAAAAAGTTGTCTCATTTAACTAAGAACTACTTGCAAATGAAGCCTTCCCAGCAGCAAGTGTGGGCCTGTAACCCAAGTCTCTTAGGAGTCGACATAATGTGATGGAGGACGGCCTACACTATAATGCTATGGCTACACGAGGATCCGTTTCCGATGCGTTACCCCACGCAGCGAACGCGACCTAGGTGGCTACTCAGTAATTTTCCTTCCGCCATAGTTATAAATCATACTGTGAGCCAGCCAGGGTTTCCAGGTCTTTTTTCTATGTAACCCTATTGTGTTACATATATTTTTCTGTGATTAGCTAAGTTTTCGGAATTTCCTTGTATTTTTATGAATTTTCTTTTGTTATACTTGCACATCTTGACTGAAAGACCAATCGGAAAACGACCATTAGGAAGACCTAGGTGCAGATGGGAGGACAATATTAAGATGGATCTCGCAGAGATTGGAATACAGAGTAGAAACTGGATGCAGTTAGCTAAGGCTAGAAGTCAGTGGAGAGCTTTTGTGAACAAGGCATTGAACCTCCGGGTTCCATAGGCCATAGAGTTAGTTATACTTGCACATACTTTATAATATCAGAGTTCCAATACTCTGCACAAAGCAGCTGTTTCTTGCTAAAATCCCCTTGCCTGGCAACACGCCTTTCCTTTAGCCATCTTTTACTGATTCCGAAACAGCAAGCTGTCTATTGTTGCGAAACGCGGCAAATACGCTTAAGCCGACGCACGCTTTTTATTGCTTTCGCGTTTGCAGCACATTGTGATTAGCCATCCACATTTAAATACATGGTCAACGTATTCCAAGCGTACGTATGAGCCATAAAAACGCGTTGCGAACGCATGGAGAGCCGTAGACTAAGGGCTCATCTTGCATGATAGTCTGTGCACCAGCGAACTCTACTGGATTCGTCTCACAGTCAGTCGTAGTTTTAGAGCTCACGTTCCTAGTAGGTCCCATCCTTTATGACCATGGTGTTGTATAAGGACACAAAGCACACAAACTCAGATGCCACTCCCAAAAATAGATTACTGGACATAAGACTGACGGAAAGGTCATTGACGTTGAAAACTGAGTAAATACCATACTTAAAGGTGCTGGATATGAATCTCAAGACCATTTGTGGATAGTTTGTTTCGTTCAAACACATAAATCGCTATAGATACAAGGCTATGCTAACACTATAGAGGATACACGTGCAAATTTTTGTGAAATATATTTCTTTCTTCCGAAGCTGCTAATAAATTCATAACTAAGTAATATTTTAAATTTAATCTAACTTGTTAAGCGATGAATATTAAATGAATATTGTAATACTGAAGAATATTAGAATACGTATTTTACAACAGCTTATTTTACCGCATAGATTGAAAAGAGGTAAAAATATAATTATTCATCAGTACTTAACACTGACCTCTTTTCTTATGTTAAATTTCTTTTATTTGACTTCCGTTAAAAATAAATCAGTTGTTTCCTGATACCAGTGACAGACCAATGCTATAAGTCATCATGGATATTTAAATCCCATATGCAGATGGTATTTTGCATTGGAACTACGTGGTTTTTCACTTAGGAAAAGCTGTCATTTTTAATGTATTATTCTGAATATTTTTTAAAAATTAAATCTTTTAGTTTAACGCAGCATATGATTATGACTTTGAAGCTAAGGAAGGCGATGGTTAAAACAAGTGAATCAAGATGGAACAATTGGTGGAATGAGAAATTGGGAGGAAACGGGAGTACCCCGAGAAGACCCACGGACACAATGTTACCTACCACAATTTTACTTGACCAGAGATTCATGTACCAGAAGTAAGCACCCTATCCCTGAGTCACCGTGCCCTCCTGAATATTTAATGTACTGGTATTGTTCTTAAATTATTATTGCATTATACCTATACAAGGATGACAAAACATGCTAAATTATATTAACAAAAAAAAGTAAGTTTTTACCTTTCTGAATTAAAATAGTAAGATGAATATGAAGTGTTACTTTTTGGCCCTTTACTGCTTTTACGCTTCGACAGTTAGTCACGATGAGATTCATATGTTGGGAAAAGTTGATAATGGCTTAATTAAAAATTCCTTATTTAGCAGCTTTTTTTTAAACCTGTGAACTGGAAATATTTCAACCCTTACGTGGCCAGTGAGAAGGATTCTTCCCACTAAAGAATACAGTCTATGCTCTTATTTGTCCTACTGTCAATCTTTATTACCAGTACAAACATGAGTCTTTTTATTTAGATTAATGATAATTGCACTCGAACAATGATATTCTCCAAGTAAGATAAGAGATCAAAAAGAGAACAGCTGCCAACCCCTATATAGCAAAAGGGTGTTTATCATACTTTACCTCGAGGACGAAAACAATGTTGTCAGTTCTCGAAACATTGAGCGACATTGAATTCACCTGAATGATTACCCAAGAACAACTATATTCATCTAGAACGGTGTCCAAAACCAACCCAAGTTGCTGTTGTTGGTGTGGTAGATTATGATGCGAGTGATCCATTACGTTATTTTTAGGTAAGGTCAATGCAGATCATTACACTTCGCTTCTGTAAGAAATGTTCCATTAACTTGTCCAGCAATGATGCCTTCTAAAGTATCTAACAATGGTATCGTCATTTGGTTTATCAATGCTCACCCACATGTCCCACAAAGGACGGTACAGACTCTCCATGAGTTGTGGTATGAAGCCCTCCTTCACTCATCATATTCCCCGATGTCTCTCCTACTGACTGCAACCACTATTTCGGCATATCGATCACACCATGAGAGCGAAGATCTTCGTTGATGATCTAACGTTGCAATCTGTGGTTCAATACTTCTGCTCATCGCAGACACCAGACTTCTTTTGCCACGGAATCCCATCGTTGGCTGAATGGTGGTAAATGTGTCTGGTTGTAGATTAACAAGTTATTGTATTTTTAAATTATTTTTCCAACTTAGGAGAACATTTCATTCGCACTTACCTACTAAATGTCTCGTACATTTTGAAACTAAAATTTTATGTTATGTCTTTCTATTAATTATTTTCATAAATCAAATTGCAGTAAATATGTTTATATCATTTTTCTAAAGTAGAGGCATTTAAATAGGACTGAAGACGGCATTTCAGTAGGAGGTAGAATTATTTGGTGTATACGGTTTGCAGATGATATGGCATTTATTAAGGAATATAAAAAGGAAATCAATAAGAAGTTAGAAAACTTGAAAAAGGACTGTGAAGAATATGGGATGAAAATAAATGTTAGAAAGACAAAAGCCATGGTGATTGCACGAAGTGGTCGGTGTCAAATACAGAAGTAGGGAGGAGAAAATAGAACAGGTGATAAGCTTTCGATACCTGGATAATATTATTAGTGATCATATGAAACACAAACGTGAAATAAATCAAGGATAGGAATGGCGAAAGAAGCCTTTCAGAGGAAGAAAATACTATTATGTGTGTGACCTTGAATAAACAGTTGAGAAAAAAAAACATAAAATACTTCAAGTGGAGTATTATACTCTATGGATAAGAAACATTTACGTTACGTAAAAATAATGAGAAACGACAAGAAGTTTTCGAAATGTTGATGTAGAGAAGAACGGAGCCAATTAGCTGCGTGTCTAGCGAAAACGAATGAAAGGGTGTTAGAAGTGGTAGAAGAAAAAAAGAACCATTTTAGATATTATTAAGAAGAGGAAGAGAAACTGGTTCATGAGGAATTTGCTAGAGGGCATGGTGGCAGGAGAGATGGGAGGGACAAAGGAAACTCGTACAACTAATGGACGATATCAAAACAGAAAAGTCGCTTGTGAAGACGAAGAGGTTAGCAGAAGACATGGAGCATGGAAGCTTCTCAGTTGCGGCAAGTGACCAGCCAGCACTGGCAGAATACCTATGATGATGATGATGAAGTCAGTAAAATCAAACTATTAAAATTCCTTATTATTTCAAGGAAAATAAAGGAATGCTTCCCCACATAAATTAATGGACTCAAAAACAAAAATGGAACAGATTCGTCATTTTTAAGTTACTGAATAATGGAAGGCAGAAGAGCTATTTCTTGCTTTCGTGTGACAGATTCAGGTTCGATGAGCAGATGAGCAATATGAGCAGATATTGCTCGATAAATACTTGTTAGTTTCCATGTATCTCTGCTACTGAAAACTCCAAAACAATCAAGTACGTACAAAATATAAAATTGTTTTTTTTTTTTTTTAAGAGGAAGATTTCCTTAGACTCGGTAGTTTGCAACACTGAGACACTTCACGTCTATAATCATTGGCGGGTCTTGCATGTGCATTTCTCTTCAGCTTGTTTTCATGAAATTTTAAAGTCTCATTTCTCCAGAATGTGCACAAGAATCTTCCGCAAGGATTTTTTTTTTTAACTTTTTCTAACTCCCTTCTTTCCTTCCGTAGGTTAGTTAAGCCCTTCCTTCCCACTTAGCCAACTCCTTCCTGCCCTAGCTCTGTGTTGTGCCCTCTTGTCTGTGCTTGGCCCTCATCCTCATTCCCTCATTCAACCTCCATCCGACCTCGTTCCTTCCGTCTTTAACACTCATTCCACCTATGCCGAGACCTTCCCTAACCCTCTCTTTATATATATATATATATATATATATATATATATATATATATATATATATATATATATATATATATATATATATAGAAACTGTATTTGTCTTAGAAAGAGCAAGGGTGAAGTACACTGCAAATTTATATTAAACAGTTTCGTCTTAAAAATTAATATGAAGGCCTCTCTCTGAAGGAGGGAGAGAGAAAAGAAACTGAAGATATAGGGCAAAAAAAAAAAACTATATGTTGAATTTTCATTAGATAGAAATGGAAAAGAAGTTTTTACTATTTTTTTTATCTTTTTCTCCTTAGGGTTAAAAAATGAATTCTGTAATTGCTGGTTATTTGTCTACTTCCTCTCTCTTCACGTGATATCGTCCATGGTGCTTAAAAGGTGAAGAAAAAAAAGAAGATATACGTATAAGAACAGGAAATCCATTTTTAATGAATATTAATACCTTTAATACAGAAAATCTAATTGATTCTATAAATTACTGAAGGCAAATAACATAAACGGCCATATTTTATTTTAGACTTCTTTAAAAAAGATAGAGGGAGAGCGAGAGATCTGATAATAAAAATTTGTGCTACAAATTTTCATCTAAAGTTTGTTTAGAGTATGAGATAGTTTACACTCGGTCAGTATATAATATGTCAGAGAAAACTTATATAAATCAATAAATAAAATGTGAAATATTTAAGTCTTTACTACAAAAGAGGCATAGAAAGAAGTTTGACCTCTTTAGCACTAGGAGCATCATAATCTTGCTTATACTAGAAGCATCAAAGGGGTCATTTTGATCCCTACTTAAAAATACACACATTAAAGAGTACTATTCTTTATTTTTGCATACTTTTGGTGTTATTGTGCATTTTTATTATTTATAAATTCAAATGTCATTATTTTCTTTCTTTATTTTACATTTGGTATTCTTCTTAGTGAATAATTTTAATAAGTTTCGTAATTTATGAAGTAACTTCAAATGAAGTTGCATAATATAGCAAATATAATTAACACTACTTATTGTTACTGTAAAATTTCTTAGTTTCCCTTGAAACATCATAAACAATAGGAATTAACATAAAATGTAATAAAAAATGAATTAGAACATGAACTTCTATACAAGTAGGCATGTTTTATAACGTTCACATCTACATGCCTACTCATCACATTTTGAACAAACAACGTACTTTTTGGTGATCTTTGTCCAGGAACCACAGACGTGTGCCTCTTACAGTGGAAACATTGATCTTGTGTTTTGTTTCCATTGCACTCAGATACTTGACATCTCTTCCGCTTGATTGTTTGAAGGAATCCAGGTACACACTGTTTGGTACGATTACCGTCCTCCTTTAGTGTCTTCACTTCCGAACACAGTTCCTCTCCTAATGCCAAAAGAACTTGATGGCAAGTGATCTTTCTACCCGTTACCAGCTTGTAGAGGACGAAAGCATATGTAGCTGCCAAATCAAGGATGTTATAGAAAATCTGTACTGGCCATCTTCTACTCACAACGTTCACGGAGTACTTTCGTGCCATCTGTTCGATTACATCAACTTTAAACTTTTGCTTATTGTAAAATAAAATTGTTTCAGGCTTTTTCTTCTTATGGCTGATATCGATGCCAACATAAGAGTGGCTACTGAAAAGAAGAACATTTTGTTCTTCTTACAGTGATATGCCGTGAGCGTGATATCATCTTCAGTCTTCAGTACAGTTGTACTGTATAGGTCCTTTCCCTCGATTTTTTTTACTGAATCTGGAAATTTTCTCCTGTGGTTACGGATAGTTCCTACCAAACTGATATTATTTTTCTTGAGATCACGAGCGAGGTGTAGGGATGTGAAAAGGTTGTCACATGTGACATTCAATCCGGACTCTGCGAAAGGTCACACAAGCTTCTGTACAACAAATTCACCAAGCTGTGTGTTTGCTGGTCGTTCATCATCCTTTCCTAAATATGGGAAGCCATTTATTATGTATTTGTGTACCACTTCCACTAGCATACAGAATTTTACGCCATATTTGTCTGGTTTGTTGCCCATGAACTGTATAAATTTGCACCGCGTCTTCATTGGAAACAGTTGTTCATCAACCTTACAATTTAACACTTTTGAGAGTGTTCAATAAAAGCTTTCCAAACCTTGGAAATCATACAAAACTTTTCCATCCTAGTACTTTTTATATCGAATCTCAGAAATCGCATGATTTCTCTAAATCTTGTTATTGACATTGCATTACTGAAAACTCACGGTCCCCATTTCTTTGACCAAAGGCTCTTTATGCTAATCCCCTTCATTCCTAAAGCACCGCGAAGATATAACAACCCTATGAAGGCGTCTAACTCTTGAAGTGAAACTTACTAAGTTGGGTCATTCAAAACTCTTGAGCTCCGACTTCCGTACACTTCTTTATGTCGCATAAAAGGCCCATCTATTGTAAGTCTGAAAGAACTAGAAACTGTGTCGTCCATATGCCGAAAAATATATGGGTTTGGACCTGGAGTTTTACGTAACACGTTATGATGTTTAGCCCTTCCGTGAACACTTGCACAGGTTTGTTCCACCCAAACTGTCTAATCTCTGGATAATTCAAAGTTTTCAGCATCCGTCTCATCTCCCATGCTTCCACTGTCACTAAATTCTTCATAACTCGCAGATACACTTTCACCATCTGCCAATTTATCAATGCTGATATCACCAATGCATTCATCGTCATTTCTATCACTATAGTCACCACTAGAGGCGATTCCATCAATAGCCTGTAGTTCTTGTAGTATTTCTTCCGACGAAAGTTTTTTTCTCAGCATTCATCATGCACCACACTAACGGTAACCACTTAGAACACACATATAGTGAGTTATATCAGTCACAAAAGTAATACTAATTAGTATGTTAAAAATATGTGAGTATCAAAATGTTTGCAACTGTCATAAATCCGCATTGTAGGCATGAGGGTCAAAATGACCCCTGTGAGGCTTCTAGGTAAAATGTAAGAAATTTGGTATATATAAATATTTTTAAGTGTAAAAATATGATGAAGTTAGAGTATTGGTAGAGTGATAAAAAGTCGGGACATTTGGTGGCAACATTTTCATAACTTTAGAAATTATAACAAAATAATCATTCAGATGGGTCAAAATGACCCCTCTGATGCTTCTAGTGTTAGTTTATTATCACAGTTCAAAAGCTTTGTACATTTTGTATTGTGCAGAAAAATAAAATCTGTGTCTAGATCTATTAGCTATTCGAATTATTCCGAACGGCTTTTAGAAAGTAAGTTTCAGTGGACTTTTAAAACTAAAAACAAACATCAGAACAAAATGAATTTATTTCTATGAGATTAGTGATATATAATTTACTTTTCAACATTATGCACCTTTCTAGTTGAAGCTAGTGTTGCCAGATCTAAAGATTAAAAAGTAGCGAGATTGTTCTCCAAAAGTAGCGGTTTTGAATTTTTTGTAGTTCAAATTAAAAATGTCAGACGTTAGATGCGGCAACCGCAGTTTCGGATTGTTGGCAATGGTATGTTAGGTCAAACTCCATACTACATCACCTTAGGAGAACTAGGGAGCCGGTGATAGTATAAGATGAGCGACTTTTCTGATTTTTAAGGAAACATGTTTGCTTAAGTTAGTTTTGCGGGATCTGAAATACACTTTACGTTTCCAGTATGTTTATTCACTGTTCTTTAATTCAGTTGTGAAATTGTTTATCTGAGAATCATGAATTTACAAAGATTTATTGTAATTCCACTTGCGCGTTGTGTTAATATTGTAATATTTTTGGTAGAAGCAATAATAGTCCGGCATACCCTTCACCATTTTTTTTATAAAAAAAATATAGAATAAATTACAAAATTTTTGCAATATACAAAATGAGTATTTTCAATGTAGACCTATGTCTTTAGTGACCTCGGATAATGAAGGATAGAGTTAGTCTTGTACGGGATCCCCTTTGCTCCTGGCAGCCTGCAGGGTGTCTGTAGCGAATATGGTTTATGGTGAACCTCCTCTGACCATGGCAGCCTCCAGAAGTTTGGTTGTGATTAGGAATCTCCTTTGCTCATATCAGCCTCCAGAAATTAGACAAGATGAGAACTCCTTTGTCAAGTGCGATCTGAGGAGCGGATGTTGTAAGTTAAGCGATCAGTGTTCAAAATTTGGTCCTCTCCTGCTCTTCTTTCATAGGTGATTTTTCATTGTTTCGTCCATATCTGGATTCCACCGCATCAGTTTCGTGTCTTTCTGTTTCCTTCCGTATCGCTTGCTTGATAAATAAACAGTAACACATGTTTTACAATTATAAGATATGCTTAAAGAAGTAATACACATTGAAAGGCGGGGATCCTTACAATATAGACAATACAGTAACACAGTTAAATTTGCGATGTTCATGTTTGCACCGCTCTGCATAAATATTAGGCCCAGGCAGAGGCATTAACTAAGACAGCAATACGGTCAGTGATACTGCAACAGCAGTTCAAACTTAACAAAAGTGTAGTGATACCAGATCTAGATATTAAAGTACTAGAACAAGAATTGAACTAGTATCGAACATGTTAGTTTTAGTAAAACTGTTGTTCATTGCGAATAGAATACTCAACAAACAATAATTTTTATTGTATTATATAAAGCTCATAATTCGTGATTTCATATACCAAAATAAGAAAGTAGTGCATTCTTAAGAGTTATAGCCTGCAAACAAGTAAAAAAATAGCCCCAAAAGTAGCGTGTCGTCCGATTTGAAATTTTGGTAGCGAGGGCAATTTAAAAAATCTCCCAATCCGCTACTTGTAGCAAAATCTGGCAACACTGGTTGAGCCATCTGTAGCAACTCTGCTCCAGCTTTAGTATACCTGTGTCAAATACTTCTCTTGATCGGTATAGAAGAAGAACGATAAGAAATAGCAAGTAAAGGTTTGTTTGATATGATTTACTGTTCTAAAAATAGGTTTACTCTTTCCTCTAATGCTTCAACAGAAACCGGAAATAGTGGAAACTTATTACCACCTTTTGGTGGCACAAAAAGTATGACAAACTGAGAAAATTTGTTTGTTTGATAGGACTTTATCGTCTCCTTTCGCCGCCGAAGCGATAAACATTAATGAGATATCAATATTTAGTTTGAGTACGACTGGGCCCACATGAGCTCCGACTAGGGATTGAACTTTGTAACCCTACAAGGGGCAGCAACACTCATTAATTTATTTACGAGTAAACCCTAGATAAATGGATCAAAAGTTTTAAATTACAATATGAAGGATTCGCTTGTAACTTTTTTGCCACACCAGTTGCTTCCTGTGCGCATAATTGCAAAATAGAAATCCAAAACAGTTCAGGTGCTGAGTTCAGTTGATTTCGAACCACGATGTAAATGGTTTCTACAAAGGAGTGCCGTAAAACCATTTCTTATGTTGTTCTGAGCCCTGAAGCCTATCTTGCACGATTTTGTTTCTCCATAGTCGAAAACATCATAAAGGTTGTTATGACAACCGACATGTCATTGTGTTGACGTGACTTCAAGAATTAGGATTAGGAATTATATATCTGGGCTTGTTAGCTCGTCATGTATGAGGGACGGCGTTCCTCGGTGATCACACTACCCAGAGTATTGGGTAGAAAGAAAATAATAGGGAAGAAAGAAGTGGTCTTGCACCATTCCATTAGATACCATCCCGGCATTTACCTAGCGTGAATTAGAAAAACCCAAGACAACGTCACTTAGGGTGATTGGCCTGAAAAAGCTTTTAACACTTTTTCAACCGGGTCTCCCCATCAGGAATCGAACCCAAGAGCAAAAACGAGTGTGTTAATGTCTACGCGACATTCTTTCAATCGATATTTTCTATAAGTACGTTAGCTAAAGTAGTTGTGCATCAGCCGACAGATTCTTACCTTTTACCAGAACGTCTAAATAGTGATGCGCATTAGTTTTTCTCTCTCTCTTTTCTTTACCTGCTGGGTTTTGCTTGAGCTTTTCAAGGACATACCACTTGCTGTACCTGAACAGGTATTTCCAACATGATAGTTTTCTCGTCCATTGACGCACGCTGTGCGCAAGTGCCTAAATTAGCCATGTAAAACAGCTGGCCCCAGGGTCAGTCCCGGCCCACTGAACCGCCTGATCCTTTATTGAAAATATCCTTCTTACCTAATACTTCTAAAAAAATACTTATTTTTAAACTGAATTGGCAATATTTCGTAGATAACTGATGTCCATCTTGAGAAATCCATTATTAGCATAAATGATTCATTCGTTTTAAAAAGGCTATTTTTTCAGAAGTATTACACGTTTACACGTGAAAGTTATATAAAAAGAACCACAAACTCACTAATTTTGTACTGTGTGGCAGCCCGAGTCCATTATCTTTCCGATCGGGTATGGCAGTGTGGCAGTACGAGGTGGAGGGAAAGCAAAAAAAAAGTTTATGTGTGCTTGAAATATAACAGTTGCTCGTCTGTTATAACTGTGTAACGCGCTTTCAGAAGAGAGTATGAAAAAGAACCGCCATGCAAACAAAGCATTCTGTGGTGGTATCGGCAAGGACACTTGTTGTTTGTGTAAAGGAAAAAGCACCTGGCATTCCAGATCTCCCGATTTAACGCCCTGCAACTTCGTCCTATGAAAAAGAACCTTATTTACGTACCCCCACTACCGCCATCCTTAGTTGAACTCAAAGAATGCATCAGTGCTGCAGTGCAG
Organism: Thermobia domestica; assembly: GCF_964235325.1. Classification (NCBI taxonomy): domain Eukaryota; kingdom Metazoa; phylum Arthropoda; class Insecta; order Zygentoma; family Lepismatidae; genus Thermobia; species Thermobia domestica. Next base: position 134,252,133 of record NC_137458.1, read on the forward strand.
ACAATTGACAGGACTAAGCTACATACTGTATGAAATGGGCTTGAGTATCATCTGGACGTGTGTCGTGTCACCAGAGGGGCACATATTAAACATTTGTAGGGGGTGTATAAACTTGGTGGGTTGGGGTCTTTTCATATAACTTTCATGTGTGTACGTCTATTACTTTTGAAAATATAACCTTTTCAAAATGAATGAATCATTTATACTAGCCCTGTATCAATCGCTTTGGAACATCCAATGTGCAACGGAACATTGAGAGGCTACTTCAGAGAATGAAGAGTCAAATTCCCGAGTAAAATGATAAATAAATACTTTTTCTGCTTTTCTTTAGTATTTAAGTATTTTGGTTACCATTATATCCCTCGAGAAGTCGCGCTGAAAAAGTAACGTGAGTAGTCGCGCGCGGTCAAAAGGACCGCACCATCATAATGTGTTGCAAATATCGTTTTAAACATTTTTTGTATCAGAAACGTAGTTTTGTGTATTTTCTGACTAAGAGGGAATAAAATTTTTATTATTATAATAAGTTTTACAGTAATAGCTATTAGAGGAACCTACAATTAGACATGTACTCATTTTTTATTTCTTATTTGGAATAAAATGTTTTTTTTTCGTTACATATTTCTTGAGATAAATAACTACGCGCTGGTTTTATTGAAAATTCTAAATCTGATAACGATCTTTTGTTTTTTCAACTCTTTGGTTCCTCTAAAATTAGAAATGCAATAGTAAATTATTAAAATAAATACTATACAAACATAACAATAAAACAAAGCTTCACAGTGTATTTTACATTCAATTAGAGCTCACTCGTAGTTAAGCGGTTAGCATAAGCTCCTTTGGCGTGGGATTTCCGGGTTCGATTCTTGGTGGGAGGTCATGTGGTTCGGATCCCAGGTTAAGCAGTAGGTCCACGTCTTACATAGGCTTGATGCTGAAAGGGGCGTTAAATTGAAATCAAATCAAATTTACCGTGAATTATTTAACTTTTCTGTTATTTTGAAACCACCTGTACAGCACTACATTGAATTATTTTAGGATTCCTTCAAATTTACACTGTTCTACGCTTCGTCGTCGCTTATTTCGTCCTCTCCTGCTCTGACTACATTCGGGGAATCGCTGGTCATTTCTGGGTTTAAGTTCTTCCGACTCCTCACTTCATCTTTCGTGTTCACTCAATTCTACATTTTCTTTGTGATCTTCCTCAGACAAAGCTTCCACGAGATCATCTCGGCTGATTTATCCGAATAGTCCATTCCTAACATTTCCCTCCGTTCTTTTAAGCTGTTCATTTCTAATTTCCTCTTTGTCACACTTGGTATCAGTTTGTTAACTCTGTCGACTTCTCTTCCATCCATTAAAATAATATTTATGTTTATAAAGCTTAAAACATCTCCAAAGCAAAGGTCACGTGCAGGGCAAAACACTGAGAAAAAACATTACACGGTTAGTTGCGCGCGGTGGAAAGCACCGCAGAGTCACTAAACAATCACTAGTAGTTAAACTAAACAACGGATAACGGAGTGATTGAGCAGGAATGTTCGGGAAGGTGTGGGGGAAGATTAGCTGGACGGTGGAGTCTGTCTGACAAACAGGGTGGACACACAATAAAAAATAATTTCCCTGCGGTGCTTTTGACCGCGGCGCGACTACTCGAAGGATATCAGTATTTGTGCTCCTGTGATGTTAGTGAAATGAAATGAAATTTTTGAGTTTTACGTCCCACGGTTATGCCGGTTAGGCTAAAGGAGACGGCGATGATGAGAGATGAATGAAATGGTGGAATGCAGAAAGTGGGAGGAAACGGGTGATCCCCGAGAAAACCCACGCACACGGTGTTTGTCCACCACAAGGTTCACTTGGCGGGAGCAGGGTTTGAATCCGAGACCCCTAGCAGCAGAGGTGAACGCTCTACCACTGAGCCACCGCGGCCCACCTGTGATGTTAGTGTACGGCCATTCGATTGTTATGAAAATGTTATACATTGTCTCATACGGCCCTCGACGCCAGTAATTCCTCTCTGATTGATCCATCCCCTGTTCCAACTTGCACATATCTGGCGTAAATCGTCATTACCCTCGGCGACGGATAGGAAGAAGAGCAAAATCTCTTGCGTGATTCCACTTGAACAATTTCTTTGTGGCCATGTAAAGAATTTAGTGTACAAAACGCCAGTGGCCAATGAAGAAATCTTGGTACCAAGAATCATAGCGCATATGATGATACTCATAAAAGACCATAACAATTTAAAGGTGTGTGCCAGTTGACGTACGGTGTACACTGCTTACAACGATATTATTGGGCAAAGGTTTGGGCATCTCCTTTAGTATCAGTGATGACTGCTGTACGTTTTACTCCATTGCTATGTGTTCAGTGTGCCTGCATTTCTACATTCAGGCGTAGTACTACGCACGAATACATTCATTTGCATGTGTTCTTTATAGTTTTTACGTGTATGTGGTATACAAGTTAACACATTGTTATCTCTATATTTCTTGCTTCCAACAATAAATGAGACATCAGTACGAATGCAGTCAAAAAATAAAGAGAAATGAAACAATAACTGAAACAGTTTACTAATACACAAACATATATAAACATAGCAGATACCACACAAAACAACAGTACCCAATACCAAAACAAAAGCAATGAATACGAAAAAGCACTGAAAGCAACGAAATCAATGAATACCATTGTGTGAGTTGTGATAGTCCACAGCATGTATGTATATGTTCTACTATCCTAATTACACTAATTTGCTTCTAATCATTCATATTCATCCATTTTCATTATTGTGCAGTGCATACACGTGAGGTGCTAAGCTATATAACTTTTATTAGCAAATGTTTAAGCTTAGAGATTTGAGTGAAAAATATTTATTATAAATGATTACTTTTATTTTTGTTGAAAAAATATTTTTTTTTCAAACACTGGAAAACAAAACTATCTCCATTGAGACAGTAGACTACTAAAGCATATATCAAATCTAAATCAGAACAAAGTACTGTGTAATATGTTTGATTGCTCTCGCTTGATATCTTTGACACAACACTGACAATAATCCGTTATCCGGACAGCGGTATATTGTACGACTGAATCCTTATGTTTACTACAGAAATCAGTACGGAGCATACGTTATCCATATGCTACATACTTAGTGCCCTTTTTACCGCTTAGACTTTACATCATGCCGTTGCAGGATGTCTGACATTCAACAATCTTCTGTATATTACATACGTTTACGTATGTTACATACGTCAGCTATATGTTACATATGTCCATCTGCATGTGAGAACCTGACGGCCTATAAACAGTTCTTTCGTTCGTACCGAAAGTACGTTTATTCGCAACACCTATACAGATCATCATCATCATCGTAGGTATTCTGCCATTACTAGCAGGTCATTTGGTGCAACTGAAAAGCTTTCATGCTTCACGGTCTTCCGCTAACCTCTTCGTCTTTACATACGATCGCTCTGTTTTGATATCGTTCATTAATTGTAATCTTCTTTGCTCCCTTTCTCTTAAACACGTCTCTCATCATACAGTTCCTTCTTATCCAATGTCCCAACCAGTTTCTCTTCCTCTTCTTAATAATCTACCTAGGTAAAATTATTTTCTCCTCACCATTTCTCACACCCTCTCATTCGTTTTCCGCTCGACCCAGATAATTCACTGCATTCTTCTCCACACCCACATTTCAAATCTTCTAGTAGTTTCTCATCATTTTTTCGTAATGCATGTTTCTGATCCTACACACGTAACCTACGTTTTTACGTACGCCGCATACGTCATTTTTTCCAGTGACAGGTTAAACAAAGGCAATACAATATAAGTAAGAAGTAACAAGGTCTTCCCGCTTAAAAGTTCTTAGAAAATGGTAAATATCAAAACTTCCTTAAGCCATTTTTCGTTCTGTTCAGTGCCGCAAACACGACTCAAACACTTGGTGGCAACTTATATACGTAACAGAAAGTATACAAAGTAATAATTATCATAAAGTAATATAATGAAGTAGGTACGGTTAAGAAATGTCATAATCGAAAAAAATGCAAGTCTAAGCCAAGAAAAGTCAATATTGGAGAAAGTAAGGTTATAATATCACAATTGGAAGAAAATGAAATCTCAAAAAATCAGGCCGAGTCAATATTCGAAAAATTAAAGCTAGAAATTCGTAATCGGAAGTAATGAAACGTCAAAGTCAGTAAAAGTGAATATTCAAGAAAGTATGGTCAAAAAGCCTGTCGGAAAAAATGAAACATCAGCATCATGAAAAGTCAGTCAGGAAAGAAGCCCATGCCACAAAAATAATGGTATCTATCTATGTGGAGATAGGAGTAAATAAGAGATAAGAAGAGAACGTACAATGTGAAACAATAATGTAGGAAAAGCCCTCCTCACTAGTGTATTGCCTTTGGTACTCGAGGTTTAAGGTTCGATTCCCACTGAAAGAGCATCGAACGAAATACAGTGATTCGACTTCGTCTTTAAACTATAGATATCACCGTACATTACCTCAATGCTGACAAAGGACGAAATACAAATCAATCGATCTAAAAAATAATGTGATTAAGTATCAATATGTATTTAGATAAATGTAGAGTGTGCACATGTAGTGTAAATGTGTGTGTAAAGAAGATTCCACTTAACCACCTTCCTCCACTCGACACAATGCGGACAATTTTTCACACGAATACCACGATTGACGAACATGAATAAAGTCCCAGAAGAAGACAGCTGAATGTGTACATGTGAAGAGTTAATGTAATCAGATATGAATGTCGAAAAATGAAAAGTAAATTTGATTTGTATCTACACAGACATTACTAGTTAACGAACGCAATGATTACTACTGCATAAGGTAGTCATTTTAAAATTAACTTACCAACTACACTGCTCCACAAAACTTAAGCAACCCGAGAGAACGTGGTATAAGTGACGTGTGGGGCCCATTCAACACTGGTTAGTGGCATGCACATACACAGAGACACACAGGCAAGTCGAGCACCCACTCTATCGCATAAGCAGCATCGTTGCAAGGGCGGTGAACAACTTATGCCATGAGCCGTACACCACAGCCTAGTAGTGTCCGAGGCTCCAAGCATTGAGTTAGTGGTTCTTGTGTGGGGTACACACCTTGCAATGGCTGGTAGACGACATTTGAGTGACTTTGACCGCGGGCAAACAATTGAGCGGTGGAATTCGGCCGATCGCAAGTGGAAGTGGCGCAGGAATTCAACGTGAACAAACGTGTTGTGTCGAGGCTGTGCAATCGCTTTCAAAATGGAGGTGAAGTCAGTAGACGTCATGGAGGAGGCCGTCCGAAGAAGATGTCGGCCGTCGAGGACCGATTTCTCACAATTTCTGTCAAACGTAACCGTCAAGCTTCATGCTCTCACCTGGCCAATGAGTTGTTTCACGCTACAGGACAACGCGTGAGTCGTGAAACTGTTCGTCGGCGACTCAATAGAGCAGGACTGTATGCAAAAAGGCCTGCGCTGTGTGTGCCGTGAAACTGGAGCAGAAACATGCGCGTTACACATGGTGTCAGGAACATGTTGTATGGGGGGAACACCAGTGGGCGCGTGTCATGTTCTCCAATGAGTCGAGATTCAGCCTGTCGTCAGATTCTGATCGAACTTTAGTGTGGAGAGAGCCAGGAGCACGCTATCATCCAAACTTCATTGCTAAACGGCCCTCCTATGGCGGTGGTTCCATTATGGTGTGAGGTGGAATTATGCTGGACGGGAAAACGGACCTCCATATTGTGCAACATGGCACTTTGACAGCACAACGGTACCTGGATGAAATTCTCAATACACATGTGTGCAATTTCCGCGGAGCATTTGGCCCAGACTTCCTGTTCATGGATGACAATGCCCACCCACACCGTGCACATCGTGTGTCCGAGTATCTGGAGAGGGAAGGCATTACGCGTATTTCATGGTCTGCATATTTGCCGGACTTGAATCTCATCGAGCATGTGTGGGATGCTCTTGGGAGGCGAATAGCGCAGCGCAGTTCACCAGCACACACTCTCCCTGACCTGCAAACAGCTCTCCTCGAGGAGTGGCGCCATCTGCCGCAAGACTTGATCAACACTCTGATTTGCAGCATGGAGGCCAGATGTCGTGCCTGTATAGCTGTTCGTGGTGGTTACATGCCATATTGACTGCCTGTGCCCTCGCACAACCCAGCGTCACCTGTTGAGGGATCGTAGTGCTGCACTTTTTGGTCACCCTGTAAATCCTAACTGTATTGTTCGTCTTCACTTGTGTTGCATTGTGCATCTGGACCGTCTGCTTGTTCATTATACTTGGTGCAGTGATCGTGTCGTTTTACTTTCTGCCACTTTCTTCGAGTTGCTTAAGTTTTGTGGAGCAGTGTAACTCCATGGCCTATGGAACCCAGAGATTCAATGCCGCTTTCATAAAAGCTCTCTATTGACTTCTATCCTTAGCCAACTGGATCCAGTTCCTATTTTGTATTCCTATTTCTGCGAGATCCATCTTAATATTGCCCTCCCATCTGCGCCTAGGTCTTTTTAATGGTCGTTTTCCGATAGGTCTTCCAGTCAAAGACTTTGAAAGCGTCCCTACTTTCTTCCATTTTGGCTTCATGACCTGCCCACCTGAGCCTCCTAGACTTGATGACCCTAACAGTATTTGGTAAACGTTATAAATTATGCTGTTCCTCGTTATGAAGTTTCCGCTATTCCTCATTCCTGTTCCTCTTGGGCCCAAATGTTTGTCTCAGGATCGTGTTCTCAAGTACTTTTAGTCCGCGTTCTTCCCTCAGAATAAGCGACCACATTTTCGAACATAGAGGACAACAGGCATGATCATCGTTTTTATATATTTTAAGCTTCAAATTTCTCGACAGAATTGGCGACGACAATAGATTTCGAACTGAATATATCATCTAAGTGTAAGCTGTTTCCTCATCCTTCACTTTATTCTTCTTTCTTTTAACCCTTTTCCGACTGAATTATATTTTCTTACTATAATTTGATATGATAGAAAATTATAAGTAAATGGAGGGTATGGGACACCAATTCAGCTGACTACAACCCAGAGCGTCGCATATACCAAACCCATCCTCATCTCTATAGATAATACTTTCCTCGCAATACATGCTTTCACATAACATCTCCCATGACACGTGGCACTTCCGATAATTGGACACACCATCAATATTCCCGAGAAGCTTTCTGCTTACAACTATACTATAAGCGCAACCTGTATCCATCCACAATAATATTCTTCACATAGTAAAAACTTCACTCTGGCCATAGAGACGGCATAACCGTCTGCGGCCCGCCCATCGTCTGATGGGAATGAAAGACTTGTGAAAAAAAAATTAGACTATATAAAAATAAATTTTGCTTTTATTGTTGCTCAACAATGCTGAGGGAAAGGAAGATTTAGGAGTCCGTCAGGCGGATAGGCTTCGGCATTATAACACACAGGGGAAATAATTGTATGAGCAAACAAAATAGGACTTAAAAGCCCGACAGTCAGAATAGGGTTTTAAAACTTCAGAGAAAACACATGCTCATCCAATGTTAAATCTAATCTGGCATCATAGAAGTACACTTTGATTTGTATAGTACCGATGTGAAATATTTTCCTTTGCAGATATTTCGTTCCTAAGTCACTGGTCATCAAAATTGAGTTTACAGCTTTATCAAACTTTTGAAAAAAAAAAAAAAAAAAACTAGTTGCTGTTCTAAACTAGATATAATAAAGGCTTGCTAAAATCAATGAAGAATATTTTTTTAGCAATCGGGAAACGACTAGTTTAGTGAAATGTGTTCCAAGAAAGAAATCTTTTGTCTATTACTTCTAGCTTTATTAAAATCACTACTTCGTCCATTTTGTGTATTCTGTTTTCCAGATACCTTGACAATTCCAATTTTAGTATCGACTGATTAGGTTTAACGTTCCTTTCCAGACTCGAGGTTACCGATAGAATTCCTGTTTGCTTAAGATGGGACTCCTAACAATTAGTCGAGCTATTTATTCGATGATTTGATGTAGTGCTAATATTGAATGTGGCTTACGTGTATTTGATTAAAACTTATGATCTAGGTATCTAAACCGGTAGGTTTCCTTATTACGGCAAAACCATATTTCATTTATTCTTATGCAAGTCTCTATTGTGAGTACGCTGTATCTAAAACTAGTTAATCAATAGTCTCAAAATGTACTACCTTGTGTCTCTTATTAAAGTTTAGAATTGGGTTGATTCTAAATATTTTGTTCTACCAACGTAAATAATTATTGATATTTTTTTTTTCTTTCTGTCTAACTTTGACTAAGCCCAAATCCAAACTTTGATGGTCCATAATTCAGGAACAAAGGCCTACATGCCATAATATTTCGTATGTATACTCAGTGACAAGTTCTATCTGCATTCAAAGTTTGGTGAAGGTTGAATGAGTTTCATCAATCACGTAGATACTTTTTTTCAGCCAGAATGGTCCATAACTCTGAAATCGAAGGCCTACTCACCATAATATTTCACACGCGTACTAAACTTGTCAAGTTCTATCAACATATGAAGTTTAATGAGGATTAAATGAGTTTAATCGATCACATAGAGATATTTTTAGGTAGAGTTTTCTATAATTCGTAAATCAAAGAGCTACACACTACAATATTTCATGTGGATGCTAAGCTTGTCAAGTTCCATCAGTTTGCGAAGTTTGGTGAAGATTTAAAAAGTTTCATCGATCGCATAGAGATTTGATTTAGCTAGAATAGCCCGTAACTCAGAAACTAAAGACCTGCATATTATAATATTTCATATATATAGTAAACTTGTCAAGTTCTATCAGCATGCTGAGTTTGGTGAGGAATGAATGTATTTCGTCGATCGCTCAGAGCTTTTTGCAGCTTTGATGGTCCATAACTCAAAAACCAAAATGCCTCCACAATTCGTAGTACGTAGTAAGCTTGGCAACTTCTATCATCAAGTGAAGTTTGGTGAAGATTGAATGAGTTTCAACAATAGCGTAGGGATTTCTTATAGCTAGAATGGTCCATAACTCGGAAATCAAAGGTCTGCATATCATAATATTTCATATGGATACTAAAAGCGCCAAATTCTATCAGCATGAAAAGTTCGGTGAAGATTAAATGAATCTCGTCGATCGCACAGATTTTTTTTTAATTGGGTGATCCATCACCCGTAAACCAAAGGCCTTTACACCATAATATTTCATATACATCCTAAGATTGCCAAGTTCTTTCAGCATTCGAAGTTTGGTGAAGATTAAATGAATTTCATTGATCATGTAGAGATTTTATTTCACGTTGGATGGTCCATAACTTGGAAACCAAAAGCCTGCTCACCGTAGTATTTCCTATGCGTACTAAGCTTGCCGAATTCCATTAGTGTATCAAGTTTCCTGAACACTGATTGAATTTCATCGATCGCGTATATATTTTTAAAAAAACATTTGGCTAAATTTAACCCCGAATTTTGATTGCCCATTACTACGAAACCAAAGGTACCAAATGTTATAAAAAGAATTTCCATATACATACGAAGCTCACCATGTCAAGTTTATTAAAAATTGGATGAGTTACATTGATACATTTTTTCTTATTGATTGTTTAAAAACAAAAATAATGAAGAACGAACAGAAAAGATGCAATAAAGTAAATACATTCGTACATTTCCGAAACCATTAACGGAAAAGGAAAAAAAAATAAAACTCTCATATGCTGTTACATACATACATATACTTGTTCTGATATTGTGTATATTTTTCTCGTTGTTATCGATGATAACTCGTTATTTGCGTGCTCTGTATTTATAGCATAATTTATTCACCAAGTATTTGTCTTCCGATCGTTTGCTACCATCTATATGAATGGAATCAATCACAAAAGGTGATCATTTTGCGTCACGACTCACCACATATCTGCTTGGTGCTTTGTACTGTTCAAACAACAAGCGACTGTTACAATCGATACATGGCATGAATTGTAATTCTCGTAGCAGACTCTGACCAAGAAAAAGGAAAATAATATTGCTGGTGAATAACAAAAAAAAGTATATATGTGTATATAGTTAGTACTTGTCATAAGCTATATACACAGTATATTATCACCTTTTTCTCTTACGGATTAGTTTATCTTGCCTAAGTACATTCCTATTAAACAAATTACGCAGAAACCTGTGTTGATATAAATGTTATTCCCTATTATTTTGTGTCTTGTTCAGGGATAAAAGCGGAGGAACGCTAGGAACACCGTTCCCACACTTCCAAAATATATATGGCGTCCCTCCACTTCTTAAAAAAATTACAATGGACGAAGATAGGCACGGCGGATGGAATGACGTCATGCTTCCCCTTACCTTTTCAGATCCAGGTCTTGTACAATTAAAATTATTATTAAATAACTTCCATCTCATTTGAATGTAATTTGTGAAATGTTTCCAGCCTTAAAGGTGAATATTAGCAATATGTAGAGATGTTTTTCTATTCTTAAAATATTTCAACCTAGAATCCCTTTTTAACATTAAACTGAAACATGGAAAACACCAGAAGGAGTCACAGTGGGTTACTGATTAGTTCTCCCTGCTAATCTAATGGTTATCTTATGTGCCTTTGATGTACGTGGTCATGGTTTTGTTTCCCTGTGAGAATGCCTTTGGAAGTTTAACTGTTCTTGATTTTACAATCGAAGACAGAAATTGTCTCTTTATCCTTATTATAAAAGCAACATTCCTCACACTGCCAATCACGTTTCTTATAATTCATCGTCAAACTAATAAATGTCACTAGTTGTGCTTCCTCCTACCTAATGTCAAGAGATGTCACTAGAGTGCAGATAACTTGCAGATGAGCCGGAAGTTTGGGAGAGTAAGTAATATGAAAAAATTACCAACTTCTTATTTCAATGCAAGTTCAATATCTTTGCACAAGTAGCACGAAATACTTTGTTCTAACCATGAGTATCCCAATTTCGAAAACTAAACATTCATACTTCATTAATTTTAGTGAATCTTTGTTATAAGTACACACACCATTTACTTAACCCAAAAACAGGATTAAAAGGTTAACATTTAACATCCACTACGTAAACATGTTCTATGTATTATCCTCCTTAGTTCTTGTTTTAAGGAGCAATTAATGAAATATTTATCAAAAATTAGCCTAAGTGCAAACTTCTGCTTTTGATTACTCTTAATATTCGAACCAAGATGCCCTTAAGATGAACTTCTCTTACACATAATTGCGCGTAAATTATAAATAAATGCAAGATTTCAGTCAGACTAAGAAATCTGAGTTTTATCTATGGGTAGGAATACGAGTTTTTTCAACAAACATAGGTTGGTGGAAAAAATTACCTTGAACAATTCTCTTAAGTTTGAAATGGCAAACTAGCAATTTTTGTTTTACTTTCTTTAAGTAAAGATGATGCTTTCTTTATTCTTTTTTTAGAACTTCCAATCGTGAAATCTTATAGAACGACTATGTCCGTCTTTTCGTTTCTCCGTCAACAGGTATCAGAGCAGAAATTGTACAAGGAAGTGATATATAATATGTGTGTGTGTGAATTAACTGTCCCAAGAATAGGTAGATTTAGTCTTAGCTCTGATGCCTCTGTTGAAACTAGAAGTAGTACATATCTAGCCAACCCCTTTCGGTTTCAATACAAATTCCTATATAACAAAAACAGTAACAAATGACGGAAAACGATTTCTTGGATATAAATTTAGTATCCCAAGAATAGATGCAATCTCAGCATTAAATTCTCTATTGGAACCGGAAGTTGTAGAAAATTGTCGTTTCCGATTTTAATATTGGATTTCCATAGAACAAAATGATAAGAGATAACAAGAAATTCCGATTTAATATTGGATTTTCATAGAACAAAATGATAAGAGATAGCAAGAAATTCCGATTTAATATTGGATTTTCATAGAACAAAATGATAAGAGATAGCAAGAAATTCCGATTTAATATTGGATTTTCATAGAACAAAATGATAAGAGATAGCAAGAAATTCCGATTTAATATTGGATTTTCATAGAACAAAATGATAAGAGATAGCAAGAAATTCCGATTTAATATTGGATTTTCATAGAACAAAATGATAAGAGATAGCAAGAAATTCCGATTTAACATTGGATTTTCATAGAACAAAATGATAAGAGATAGCAAGAAATTCCGATTTAATATTGGATTTTCATAGAACAAAATGATAAGAGATAGCAAGAAATTCCGATTTAATATCGGATTTTCATAGAACAAAATGATAAGAGATAGCGAGAGATTCCAATTTAACATTGGATTTTCAAGGAACAAAATGATAAGAAATAGCGAGAGATTCCGATTTAACATTGGATTTTCAAGGAACAAAATGATAAGAAATAGCGAGAGATTCCGATTTAACATTGGATTTTCATAGAACAAAATGATAAGAGATAGCGAGAAATTCCGATTTAATATTGGATTTTTATAGAACAAAGTGATAGGAGATAGCGAGAAATTCCGATTTAATATTGGATTTTTATAGAACAAAATGATAGGAGATAGCAAACAATTAGAGAAGGTTCTCTCTTCCCGTTTGTAAAACTTATTCAAATGGGAACTGATGCTCTTTCCAGTTCCGTTTACAAAATTGTTATACTTATAGTTTCAAAGTACACCGTCTCACACCTATCTTTTCCTGGGAGATATACATTTAAAAGTACATACGTCTTTAGTTTCTTCAACTTTGAGGTAATTTAAGCAGACAATTCACTCGTCTTCTACCTGAAAAGAAGAGCAACTGTTATCATAAAATACTCGTATTGTGATAACGTAACGAAATGAATGTTTGTATGCCGAAAGACAGATATCTTTAAGATTTTCTCAGTGTTAATTGAGACATTACAAAAATCCATTGAGGTGGTGCTAGTACGTATAATAACAATATCAAGAAGGTAATTTCTACCGTCAAAAGACAATTGCTGAGCTATTCACATTACAGCCACATTCGTGTGTTTCACTATTCTTTTTGTCTTTCACTCACTCTTGTATAGCACATAAAATAGAATTAAAAACGCAAAATTCTAACAATACGCACGGATACATTTACGCTTTCGCAAATAGTGTTTTGATGACCTAGCGTAATGAAGTCTTCAGGGAGTAATGATTCAAGACAATGGGCAATTCTTGATTGTTCACACTTCCCATGTCCTTTGTGCGACAATGTACACGTGTGCTTCTGTGTATATCTTTCATCGAAAATGAGGTTTTCTCCCTCAGCTCTTAAAGCTCTATCAAATTCGTGTTTCCTTTGTTATCGTTTTACTGCCTCTGTGTGTTAGTTACTATTTGCATATGTTAAATGAGTACTTACGTACGTTATAAACTTTATAAAATGTCTTGTTTCAGTATGTTTGCTTTCGATTTTGTTCTCAGCGGCGCGTTATCTACACATATTATAATCTGATAATAAAATAGCACAATTTTTATGTTTAGTTTAACATCACTGGTCATTGAGGTAACTTTTATTTAAGAATATTATTCATCCAATTTATTTCTAAGAGTATTATTGTTTCCTGTAGAAACTCAGTGTGTTGTAATAACTATATATATAGGCATGTTTTCTTTCTAAACAACTTAACGCTGCAACTACACATCAGGGTTTGTAGGATCACAGCTAGAATACATTTAAATTTATCTTGTGAATTAATGTTATCAATTTTACGACAAGACTCCCTGTAAATTCAGGTCTCAGTCTTTGCTTTCGAAAACATTATTCATAATTTCTGTGAATGTTACATATTTTTAATTGCACATTGTAGTATTGATAATGGTGTATGCCTTCTTACATATGTCTTCATCATAATCATCAAACTGTATGTTCTCCAGCCTGAAACAATGTCTTAGTATTCCTGCTACTTTGTTCAGTGAAAAAAATTCTGTATTTTTTAGTTTTAATTATCGTCGGGGCAAGTATATTCTCTCCCTCTTCATGTGATTCTGTAGTGGTTTAGGCAATGCTGAGAACTGTATTCCTTTTTTCATTGCTGGTTCACGCTTTATTCTATCTTCTGATGATGTACGGGGAATTCTTTCTCTTTTGTTCATTTCTCTTATTGGGTTTTCATTAATATCATTTTGCTCGTCATGGGTGGAATTTGAGTGCACGTGACCAAGCAATAGTTTGTGTGTGTTAGTTCGTTTGATTGGTCTGCTATACGATTGGTCTAGAGGTTCGGTTTGTGTGCTTTCTGAGTGTTTTGTGTACAATGGTACATATAAGTGTATTCTTCTTTGAATTTTTGTTGCTTGTTTTATTGTTTTCCATAGGTTTTCGTGTTCTTCTTTCTTTATATTTATGGTGGATATATATGATCTCCTGTGGTGTATGTAACTGGAATTGGAAAATGGTTATGGATCCTATCTCTATGGCTTCTGTGAAGCATATTGGCTTATTTATAAACGAACAACAATGATAGGCCTATTTTGCAATCCACTATGCTAGAAATACACAGCATTATTCTACAAAAACTGTCTTATTACCTTCTTACATTAAGACATGTTCAAGTCACACAGTCTTACTAAGTACTTTCAAATTCTTGCATAAAATAATCTTGATACTCCAGTATCTACCAGATCATAATATGTAGTTTGTGTACAAAAAATGTGTGTATTGTTAGAGTAAATTTGAAAACTGCGGTAAGTATAACTTTCGTGATGATTTTAATTTATTTTTCTGGGTTTTGTTTGCTTTTGTCATTGCACTCAAACACGGGAAATGCAAATGCTGATTCGAAAGTTTATTGATTCTTTTCGTTTGATTTAAAAAAGTACAACATTTTTTGGCCTTTTTGCTATTTTTTAATTTGTTACAAAGAAACTGGGTTTTATTTCTGGCGGTACGTAATTATACGGCGTACCGGCACTTTTTAAATGAGAACGGAATATTTCAACTTCTGTCTTAAAAAGAGGTTGACGAGAAAAGTTCGAAAATACCAAATGGTAAATATATAGTTTTATTGAAAATGAGTTTTTATTGTTTTCCTTTGTTTCTCTTTAGAGAAAGAGTTACGAATCTTTGTTCCTTCTTTAAGTCAGTCAATTAATTGTATTTAATTGTATTTATGTCAGTCAGAAATATTCGGGCCCTTCTGTCTTCCGCTCGCTGGCACGTCACCGCACCTCCCTTTTTTCATTCTTTTTTGCGTAATACAAACCATAAGGCTCTGAACCAACCAGATTTTTTTTTCTGAAAAGACTGACCTCCCACAACGAAATAATTCCTTCAAATTTGTCTGTCGCTGAAGTTCGACTAAACTGAAAGCCAGTACAAAAATTCTGTTAGGACTCCACCTCTGTACTTTCTCCGTAGTATATACTGAGTCTTTGCTCAGTTCCTATTTTAATTATTCCTTATCATTATGTTTAATGTATTATAAAATTGAGTTGTAAGAATCAGACATTTCTAAAGCATCTTTATATGTATATGTGTACGTAAGAGTTTTTAGTTACAAGACTGCACTGATATGCTACTAGACATTATTATTATTGTAGTTGTTAATAATAATAATAATAATAATAATAATAATAATAATAATAATAATAATAATAATAATACCTTGGAAATTATGCAGTTTTTAATTAGTAAGAATCTGAGGTTCAGCGTACCGGCGCCTTTATTTTCAGAAATAAAACGCTGCAAACAAATATTTTAACTTTATTATTATCATACGCAATTCTACACTTATAGACAAGCTATTTGATGTATTCCTAAAAATTCTCGAGGATAAACTTTGCTTTCGCTTAAAAAAAAATCTCTAATTAATATCTCTCCTTACTACTGAAGCTCTTCCTTTCCCTCTTTTCTGTTTACTTTGTTTCCTAAAATTATATTCCTCGAAACATAATTTATCAAATATTGTCCCCTAAATTATTTCTCAAATGTCCTAACCACGTTCTTTCCTTTCTCTAACAACATTATCTCTTTTACAAACACTTTTAAAAATGTTGTCCTAAACACCTTATTTCCTCTTTCTAAAATCATTATCTCTGTTACAAATATTCTTAGCATATTGTCTTAAGCACTGGTTTCCTTTTTCTTACAGCATTATGTCTGTTACAAATATTTTTAGCATATTGCCTTAAGCACTGGTATCCTTTTCAAACAGCATTTTTTTACAACATCTTTTCAAGTTTCGTTCTAACCACTTTCTTTCTTTTCCCTAAAATATTATCCATATTGTTGCTCCTCTTTTCTTATCTTTCAATTAACACTCCTCGTTAGACTTCCAAATAAATTTCCTCGTTAACTTTAGCACGAATTGTTCGAAAATATGATTATTGGTACAACTCTAATATATTGCATCCTTAACTAATTAGTAATTATAATTAATTATAATTATAATTAATTATAATTATAATTAATGCTTCTTTACACAAGAGTAGTAGCAAATTTAGTATCATTTGAATGATTTCGTTTTCAGCTTGACCAAAATTATGATCCCAATATAACTTGGAACAAAATTTAACTTATATTACTACAATGTTGAAATAGTTCCCAAAACTTTAATAACGTTTGGGTTTGATAGAGAAAGGAATGAACAATACACATTAATTTAAACTTGATGCATGTATGAATCACCAGTCTTAACACGCTTAATCATATGTTATTATTTTTTTAAAAAAAATTCATGAATCAAATCTAAAATCCCACTGTTACCTATCAGTTCAAGATCAGACTCCCCAAATCGTTATATTTTGAGATTTTTAAAAAAAAAAAATATTTTCTAACTGTACAATGGGTAATTGACATCCCTGTCTCCTTTTATTGAATTCGGCTGTCATCCCACACACCTCTAATCTGGATCTAAACATCTCGTCACAAAACCGGAATAGTTTCGGGGGTTAGATTCTCCTCTCCTCCCACCTTTCCGAGCAAAAGTTTTAAATTTACTCTGAATAGAACAGGTTTAGAAAGTTATTTTCAGGTTTCTCTAACAGCAGGGCCGTAACTTGTGGGCGGGGGCAGGAGGGACAACTACCCTCCCAGGAAAGCTCCCCGCTGTTCGAAGGGGGCCCATTTTAAGCCATTTTCTTACTCCATATACGATACGAAAACGAAAAAACTACAAATGAAGCATCAAACAGATTCACTATATTACATAAAAACAGCACACAAAAGGTAAATGAAACAAGAAATGAGTCGTGGGCTGATTTCAGTAAAAAATATCTACTATTAAGGCCGTAGAAATAATATTTATTCGTATGGCTTTGAGATTTGTCAATGTTGTCCCCTTAATTAATTTGTCATATATGGAAAAAGCCCAGGGGCGTAACTAACGGCCCCGCAGACCTTGCCATGAGCAAGAGCCCACGGGCTCCGGGGGCCCATAAAGAGTAAGAGAAAGAAGGAAAAGGGACCCCCAGAGAGAGATGGCCTTGTCTAACAGGATTTTCTTGCTCTCAATTTGACTCTTTTAGTAAAATTCAATGAAAGAAGAATTATTGAGGCGTTCATTGCATAAAGGATTCAAGTCCACTTTTTGGTCATCTTACGCATATTTGAAATTTAAGATGTCTACCAGAAGCTTCCTTCAGTGCTTAAAAGATTCATGACCAGATATTGTAAATAACTCTTGTAATGTAAAAAAACAGGGTTAACTTTTCCATGTTTTTAAACGGTTTTCACAAATTTTAGATCTTTTTTCTTCTCACAACTTTGTTAATTGTACCTGAATCCCTTGTACTCTGAACACCCCATTTGTATGTGTCTGTGTCATGTAATACAAAACCTATAATATAATACCATGACATATCTATTATATCACGATTCCAATTAATCTTTCAGCGGAGACATCCGTTGTCACACAAAGTTCGAGAAAGAATATGATAGATTGCACTAATCATTTTTAAACAAAGAAATGTTATTGAAAATAATCATTTAACCAGTAAACTACCTCTTACTTTTTCTTTACTCTTACAGTAAGCTTTTTTTTTTCACAAAAAGTGACTTATTTCATAGTACATTATTTGTTGAGATATTTACCTAAAATATGAACAAAATTGACAGAGGAAATCAAAGAAAAATCATTGCTACTAGTAAAGTACTTTTCCTGTTGTTTTTTTTTTCAACGAGTAATAAGATATTATGTTGTACAAAATATGAACATCATTACTAGAACCTTTTACGAAGCAATTGTTCGACATACCTTACTGCCATCAGTAACCTACCCCTTAATCATTATTCCGAGAGAAATTACTTGTATCACATAGTACGTTTTGCTAATGATATATTGATTTATAAAGTATGAACAAAATCATTGGATCTGATTTCGAGGTACTTGTAATTATCCATTTTCACCTATAACTAATTTATTCTGGTTTGTTGTATATAGGTGTACTTAGAAACGTTTTCCTATAGATTCTTATAATAACTATTTAACATTTAACTTCAATGCGTTAAACTACATTAGAACTCTTGGCTTCCGTAAAGGAAGACTATTTTGTGAACATTATGATTAAATATTGGCAAATATTCAGCTACATTTAACTACCGCACGAGCGCAAGTGATACCCTCTGAATCTACAAAGTGGTTACCCTATAAGAGCCCATTGTTTATATTTCTTTAATCTCCGATATATATACAACTACTTCAAGTTTGTTTTAGTGTTGGGTAAAAGTATAACCTATTTTATTCTTACAAGTGTAATATATTACAAAAATAAATGTGCACAACTATTTTATAATTACTGATCCTGCAATTAATTAATTGTGACTATTTCTTCTTATCTATTCCAGACATTCTGCGCACATGTATTACTGGCATGTAAAACAAACGAGAATAGGGTCGTGATATTCTGCTTGTTTCAACAGAAAATAGCATGTTTTTTTTTAGTTTGTTTTCCTTTAGTAGTCTTAGTCTCACAGCACGCTAAGATCGAATTAATATACTTCTCTTGCTCTTGTCTCTGTCTTACAAGCAAAATCTAACTGTCCCTGAAACATATTAACTATACATAACAGCAACAACCTTGGCCTAATAAAGGCGGAAGTAAAAAAAAAAGAAAAAAAGAAGACAAAAATATCTTTTCCTGCGTATTACTGCTCATACTTGAAAAATGTTAGCTTGACCTAAAAGCTTGTTGTTTGAGTATACATGTATCCTGCAATGACATGCAACCACACAAAACAAAAACATCATAATGTAATACATTTTGCCTATACACAAGGGGAAACTTGGTTCTCAGTTGTAGATCAATCTATTGCCTGAATTCTATACCAATAAATTGTTACCCATAAATAGAATATATTAACTTACCTTATACACGGTGGCGCATTTAGGAAGGTGGCTATCGTGCTCAAGCCCCACCCCCCAAAATAAATTTGTTGTATGTACAATTTCATTAAAATTTGTCCACACCCAAAAGAAACATGTAAGTTCTTATTCAAGTATTGAGCATAGCACTCCCGAAACAAAATCGTAAATACACCACGTTCCACAATATTATGGCCTGTAGGCTAAAGGAGAAGGATGGTTAATGAATGATAGTGTAAGAATTGGTGGAATGAGAATGTGGAAGAAAACGAGAGAACTTGGAGAAAAAATATGGATACGATGTTGTCCACCAGAAATTCAAATGGACTGGAATCGAACCAGATGTCCCTCACAACAAAGGTGAACGCTGTATCACTGAACCACCTTTCTTAAAGTAAACTGATTAATCGAACATTTCTCAGTTACTTAATATTCCTAACTGCCAACTTTACCTTATTTCACTGGTTTACCATTAACTTTAAAGGACAAGAACAAGATACAAAAATATCAAGGGCACTTAAAATTCCAAAGGCTGTTCCACCGGGAATCGAACCTGGAAGCACATACACAAAAGACACACGCACTAGCCTTTAGATCAGCGGGGAAGGCGAACCATGTCCCTTTACCTTATACATGTTTATAATTAATGGGTGTTTTTAGTCTCTTTTTAGGATTTAGTTTAGGATTAGTTTAATTACATTTGCTTTTAAGTACTATAGGTAGGGCCTATATATGCTTACAACTTTTTTTTTAATATTACAAGTTATTTTTTAAATTACATGGCACATTATTTTATACAATAACTATAACACACATACTACTGTTACACTTACGATTAAAATAACAAAATACTATACTGTTTTGTGTTCAGCAATAATCAGATTTTCAACCAAATTTTTGAAACCATAACTAAAAAAATTGAAATATTTATACAGAGATGATGATACACAAAATCTTATTTCTATGTATTAAGGACGCTTACATGCAATGAAAGAATCGTTTATTTCTGATTTTTAACTTAAGCCTATGGTATTAAGATTACTATATGGCGCTTAAATTACTGGTATCAATTTTGCTGTGGAAGAGTTTCTATGGAATCATCACTCATATTATTGCTTGCTTTCAACATTGTTATTGACAAAAATAATAATTTGCATGATGTTCTTAGTTATATAGGATGAAACCACTTAATCTTTAAGTAACTGGTAAATACGTTCGCGTGCCACCGAAGACCTTAAACATTTTCTTGACCTCTCTTCTGTTCTATCCTCTTGATCTACGTTACCAACATTACCTTATTACTTATATTCTGTATTAAAGCCCAGAAATCTAAATCCTAAGTCCTAAACCATCAGTTCAAAGATATTTTTTCTATTGTTTCGTTGATACTTATAGTACAGTTATTGAGAGCAAACATTTCTCGTAAGACTTATACATAGAAGAGATCTCATAGATGTTTTAGCACTAATGTATGTCATCTGGTAACATTTAAATGTATATTTTAGTTTGTTTACTCCTGGTTGGGGAACTTATGGTACAATTTGTACCATACGGGTGTTTCATGGTACATTGCGTTATAACTCTCCTATTTGAGCTTTTTCGTCCGGTTTTTCTTTTTTTCAAGTCCAGAGGCATTGTAGAAGACCTTACGTGTGGTTTCACACCTTCCTGCGTCGAGACGTAGGAGGTGATGACGTCATAATTTTAAAATATATATTTTCCTTTTATTAAGCCTATGTTCATTTTTTTGGCAGGCTTATTTTTGCACGTAGAAGATTGAAATTATGCACAAACATTCAGTCCACCGAGTAGTATTTACCAGATTTTTTTTCCAGACTTCTGCGTTAAAACAGGGGGAATGCAGAGGGGCAAAAATTTGAAAAAGGGACATTTTTACCAAAAAATCCATATCTTCGGGATTTTTCCGCCTTAGATACATAATGGAGACATGTGAATGTTACCGTCTGAAAGGCAGTTCTATTCTAAAGAGAATGATTAGCGGATTATAGCCCTAGGGTAATTAGGGATGTCTCAGGGAATTTTTACAAAATATCCTTCTGTATACGGGAATATGAGACATCGTCGGTATATTTTTTTTGGCGGGCATACTTTTGCACCTAGAAGATTGAAATTGTGCACAAACATTCAGTCCACCGAGTAGTATTTAACAGATTTTTTCAGATTTCTGCGTTAAAACATCGGGGTCCAGAGGGGCTTAAATTTGAGAAAAGAGATATTTTGACCAAAATATCCTTTTTTCGAGATTTTCCCGCCTTAGATACATGATGGAGACATGTGAATGGTACCGCCTGAAAGCCAGTTATATTCTGAAGAGAATGATTGGTGGATTATAGTCCTAGGGTAAATAGAGATGTCTCAGGAAATTTTTTACCTGAGATCATGGTCTTTTGCGGTAATTTGGGGCATTGTGGGGATTCTTGATAAATTTTCTCCCGCCCTTAGTATTCAAGATAGAAACTTGAAATTTGGCACACACATTCAGTCTACCAAGTACTATTTATCAGATTTTTTTGAGATCTCTACGTTCACACAGCGCTGTTCCAGAGGGGCCCAAAGTGTGAAAAATAAAATTCTCGCCCCCCCCCCCCCAATTTTCCCTTTGACATCACTTTTCTCTCTCCTGGTACATGGTATGGTACCATTTGAAAGCCAGCTTCATTCTGAAGAGAATGAGGTATGAACCATGATTTTAGGATAAATAGTGACGATGCAGTAGCTGCTTGACTGAAAGTCTAAAAAATACCCCCAAAACCCAGGTACCCGAAAGGGTTAATATTCACCGTCAATCACCAACATTTTAACGTCAGCAAAATACGCTTGAATGTATTTTGAAGAACATGCACACATAGCCACCTGCAATTCTTTAGGACGCCAGCAGTGTCCAACAGCTACAATGGTATGTTGTATATTTTTACTTGTAACAATTATTAACTTGTAATTTTTGGTAATAATGTGTTTTGAATATTTTACATATATACTAGGCAGGTTCTGCTAATAGAGGAAGAGAAAGAAAAAGAGATAATATAGTTATGATATTAATATATAAAAAGATTATTCAAATGTTTTTATGTAATCTAAATCTCGATGTCGTTGTCATGACAACAGGATATAAATAGAATTATTCAGTTATGCATGTAGACATCTTGGAAAAGTGAGTATAAGTAAAATGTACATTTTTATATGTTTATTAAACTGTGTGTGCAAAAAGATAAATTGATGTATTTTAATGTCTCAATAATTAAAGAACCGTTATACAGCAAGGGCGTCGATCCTGGAGGGCCGAAGGAACCCGGGCCCCCCAGAGCTCATGTGGGCCCCCGTATTGTATTTATGAATATACAATATTTTGCATAATTTGAATGCAATTTGTCTTAAAATCCTCATATACATATACCTTTTGCATCTCAATGGGCCGCCCCAAATTTACAGAGAAATCGGCGCCCTTGTCCAACAGACACATTTTACCATCATGTAGAAGAATTGTTCATGTTCGCAAGTGGGTAAATATACGGTATGCTACGAAGGAAGAAAATCAATGTTGGCGGATCTGACAATTTTCACACAAAACACACACACACAACAAAACAGAACTCTGATTTTTATAGATGTTTGCCCCTTGTATGATTGTTAACCGATTTTTACTGAAAAATAGCATATTCTTTAATTTAGCTCAAATAGCGTTTCTTGAAGTAACAACTGTTCCGTAATTTTAATCAGAAGATATATAATATCTACATATCTAAGATATATATTTCTATTAAACAGATTAATAGAAACAATCATTCGTTAAACAATCATTCGGAAGGTTTTTTTTTATGTATTTAAAATTATGTTTTCTAGGTTTGGAAGCGAAGAAGTTATATAACTGTTTGCTAGATTTTTTAAAAGTTTGTAACAATGGTTATAATTAACATGCGTATCTTCGAAGCACGAGGTTTTCACTTTGAATTGCGATAGGGGTTCATTTTTGTTTTCGATTCATCGGTTTGAGACGATTGGAGTGCTACTAGAATTAAATGGGTTTAACTTCAATATTAAAAGCTTATGTGCATATGTATACTGTACTATTGATTAAAAGTATAGGGTAGAGTGGGGACGACTGGGACAATTTTCCGTTTAGATTTTTTTAAGCCTACAATTTTGCTTCAATTGAGAAACCAAAGGTAACGTATTAAAGACTGATACTTTGTGAAAAGTCCACATTTTTTGGAAATCAATTGAAAAATATTTCATTAAAAATTTGTTGAAGTTACCTTGACAGTGCATTTTGTAACATTTGTCCACATTGGCAGGTCAACCAGGACACCTATTGAGGTCAACTGGGATAAAGTAATATATGATCATTTGGGGCAATGCCAAGACCCTAAGGACATTTGCACTACTACAAGATTGTAAGGAATTATTAAAGAAACGAATTATAGCCAATGGTTAAGTATACTATTTTAACTACTTGACACATGTAATACATGTTACACAAAAGCAATATGTGGCTGTAGAGCCACAATTGAAATGAACGATGAAGAAGTGTCGGAATTCCCCAACTCTATGGGGAAGACCGACAGATTGTTGGAGTAATACCGAATCAATATTAAAATCTTACATACTATGATAATGTCATTAATAATTCCACAACGCACATTACTGTTCGTAAGGTAGTTCATGAGCTTTAAACAAACACGGGAACCTGTCAGTGTAGGAATGTAGAATGTCTTTATTTACAGAAATATTTTTAAAATGTCACTGAGTTACAAATGAGGGAAGGAATAATAGCAAATCTGTTCAGTTACAAGAAATATATGAGACAAGAATTTATTTTAAATATTAATATACTAAATGTGAGCTAGTACAGAGAGCACAAAAATTCTGTACTTCATGAAAAAGTATTTTTTAATTTATGTTAATCATATGTTATGAAAAGTGTGGTTATGGATATTAGTGTTAGCTTCATATACAGGAAAGAGCAAACATTATACTCATATATGTCTGAGACTTCACACTGCTGACACACAAACAAGAGATCGTCTGGATGAAGAACATAGTCCTCGTTAAACCGCTGGAAATATTTTGTACATTAAACCCAATCAGCGGAATTGTTTTCGCCGTTAAAAAAAAAACAAAAAAAACTAGATAGATATCATAATAATTGTCTTTTTGAAAAATGAAAATGAAATCTTTGAGTTTTACGTCCCACGTTATGCCGGTTAGGCTAAAGGAGACGGTGATTATGAGAAATGAGTGAAATGGTGGAATGAAGAAAGTGGGAAGAAACGGGAGAACCCCGATAAAACAAACGAGCATTATGTTTGTCCACCACAAAGTCCACACGGCTCGAGCTGGAATCGAACCAGGGACCCAAAGCACCGGAGGTGAACGCTCTACAACTGATTGTTTCTTTTTGAAAGCAGTAGTATTTCGCAATTACGTACGCAAGAGGTGGGTCCTGGGGTCCAGACTCCCCCTGAAATTCCAACTTCTCTGTAAATTTAGTCTAATCTTAGGGATAGTTTAACAAATTTTAATACAATTTATCCTCTTATTGAATTTTGACAGGCTTGAAAAGCTTTGGATTCCCCGAAATAAATTCTGCTTACCTTCCTAGTCCTTCTTCAGCTTCAAGCTGCCAAATTATTATTATTATTATTATTATTATTATTATTAGTAGTAGTAGTAGTAGTAGTAGTAGTAGTAGTAGTAGTAGTAGTAGTAGTAGTAGTAGTAGTAGTGATACTACTACTACTACTACTTCTATATCTCGGTTTAAGCCGGAATTATTTTAATAATCTTAGCTTGGCAGGTAAAAATTGAAATTATTAACGTGAAAGAAAACTAGGCGCCAGAATCGTATTTCCAAGGGACATTAAACATAAACCAATAACATAGATTAAGGAAGTATTCACCCAACTACCTAGGTAAACTCCTTGATCTATGCCAACAAATCGAAGTTTCTCTCTCTCCCTCTACGTCATGCAGATTAAGTTCGTACTATGAGAACTACTAAATAGAATCCCAAATATAAAATTTCTCGCTTTTATATCAAGTGGTTCAAGCTTCCAATGGTAATAAAATTACTATCTTTCTACTTCAGACTACAATTTTTAGATGCTTAATAATGATAACCGAGGCTGGGACGCACCTACGGGTCTAATTTTAGGGGAAATTTTATAATTTTTAATTAATTGATCCTCATATTGAATTTGAATCTCTTCAAAAGCTTCAGACCCCTCAAGAAATAAAGTCCAGCATACATGCCTAATAATAATCCATATAATTATATATTATTCTAAAAATGTTTCCTGCTCACAAACTAGCTTTCGTGTAGTAATAAAGTGCGCATTGTAATATCTGAAAACTCACTTTTTAACTATTAGATTATATTTGATCTTTGGTAATTCAATCATAACGAAGATGTCATTTTGTTTAAAGTGTAAACTTCTATCCTCGATTAATATTCTGTCTTGAAATCAGTAAATTCGAAATTTTGCTAGGACAAAGTTGTCCACCGACAGAGGAGTTTAACGTTTTTATTAGTATATTAATATGTTTTTTTTTTTTAAAAAAAAAAGAAGTACGTGTTTCTCAAAGTCAGGAGGCCAATTTCCTCCTGTCCTCTCTAAATGACATCTCTGCTTGAAATGACGATCAAGTGCTTAACTTTGGGCGCTCTCTCTCGTAAGAGACAAAGATTTGTAAAAATTTAAGAAAAGATTGCCTGGCTATCCTGATACAGCCATGAGAATCGCGGCTTACTTTATCGAAGCCTGGCGAAATTGGATATTTTGCAACCGAAATTTTTATTGATATGTGTGTAGGGATACCTCCAACCTAGCAGATGCTCTATTTGTAATATATTTGAAGAGGCTAAAACTATTTTTAAAAAATACCATATTACACATATTCTCTCCATTTTATTGTTTTAGTGTTTATAAGTGATTATATTAAATATCCTCTCAAATTTAGAATGAACACTGAAGGAAATTTAGCATTATTAATGTCCATGAAATTGTGATCGTGTATTTCCCAACATAATGCTGTTTCCTCCAAGATTCATTGTTGTTCCACTAATTTAGTTCTACTTTAGTTGCGCAGAGAGAAACATTTGATTAAAATTCAACTTTCAATACAAAGTTTGGCCGCAAAGTAACACTGAGTTCACTGTAGCTTGGTGATAATAAGCACTAGAGAAATGAAATTATGTAGGTAAAGGCATTGGGCTTTTACCACTTAATCCACCTAATTTTATTTTTTCTGTTGTTGCAGGTAAGCCAACATGAATGACCAATGTGACACTGCTACGCCAACGTACAATGATTCAAGTCCTCCAAAAATATAGAAATAACTCGGCAGCATCGAATCACACTAAGTTTACTTGATTTGGTTTTTAGTATAGCGTTCCTTTTAGCAGCGAGGATATATGAGACGTGGATCTACGGCTTAACGTGGAATCCGAACCTCATGAGCTCCCGCCGGAAACCAAACCTGAGTCTCCCACTCCAAGTGCGCATACACTAACCGCTTTGCCACGAAGAAGTCCTCACAGTAAGTCATGACTTTATTTGTTGTGGTATTGGTACTGAGAAAGGTCATAAGACTATAACATGAGTGCAGTACGATACCCATCTGTACCTAGGATAGGCATTATAAAGGTAAAAAAATGCAAAACGTTTTATTTCGAACACAAGGAACCATGGAGTTGGCAATCTATAACTGTATACAGATATGAAACCATACACAAGCTATTAAAATGGTCATGTCAAGCAATGTGCTATGGGTGTCCAATCGATTCTCAGAAGTCATAAGGGATTCTCAGACATGCTCGGACGTAATAGTTTGTCCAAAGTATGCAAACCGTAAAGCTTTAAGGAATGCGTTAATGGGACGTCGATCTAGAGGCCAGATGGAAGTCATTGTATCAGCTGTGCTTGATTTCATAACAATAAAACAATAAATTACAATAACAAGGAAATGAAGACATCACTACATATGCAAAAAAAAAATAGCTTTATATGCAAATCTAGAGAAGCTATTCAAAATGATGTTCTCCGACGTCAATACAGGCATTGAATGGCGACGCAGTGAGTCCCCAGTATGTGTTAACGTATGTGGTGCTGCCTGATACTATGACTAGCGGCACAACCCTTGCAACTAACTCTTCTTCTGATAGAACAGTTGTTTCGTAGTCCAGGGCTTTCATATGCCCCCACAGAAAAAAGTCTAATGGGTTTAGGTTTCAGTGAACGAGCCACTCATCTCACGAGACCACCTCGTCCTACCCATTGCTCTGGATGCAATTGCACGGTATTCCCGCACGTGGTGTGAGAAATGGAATGGGGCTCCGTCATGTTGGAACCAAATGTGCTGACGAAGTTCCGGTGGAATCTCCTCCAAGAGTTCTGGTAAAACGTTTTCCAAATAATAATGATAAAACTGTCCATTTAATTGAGGTGGTAAAAGATATCGACCTATGGGATAATCTTCCAAAATACTGTGAACGTGTATTGGAGACCGCTATGGATTATGGCGTGCAAATTTTCCTCGTTCCATACAAGACTATTCCGGCTATTCATCACAATATACTTTGTAAAGCTCGTTTCATCAGCAAAGCACGTTTCATCACTAAAGCACGCTCACACATTCAATGAAACTACTGACAGAAGGTCACACGTGGACCGTAATCATTGTCTGACAGACACTGTACTTTTAATAAATGATACGAACTTAACTTCTGTTCTCGTAGTATTTGCCATACAATGACATGATTTGTTTCTCGCACTCGCACAAGAGAACTTCTGTTTACTGACGGATCATGTGCTACTGCTTCTAGTACATCATCTTCCAAAGCAAGGCTCCTGATAGTCCGCGAAACACCGGTGTCTCGTAATCCGGTAGCACAGACCCAGTTCGACATAACCGCACAAATCCACCTCACACTCAATGCCATACACGAAAACTATATTCGCTAGTTCCTCAATTTGATAGTTGGTCATTTTGATCATACCACTAAACAGTTCCGATATCTTTGAATAATATCCTGAGTGAACACAATTGACAGAGAGGGTTGCAAATGTAACGTAACACAAAACAATCTGCTGCTGATATCTCGCGGATATTGGAAATATGAATTCAATGCCATAAAGGTCTATCATATATAACTCTTGTACATTACAGCACGATACCAGGGAGTGTCATTTGGAAAGGGCAAGGGGCGGCCAACTGCCCCCTAATGAGTTTGGAAAATACATACACTTTAATCAATTGACTACTGATATATAATCACAAATGTAAAACACATCTCGCTGGGGGTCTTGCCTCCAAGCAAAATACGAAATGACACTGTTGTGCCGTAGTCAGAAAAGAAGGGACGTGACAACCAGCACAGTTACTCTACTTTCGCTTGAAATACTCTATGTGGCTATATGTATATTCGTGTGGATAGCTGTTATATGTTGTGACAACATTGAAATGTAAAAGGTGTGTCATTTATAAGGGTTTGACACTTATCAATAGTCATTTCTGTTTACTCCGTAACAGATGCATTCATTATGACCAACATGGCGAGAGAAGAGGACAACTACTGTCTCGATTTTCGTATGTTGGTTACTACACTCATTATGTTAAGGTGTTATAACCTTTCTGAGTACCCATACCAACACAAGTAAGATCATGGCCTATCTTTGACTTTCAACTTCTTGTAACCTTTAAGAATCTCACTCGCTATCCCTTGATTACAAAGTAGCGCGTGATTATTATTCATCCGTTGTGGCAAATGCAAGTGTAACCGTAGACAACGAGTTTTGAATTTAGTTGCAATTTGTTTTCGCTGTCCCTGTGATAATCTCATATGATCATAAATAAAAGATAGAAGGGGAAAGGTAAAGGGAGACGATTAGTATCAGATGCCTTTGATCTTCTCTTATTAGTTTTATGACACTCTCTCTATTGTGACTGTATGACAATACCATGTATCCTCTTTCCTATTACTACCTACCACGTGACCCATGTGACCAAGGGACTTTGCGTGTTAATCACCGACATGTGCAGATATTCTTCCAGGAATGCCTATAGGTTTCTTCCGTTGTCTAACATATTCTAATTCCCTTAAATCTTTTCATATTTCTTTAATAATTAGCCCCCTTTAGCTTAAGAGGCAACACTGGAATGTTAATTTGTTTAAAACAAATCCAGGAGGATAAGTTACCAACTCTTCTCGAGATATCAACCTTCTTAACACGAATTTCTTAACCAGTATTGTTAATTTTGTGTCATCACCTCCAATACGTTGTCAACGATCTGTTGGTGGGAGGGGGAAAACGGGTATCTTGTAACTCAGTGGTAGTGTGCACCTATATGACAAAGGATTCCCCTTTAGATCCACGACCGAGTGTGTTTTGTGATGAACAACACTGTATCAATTGTTCTTTCTTTCGTTTTATTTTCGGGGGATAGTCGCATTTTCTCGCAAATCCTCATTTCACCAATTCTTCCAAAGTTGTTACGTATTATTAATGTTTGTCTCCTTTAGCACTTATTTAATTTCATTTTATCCACTACATTCAATTCCTGCTGCAGTATGCAACCACGCCGAAAATCACCACAAAACACCAAAAATCCTTTGCCATCTTGATTCTGTTTAAAATATAGAGAGACTGTAAACGACTTTTTGTTACTTGCTGGCACGTTGTTCCATCTGTCACGAATCGGATCCATCTATCCTAACGGAATATACGAGACCCACCACTTCCTGTTGGGGACACCCTTGAGCCGCCATTGAGTGATTCAAAACGAACATTTCTATATATACTGGAGATTACAATCCTAAACAATAACATGCCGCCTCAGTTCCATAGCTATTAGTTTTGGAGATATCAGCCCCCAAAGTTCATTTTCCCACTGTTTCGGACAGTCCTAGCTATGAAACTATGCACTGCTGACCACAGGTCCATATGTAATTTTTTTCCTTGTTGTAATGTGAGGAATCACCTGTTTCAGATTGTCGATCTAGTTTATTAACACCCTGTGTAGTTCCTTTTTATTGTTGATATGTTTCTAAAGAGTAAAATTATATACTTTCTACTATGAATAAAACAAAATTATTTTAAAAGGTGTAAGATATTAATAATTTATTGATTCAACTTGTTTCGCTGCAAAGTTTGAACATTGATGTCTTGAATTTAGTGAATTATTGTGATTATTCTCGCTTCATACAAAACATTGGAAAGATAAGAAATTGGAACATTGGAGAAATCCTACTGCAATGTATTGACGATAATCAAGAATTTCCACAGTAATAATAAGCTTAATTTGGAAGTATGTGCACCAGAACTATACAAGGTGTTAATGATCTACACCAACGAATTTTAAAAGGTGAATTCTCACATCAAAATAATAATTTTTAAAAAACCTTATAAACATATGGAGAAAAATGCATAGTTTAGAGCAGGCCATACGGCCAGAAATTTTTGTTGAGACGGGTCCAAGCTCTGGCTGCTGGGAGCACCCAATACTACAAGCTACAACGTCTATGTAATATTGAATGGGTATTATTCTGGACCCAAGAAAACGACAACTAATTATAAAAATACTTCCACCTATATTTTCAGAAAAAAATGATAGACGTAAATTTGCTTTTTATAAGAGAAAGGTTGCTCAAATTTTCATGCTACATCAATCATTTCTCTGTTAATCAAGTATAGCTCACAGATGACGAGAAGAACCCTAGCGGAAGTAGTGTGACGTAGGTATGGGCTCGCCCACTTTTCGCACGGGAGTTTCCAATGACACCACGGAATAGCACACAGATAACTACCTGGAGTAGCAGACAACATCTAAGTATAGACCACACCTCAAAAACCGAAAATGGGCTTGACCGTGTCATTGACCTTTCCCCGCTACCCCTGTTTTAGGGTTCTTCTCGTCATCTGTGAGCTGTACAGTTTTATTGAGAAATTGTAGAAATACATGGGGTGTTTGAAGTGTTTGGAGAGTCCATAACTGGAGGACTTGCCATGGTTTATCCCTGGTTTATAGTCAGCTCATTGCTCCTCGCGTTCGAAATAATCCAAGTTGCGATGTATTTCTCCACATTTTTGGATGATCCAAGCCCTAAAACTAACAACTTTTTCCCTACACAGGTTCGAGTCCTGCAAATACAGTCATAATGTTGTATCGTCATCGTTTAGAATACCCCATCGTAGTGGATCGAAGTGGATCGAAATTTATTTGTTTGTAAACTTCAGTCTATACCTAATACCGACTCTTTTATTCATGCGCAAGTTAGTAAGCTAAACATGCAAACTTCAGCAGCAGCAGAAGGTAGGTAAGTTTACATGGTGCTGATATAGTGTTGCAATATGTATAAATAAATAAGTAAATAAATAAGATACTCAAATCTCGTAGATATATTTCTTGATAACTTTATCCTGTGAAAAGTTTGTTCTCTCCACTGACATTATTAAAATGTATGTTTACAATGATTTTTTAAAATTTCTTATTCAAGTTGTACACCAATACTTTCTCATACTTTAGCATAAAAAGAATTTTCAGAGACATTTTGAGAAAATAATAGCATTCAACAAGATATGAAAAGAATCTTTTTGTTTTTCTTCCCAGAAGTGACGAAAGAATAACTATGTTACTTTTACTCACCTTCCATGATTTTTCACTTATCTTTTCATGTTTCTTTTCTTGAACCTTATAACCTTTGACAATTTTTCTTTTAAAAGAACACATGGATATCTAACTTTTCCTCTTATTGAAAGTTTTTTTCTTTCTATTGTTATTATTATTATTGTAGCCTATAAGGGCGAAAATCATTAGCGAAAAATCGAGAAACTCTTACATTCCTTTCTTTCCTTTCAATTTTTCTGTTTTCTTTTTTTCTTTTCAATTTTGAACAAAATCGAATTTGTTCAAATTCTGTAAAATGAAACTACTTCCAATTAAAGTTCTAGCAATTACATGACTTTCATCTTTAAGCGTGGTTACTCAATACATAAACTTTTCTTGGATTTGACTTTATATTTTAACTATTTCTTCTAATATGCGTACAAGTAGCTGAAAGATATATATTCTCTTTTAGTAAAATTGATGTGCTTGAATACAGGGTGTTTCAAAACAACACCGACAGCGCCTGTAAAATGATTTCTGACACCAAAATAAAAAAAAAAGTATAGACCAACCCGGATACACAATGCACAAATGCTTCCTTTTAGCGCTATGACCAGCCGAAAGTTTGTCGGAAAAATGCAAGAGCAGTCACAACTCTAGAACAAAATGTCTGATTGAAGTCAGGCGAGAGGGAATGTCAGTTACTTTCGGCAATAGATTCTATAAATGCACAATTCGATGTGGTGCTAAGTAGGTGGAAGGGTGATCTTAAAAAAAAAAAAAAAAAAAACTGAAGAATTCCTGGAATATTTTACTAAATGTTGACTGAGGTAAATGAACTACAATTAAACACTATATTTCAACTAACAAAGTTCGCAGCACATCGTCCAAAGTCAGAAGAACATCGTTAGAATTCCAAAAAAGGAGAGATATACGTATTTGATAGATCTACTTTGTCTCAGTACAGAAGCGGCTATCGAAGGAAGAATTGAAATGATATGAAGTTCATAACGTTTAAGTTTTGTGCCTTCTTTGCTAATGATGACAGAGAGATCACTCATGGCTATGTCGGTGGCGAACGCAAATTTGGCATAGGAGATACGGCTTCGATTCCCTGTGGGAACGCGTTCTGTTCGGATCCCGAAGCCGAAGCTCCACGTTTCCTATAGCCTCGCTACCGAAGAGATGCTAAATTCAAACGTAACCCAGTAATGGAGACAGATAATAGATTCCAGCTAATTATTACGAAATAATTCGTGAAATGATAATGTAGGAGCAAGCAGGATAATCCCCAGATAATTCATGTCCACCACGAACTTTTATGGTCTGGGATCAAACAAATATCCCCCGCTGTATCACTAAGCTACTGTGACCACACTTAGGAGGAAGAACTATGTACCGCTCTAGTAAGTACCGTGTGTGATAAACCAATGCACAAAAGAAGTTCAGAAGATCAGAATGTGGAATTTGTAGAGACTCCTTGGTCCAGGAAAGATAAGTACTTTTTTCTAAGTCAGTTCTTCTTAACTGATGGGTTGCGTCTCTCCAGAGGTTGCGGGGACCACGGTGGTTGAGTGGTAGAGCGCTTACCCCGGACCAAGTAAGTTCATAGCGAATACCTCGTGTCTGTGGATTTTCTCAGTTACTCTCGTTTCCACCAACATTTTCATCCTACCAATTTTTCTATCATCATTCGTCGTCTTAATCGTCGTCTCTCATAGTCTAAAGGGCGTAACGTGAGACGTTAAATTGAAATATTTCAGTTCATTTTCCAAGGGTTGCTGACAGTTGATTGGTGGGTCACCGTTAAGGTAGTTTTTAATACGTTGTATTATTGTTGCTCTTATTTGTACGGAAGAAGTGGTCATATGAGGTTCACAAAGTGGTTTCTTAGTCGTCAAAGGGCTGTGAACTACTGTTAGGGGTTGATGTAAGAAATGTTAAAGGTACGATCTAGATTCGATTTCTGAGTCCTTTAGCGTTATTAATCGTGCTGAGGACAACGAATAGTTGAGACAGTTTTCTATTGATAAAGGGACGGGGGGAAATTCTATAATGACTAAGTAAGCCAGATGGCAGAAACACAATGACAGTATAGTGCGTCAAAAAAATAGCACATGTAACTTCAATTTATATTTGATATCCTAAGGTCTAGACATCAATATGTGAGGATATTTATTGCATAATATGTTTCACATTGTGGTTTAGCAGGCGTTTCAAGATCATTTCTAAATGACCTACATACGTAGTTAACAATAGTAAACTAAGTTGCATCGATTCCTTCATTGAGTTAGTAATTATTTCTTAACCTGTAAATTATTCAGTGAAAAATATTTTAAACTCGAAAGAAATTGATACAGGAACTCAGTAGAAGATTCTTGATATTGAGGACGCCAGTTTTAGTATCTTAGTCGCGGACAAACAGAGGAATAGAAGAATTTTGGGAGACAGCAAAATTTTTGTATACGAAAAGGGCATTTTGTATCACCTTACCAATATTACAATACAATATGTCTGCGGGGACAGGCATCGTCACCAGGGTGGATGCTTGTCTTTCTTTTCCTCTCTGATGTTGTCACTGATTCTTAATTTTTACATAATTCAGAGTATCTCAAACGTATTAGGGGATGAGAAGTGGGAGGGCAATGCGAACGAAATGTGTATATGAAACTTCTACTAGGGGGAACTTTATGAAAGTAAGACAGAAAATATATTTAGGTAACATATGTAATAAAGAAAATTAAAAGGTCGTATGATGGAAATAGTAAATTAATTCAGGAATGTAAACACACTGAAGATATTATTTTCTGTCTTTAAGCGCTTTTATTATTATTGTTGTTATTATTATTGTAGTAGTAGTAGTAGTAGTAGTAGTTTTTTGCGTTTTTCTTCAAGTCATATAATATTGATTTATTAAGAAATGTTTTTTTTTTTATTTTATGCTTTTTAGTGCGTTTTTGAAGTCAGTTATTTCCTTTCAACTTTGTTTAATTTTTCCACTTTTTCGTTTCTCCAATAGTTGTTAGGTACTTAAACTAAAGGTTTGACACTAAAACTAAAATGGGTCAGTCTACGAAACATGTGTAAACAAATATATGGTCTATGTGTTATGGAAATATACGTGAACATTTACACGGTATTAACATTATCAATTTTTGAAAAGTGTCATGGTCTAGCTTCAAAACCTGTTATCAGATCGTGGTAAAATTACTATGGAAACTGCGATAAAGTGTACCTATTTGAAATTAAATAAGAAGAATAACGTGAATTGGTACATCTATGTTGAAGTTATGCGTGAACATGCACACAATAAAATCGGTTAATTGCGATACTAAAACTATAATGCGTTGACGAGTTTCATAGTCTAGCTCCTCCAAAAATTATCATCAGATCCTAATCAAATTTATATGAAACCACCACGAAACTATATTCATTTAAACAAAAAGTAATCAAATAAAATTGATGCACCGATATTGAAATTATGTGTGATCATATATACTATTATGGCATTAACACTGTCAGTTACTGTGATATTTCATGGTCTAGCTCTGAAGACTAATGTTAGATCCTCCTGAAGTTTACATTACCACTTTGGACCATTTTAGCGTGTAGTACAAGTATTCTTTGGAGAAATGAGGCTTTTAGATTGCGGACACTATCTCTAGAAGAATATAGAATCTTAGTGTGGCGTAGCACTAATTGTCAGCTATTATACAAAATCTTGGATATCATCGAACATCTAAATCTGTACCGGACTCGCTGCTCTAAAACTGACCATAGATGACCAATAATTTTGAAGTTGAGTGATTAGTAGGCTAGCAGAGGCAGATCGTATCGAGGTTCAACGTTTCTCAAACCACTCCTAAGCAAGTATACCTATAGTATGGAAGTATTTTCATCTAAGAAGACTGTCTCTTTGATGCAGGAACTACATCTGTACCATAGGATGCATCTTGTCATTTACAATGTTCCCACAATCTCTAGAAGAAATTTTTCTTTGATAAGTACTAATTGTACCAATGAAATACAGTGAAATAGCTCCCCCTCACCAGGACAGACCTACCACTAAAATTAAGGGAGTTGGCATCCCGGAACATACGCCTCTTCGGCAGACAGAAATCAGGTCTGGTGTTGAAAATAAGAAAAAAAATGATCGGAGAATATTACTCTCTTTAACATATTACAATCAGAGCCGGATCGTGTTTTATATACTCAGTGTCACCTTTTTTGAGTTACCACTTTCTCAGCGGTGACTAAAGTTTTGAAATCACAGATGTTAATGTTATGCAGCTCTCATCAGGCTATGATAACAGAAACAAATCATTCCAGGCGCTGATTTAGTTTTGTAGTCAATCAAATTGCATTAGCTCTATTGTTCTTTGAGAGAATCATCTTCAATGTTCAGTGTTCTTGATCTAGACTTGGTTTCCGTTCAATATTCCTCATTTCTTATGACGACTCGCCCCAAGTCTTGTATGCCCTCATCAGTTCAAATTTCTTATGCCCTCAAGTTTTGTATGTCCACTGTTGCTTTTACACTTAACACTTTCTGCAACAAACACACTGGCAATCTTAGAAATGTTTGCTGCAACTAATAACACTGTGCTATATTGCTCAATAAAGCACATTTTATCACACAGAAGTGTGATTTGTTACTTGTACCCATCACGTATTACTGCTATTAACATTCTCATAATCCAGCTTTTAATTATTTTCTTGAAACAATAGATAAAGAACATAGTTTGGCTCGCTGCATATACGCTTAAGTATATACTTACCACACATCGACCATATCATGCTGGCCTGGTTTTGGCTTATCTATGGTACCACATGAAGAAAATTAACGTGCAATATAAATAAAAACTATTTGCAAGTTATTTTGCTGTCTTAGTTCCATATTATTCGTGACTACTTTTCTTACTTATCAACAGTTTTTTTAACTTTTATTTTTCCTCTTTTTTTTTTTAAAAAAAACAACTTTCTTTTGTATCGCTTTTATAACTACACAACGTATAAGTAATTGAACTGTTATTTATTTACGAAATAACTCCAGATATAGCTGAGTTCCAGTTTATACGGAAATAGCTAACAAATTTAAGAGATGATAACAATGCAATAATAATAATAATAATAATAATAATAATAAAATAACACCTATGTATTAACAAGAAGGGTTGACAGTCTGACAAGAATTTATCCACTAAACTGATGTCGCAGCGCAGAATTATGTGCAGCTTCAGAATTAAATAAATCGACGGATGTATGTGACATTTCGTTGTATCTTCAAGAAGCCTGTAAAACAGAGAACATTCAAGTATTGAAAGCGTAGGTTGTACTATACAAAAAATATGTGTATTATGTGCTCATCTGAATGATACTCGGAAATACACTTCTGAGAGTAACGTTTCGAACTGAGTTGGCCACGTGTGAGTTTATACAGATATTTGAGATCACTGATTTTACGAAGAGGGTCAGGTAATTGAATATTTAGTGTTCGTAACAGTTCGTGTTTTGACATCTCACATAAGCGAGGTACTCTGAAACGTATTATTGCCAGGAAGAAAACAAGAATTGAGATTAGCCAAAATAGATTTGTAGGAGCTACCATTGTCCAAATAGATTGTTAATGAAGTCCTTACAAGGAAAAAAGGTAGTAAATGTTGAAAAGACACTAGTTTTAATTGGAGAATCTACTACAGGAGAACAGAGGTAGTGCTTGAGTAAGAAAGTCACATAAAGCCAAAAAGCGACAAAAAAATCCAGATTTTTATGAAAAAAATCTCCACCTTCCTCCAGCCGACTGTTTTGTATCTTTAGTAAATAACCACTCAAGGAAATAAATCGAAAAAATAATAACACTAAAAAAAGAAGACATGGTCGAGAAGCTGTGATTCCTAGGCATCAAAAAGGAATAAAATCGCAATGATTGTTTGGTTTTCCCATTATGCTTTAAAAATACAGCATATTAATTTTGTAAGCGCGATCTCTGAAGTACTCTGATGCTTGAATCAAGTTCACTTCTCAGAAGTACGTATCATGTTACACGAAATAGGGTAGTCCAGGTTCTCGCCTCCAATATAATTTTCACAGGGTCCATCATAGGTCCTGCTGAGATAATCTTTTCAATAGAGTCTTAGAATTCAATTGAAGACTATAGAGGGAAATGGAGGCAAGTCAGTCTTTTATAACTTTACACAATTGCAATGTTTTCCACTGACTTACCTACTTCTTTCCCTGTAGGCGAAATCTTTAGCATTAAATTTCTTAGTGACTAATTTTCTTCTTATTGTAGGATTTATTCCATAGTGGGGTAGGGTAACCGAAGAACCTTGCAAATCGTGACACAAACATGCCATTTGGTGACGTGGTAGACCAATGCCTAAGGATAAAATTTAGATGTAGACCCCAAACATCAAACCCTTTATTCGGCTCTGTGACGTCATCATACAACATGGCCGCCCGAACATTACAGAAACACCGTTTCTCACTATAAAGGCTCATAAAACGGCGATTACCAATGATTCACATCAAATTTTGAATTCGTATTACTCATATTTGCTAATAAAAGGTACATTTTTTGTCACTGAATCCTGTAATTAGTATTATACAGGATGAAACAAAAGTCTGTTGAAATCGGCCAACTCCGTTATTATTGCAGAAATAAAGAAATGTAAAGAGAGCAAAATTGTTGGAAATATGTCATCTTCAATTTAATATGTTGCAACGTTTAAAACTGGGCAGACTTTGTGCTGTACAGTCACCCACATAAGTACCTGGACCTCAAGTAATGGAACTATAATAGTCAAAACTCTAGGTACATATCTGGGCGACCGTACAATGTTATGAACCCCAATGTTAAATGTAAATGTGATTGAGATTACCTATTGCAACTGACATTTGCAGAATTGACGTTGCAGAATTGATTTACGGAGCTTGGTTACAGAATTCAGAAGATGATGGAATGTGTTTGGCTAGGGTTGCATCCATCGTGCGGAAGCACATGTTTAAAGCTTTCACACAATTCAATGGGCATTTTACCACAGCTTGCCAGGAGCAATCAGTTTCACAATCACTAGTAACACTTGTACGGATGATTCTTGAAGGTCCTAATATTGCAAATGAAGAAACTGTTGATGTAAGCCGTGCTGCACTGTCAGTGTCTCATTTACTGACACGCAGTGAAACGAGAAAGAAAGCAAGGACAGGGAAATGTACGCCATCCACTATCTAGCGAGACTCCGTGCCCCTGTACATTGGATTAATGATCCATTCAAAAGCGCGGAACAGAGGGATCATAGATAGACTGAATACAGTAGGTGTGAGTGTATCATATGATCGAGTTCGGGAGGTATCGGCCACCATGACCAATGCACTGTGCGAACAATTTGAAACTAAAAAGAGAGTACATCAAGATAACCTTCAAACAGGCGTTTTTACTTGTGCTTCCATAGACAATATCGATCACAACCCGTCGTCAGCAACCTCTATGCAAGCATTTCACGGCACAGGGATATCTGTAATTCAGACATCTTATCCTCGCAGCGATACTGGCGTTATAATCAACAAGTGGTCCGGCAAATGCAAAGGTGACTTGCCTGCATGGTTCACAAATGTTCCTCAGATGTCAATGCTTAAATCATATGTGCCTCTTTCTACCGTTAATAGTGTTGAATTACCGCTACAAGAAGATATTTTATCAAACATGTGGTTGAAAGCAATCGAGATTATTGACACAGAGAAGGCGCAGTATTTCTGAAAAACATATTACCTGGGCAGCTTTCCATTCTCAGCAACTTTGTGATAAGATTCAACCTACAAGTCGGTGTGTTCTACTACCCTTGTTGCCAGACTCCATAAACTCGTTTGCCATGATTCGTCATTACATTGACATAATCATTCAGACTGTGTCATCACTTAATCCTTCCCAAGTCCCCGTGGTTACCTGTGATCAACCCGTTTTTGCTGTAACAAAGCAAGTTCAGTGGTCCCAGCCTCTTCAGTATGGGGAAGACAAGATGGTAGTTATGATGGGTCCACTTCATATTGGAATGACAAACTTAGAAATGTTGGATAACTGGTTGACTGAGAGTGGGTGGACTAATCTTCTAGTGGAAGCAGGCGTAACCACTACTGGAAAAGCAGATAATTGATTACATGGATTCCACGTGAAGCGAGCGAGATATGCTCACGAAGTGACATCTGCAGCCCTGTACTAAATGCCGAAGAAAGCATACTCAGAAAGTGCATCGCCTGAATGTCCCCAAAGAATTGAGCAGTGGGTTAAAATTAGACAGAATGAATGGTGTAAGTATTTGAACTTGAAATGCTTCTCTTTAGGCTCTTGCACAGCTTGCGTTCTGCAGATTTTGAATTCTACATCACTTCTCTATCAGAGTTGTGTCCCTGGATGTTCGCCTTGGACCACACGCACTACGCACGTTAGATGCTAATATTTGTTAAGTCATCACAGGAGCTCAGTTGCAGACATCCTACCATTTATGAAGAGTTTGTGCGAGGAGGTTTCGCTAGTACTAAGACAAGTCTTCCTCATTCTTGTATGGGCCATGATGAAATGCATGAACAATGCAACAAAGTCGTCAAGCCTGAAGGCGTAGCAGTTGGAATAATTGACAATTCTTCAGCGCTCTTGAAGTGGATGGTGTCTGGTCCAGTTATTGCCAATTTCATTTCCAATTTTGAAGAAGAATATAGATTGTTACTTGATGAAGGTGATTGTCAGACTCATCACGAAGACACTCTGGCTGCCAATAAACGATTTGTAAAAGACGTCTGAAGACTGGTGTGTACATTTTCAGAAGACGACAGAAATCCTTTCAAGCAAGACGGCACTGACGTAATTATGAGCGAAGATGCAATTGCATCAGTGTACAATGCTGAAAAGCTCGGCAGAGACCAGTACGACAGCTTCAAAAAAGAACGCTTAATGCAGTGAAGTAAATCAATTTTTGAACCAATTCATCGAAATAATCTAACCCTCCACCGCAAACAAATCACAAAGATCACTGCCGCACACCGTAAGGTTAATATCATGAAAAATGATTGTTCTCTTTTCAGCGGAATATTTATTGCTTGTCAGAGCCAACAAGGCGATCTTTCTGACTTCTTCGCTCATGAAAATTTGGTGTATCCTCCATCACTTTCTCACGATGGTTTCATTCGCAAGGGAACTAAGTCAGATGTTGTTTCGTGTCTGGAAAAGTTCGGAGATTCCCAGCATAATGCTCCCCAGGCCACATGTGTGATACCTGATGGTTCTGCTATCATACACATGTTGAAACTATCTCCTACAGAAACCTTCCGAGATAACTTTGATACGAAAGTGAAACCATATATATTATCAATCCTCACGGACAAAACTAGAGTGGACTTTGTTTTTAACCGCTATCTACCAGGCAGCCTGAAAACTGAAGAGCGTCAAAAAAAAAAAAAAACGAGGAATTTCGCCACGAGTACGAGTTGGGGACTCTACGCGAATTCCTAAAAATTGAACCATGTTTCTGCATAATGAAGACACAAACAACGACTATTCCAACTCATTACAGACTTCTTGTCAAATATTGACACACCAGAAGGCAAGACTGTTTTCCGAACTAAAGACACTTGCATATGGAGCACGTCCAATGTTGATGTTTCCAAACTCGCACCCTGTACACGTGAAGAAGCCGTTACGCGACTACTTCTGCATGCCAAACAGGCCAGTGACTCTGGTCACAAATCGATGTGGTGGTGCTAGCTTTACATACCTTTCCCAACCTAACCCTCTCTCATCTATGGATTGATTACGGAGTTGGAAGGAATCGAAGATACCTTCCTGTCCATGAGTATGCAAAAAAGCTTGGAACCAAGATTTTCAAAGCAATTCCATTTTGGCACGCATTCACTGGCTGCGATAAGGTATCAGCGTTTGCAGGACATGGGAAGAAAACAGCCTGGGAAGCTTGGCAAGCAAACTCATATGTCACTAATGCATTTGTGGAGCTTTCACAGTGTCCTTCGGAAATTGAAGACAGTTCTTTCCGGGAAGTGCAGCGCCTTACTGTGTACTTGTATGATCGCAGAAGCACCGCAGAGAGTGTTAAAGAATTTCGGAAAATGCTCGTCACCAAGAAAGGTCGTTCACTGGAAAGTGTATCTCCAACCAAGGGAGCACTTCTTCGGCATGTGAAACAAGCAGTGTTTCAAGGTGGATATATTTGGTCTTAGTGGCATAAGTTAAAACATAATATACCCGATCCTCAGCAATGGGACTGGAAGAAAGCTGATGCTTCATACTCACCTTTATGGTGTTTACTGAAACAAATGTCTGAACACTGCCAAGAGCTTTTTCACTGAGGATGTAAATCACTGTGTTCGCGTGCATGTAAATGTGCTAAGTGATCTCTTCCCTGCACACCTGTGTGTGTGTGTGTGTGCGATGGTCAGTGTGCAACAAATACTTCCAATGTAAATTAGTGATCTGTGAGTGATGGAGGTATGCTAATATAAGAGGAAAGAAATATCGTGTAATCTTCACACTCTTGATAATCTTGATACCAGAGGCGGCTTGTGAGGGAAGTTGCACCGGTAAAAATTAATACTTTTTTTCTTCAAATTAAGTACAAAAATTGAATTAATATAATAATTGTTATATATAACAATCAGTAAATTAGGAAAGTTTCCATCTTTTAGTTTTAATAGAAAAATCCAAATCTTACCTGTGTGACTTCCCTCGCGAGCCGCCTCTGTTTAATACTCGTTATATAGTGATACTTTTTTTCCATTATGGCAATGTGGAAGACCTTAATCAAGACATAATTCAGTTCATCACATCAAAATATAGAATATATCGTTTGTAATCAACGATTTATGTGCCTTCACTGTGTTTCTGTAATGCCCATGTCAGCCATGTTGTATGATGACGTGACAGGGGCAAATAAAGGGTTTGATTTTTGGGGTCTACATCTAAATTCCATTCTTAGGTATATATCTACTACATTACCAAGTGGCATGTTTGTATCATGATTTGCCAAATTCCCCTATCTCGTGACGTTACCCTACTCCA
This sequence comes from Thermobia domestica, assembly GCF_964235325.1. Classification (NCBI taxonomy): domain Eukaryota; kingdom Metazoa; phylum Arthropoda; class Insecta; order Zygentoma; family Lepismatidae; genus Thermobia; species Thermobia domestica. The sequence goes on from NC_137458.1 coordinate 134,295,124, forward strand.
CTACCATGCAAACAACACCTTTCAGGCTACATTATTCTGCTGTTAACTCATTTTCGATAATTTCTTGACTTACCTCCTTTTTTCCCCGGTGGTTTTCAAATTACACTTAGTTTTCGACTTATCCATTTGTCCATCATATTCTAAATTAACTTTCTGATGCTCAATCGAATCATCAATGTCTTCATTTGTCTCTTCCTGAATTGAAATGATAATTATTTAAAGCATATTCAGAATCCAGTTTCTAGAATTCTGCAACTTAAATCCATATACTAAATTCCATGAACATTTGTTGAAGTTGTACGAGGAACCAGTTTGGTCCCCTCTTGTAGATCAACGGCGGTGCGCAACATGATGGATGAATGCTAGTAAGCGGAAGTTTTCTGTTCTTATTACTACATTATGATCGGATCGGATTGGTTAAGATAATTTCAAACTATCAGAACATCTACTGTCCTCAACCATCTTAAATTTTCAAGTAGCGACACATTAAAGGCATCCTTAGTTATGTGTTTATTGTTTATAGCCCCTTGCTAAGTGAGGATTGATCTAAAAGCAGTGGTACGAGATAGGGATAATATACTGGAAAAGATTTATGCTGCTCTGAACCTTTCGTTTCTTCGTCATTTCCAACTGATCTATGTATGATATAGCAGCGCGCTTCTGCACTCAGAAACTGGCACACATAAACTAGCGAAAATAAGGTGAGGGAGAAGAGGTAAACATGTATTGGCAATGTATGGGCAGCCATAAATTCACGAGTACTGTGGTCATAAAGATATCGACTACAGATCATCAATGTTATCTTTCTTTTAACCAACATCAGATGACAAACTAGCTCTTTCCCCACTCAATGTTCTTTACTGAGAAGAGCACAAAAACTATGAGGTCTCAGATAATTCAATCGGAAGCAAGTGCCTTGGGCTGTAGATTTAGTTAGTAATTATATACAATACTTCAGATAGTTATTGGTAGTTTATTGTTGGGATAGTTTCACATTTTAACAATGTTACCAACTATTAATTATATACCTATGTTTAATTTTATCACGTTATTTATTACACAGGATAAGTTAAAATGGCCTTTTGCTAGTCTTCTGTAGTATTAAAGTACATAAAACCCATTTTATTAACAACAGAACAAAGAAATACTGATAACCTCCTGCATCACTATTTGCTGTTAATCATTTAGCTGAAGCGAAAAGGGAGTGAACCTTAATGAAATGTGTGTAAAGAAAAATGGGCGAGAATCAACGAAGGAAAGCAAGAAGTTAAGGTGAGATTAGAGAGAAACCATTCATAATAGAATAATAGAATTCATGTTACAACGAGAAAGGAAAGACAAAAATATATACATATGATATGTGTGTGTGTGTGCGTGTGTGTGTGTGTGTGTGTGTGTGTGTGTAAAAAAGAGCGAAATAGAAGAAAGAATAATAAATTGGTGATGGTTAGAAGAGAATAGAAATACAAGACCACGTAAAGAAGAAGAAGATCCAGACGAGGAAAATTAGATGAAGAAATCCGAAAAGGAAAGAAAGAAGCTCCCTTCCCCTGTCACACGCATCGCATAGGAGAATTGAAAGAGAATAACAGGTAATATTAGTCGACAGGGGTCGTCGATCGGGAAGGAAACTAACACAAAATAAGAAGAAAAGAAATAAAGCAAAAAGTAAGAAAAAAGAAAATACATATCAAGAGTTTCCTCTCGGCGTCACCTAGCAACATTTCGCTTCGTCGTTCTTATATGAATCTGGGATTTGTTTGGCTAAGTGCTGTAAGAAGATATGGCGTCGCTTGAAGAAATAAAGCTTGTAACCTTAACGAGATTCAGAGTCGAGACGCACAAATACGGAGAACGTGAGAGACCATAAATTTCGTCTCTCTCTCTCTCTCTCTGTATGTGGCCCTTCACTCCCCTCACACCCCTCTTCTAGCAATTCTGCAAACAGCAATTTTACTTGAATTTTCGTTCCTCAGACCAACTCCAGACTCTAGAAAGAAGCAACTAGTCTTTTTTTTATTATTCCTACGAGTCTATATATTCTCTACACGATATAAGGATTTTCATACTTTTTTTTAAAGAAATGTATTATGCTTCAAATAGTTATGCGTCATCACGTTTCATCACTTAGCACTCTATTTGTGCATTAATGTCTGTTTATGTAATACTTTCAACTAAATTGTTATGCAGAAGCATTTAATACTAATGTACCGTTCCAGAGCCAGAAGTTTTTACTATGTGTTGGTGTGTAACAGATATGAATGAACATTCAATATACTTCGTATTGGTACGGATTACAGCATATTCTATGCATTTATTAACATGTTCTAAGTCCATGTAAAGTAACACAAGTTGTTCGGAAGAATATGGTCGTCCGTTCTTTCCTGATACAGTTCAGATATTCCGTTCTTTGTGATGCCAATATTAATAGCTTAGTTTACTCTATGATTTATTTAAAATATAAATCAAAGTAACCAAACAACGAGTTTTATATAAGACTTATATAAGAGTTATCGAGCTTGGATAACAGTCCGTTAGATGGGCAGTAGCATAATAAATATATAAAAAATTAAAACATTGATAAGGAAAACAGAATTGGATGAGTTATCTGAAAACACTTTATGTGAAAGGTTTATCTAATGTTTATGTAATGTACGACCTGTTCAACAATAACATATATTTACGTCCTTTGTCTTATTTAATATGTTAGGCAAAAATGCTATTTTATCTGGAAATAGGTACGAATTAGAACAAGAAGAAGGAGAAATGTTATAAAAATGTCATAAATGATCTTGATTTCTAAATGTTTTATTTTACTGTCGCTACAAGTAAATGTTTGTTTATTTGTCGTAATCCGGTTGTTACGGTAACAATTTTCGTTACCAGGGTTTTTAAAATATAAATAATTGTCAATACATAATGCAGGAGGACACCATATAACGAAATACGTGTATTGAATTACTGTGAAGAATTAATAGCTATTTTGCAAATAAAGTGCATTTAAGTAATCTAAAATACTGTGTAATAAATTAATTATCATCGTAGTAAGTATCAATCATATTTTATATGAGTATACTGTATACTATGATAAATTTTTAAAATTATAAAAATTCGAACTATGGTTGTATATTTTATGGTGGTTCCGCCCAGGAATGCTTGTGATACCTCCGAAGAATATATGAACTATCCAACACAAATTACATACTACTGAGAAATCAGCAAAAAATTTACAAGGTAAACAGGATGGAGTCTGTGCAAGAAATCGGATCAGATGAACATTCTTCTGAAATTTCAATCTTGAATCTGCAAATCTTCATGCAGCAGATGAAAGAACTCCTTGATTGTAAAATGGATCAGGTGGGAAATAAATTAGAAGGTTTAGAGCAATCTCAGATGGGTCGCAGAGCCGAATAAACTCGAGCAATCTTAGGTGGGTATGTTGGAACAACAAAATGTCAAGATAAAACATTTAAGCAATCTCATAATGCTAAGCTCGAGCAATTGTCAAATTTAATGGGATGGAAGCAAGAATAAATGCTAATTCCACCCAAATTTCAGAGTTATAAAAGGAAGCTTTGGATCTGAAAAACTAGTTAATGACCAGCAGTGAGAACAACACGCATCTTCCTACCAAAATGTTGTCACTGAGTCACAACGTTCAGTAGTTATTCCTGAATCACTTCCAGCAGTTTCCAGGCACAGAATTGAAGAAGGAAGTCCATCATAGAATAAAGTAAGGTAAGGTACTACTTCGGATCCAGAAAGTCAGAAGGAAGGAAGACCGATGTGTAGTTTTACTAACGTAAAATTTAGAAAATTAAGATTATAAAATCTAGTCAAGCTCCTTAACAAAATTTAACGGTTATGTAGATTATATTCCGGCTAGTACTTTTATAGAAAATTTGAAGAAGAATGTGATTTGATAGGCATTGATAAATCTAATTTACTTAAAATTTTATCTCATGTGTTCTTGCCAACATGTTCAAAGCTATTGAAGGTGGCTTTCGTAATTACAAAAACTATAAAAACATTTTTCCGGACAACTAAGAAAATTGCTTTCTGCTGACAAGTAAGGACGCACAAATCAGAAACAAGAAATATGACTCTAGAATGGATAAAAGTATTATAGACTTTGTTATTAACACGTACAACGATTCAAAATTACTCAATTCTTACCAACCAAATTCAAGAATTATTGAGTCAATTAGAATTTTGTTACTTTACAAATTACATCAATTTTTAATCTCTTCGCAATATATGAATTTTAACCCTACAGTGGTAACGTAGAAAAAGTCGCATGAATGGTATTGCTGGACATGCTAGACAAATCAACTATTTTGCCTGATAAGATGTGAACTGATTTTTAAATCATTACTATATTTATAATGTTAAATACAATCCATACCAGGTAGTGGTTTGAGATAGATAATAACCCTACCACTGGTTATGTCTCTACATCCACCTCTATATTTCCTGTGTAGTAAAATGTTGCATCAACAAAACTAAAAAAATTAAGTTCCATATTTTGCGGTTCTTTTCCGCACGCACATACGAAATCCATATCTTCCTCGTAAACCGATAAATATCTGATCAAAAGTTGTTGCTAACATTACAACTGGAAAACTGTTCTGCAATTGTTTACAAGTAATTTTTCGAAAGTCACGAATTGGGGCTAATTTGTCTAAGGATTTTCTTTCTGTAATGACGTGAAATCGCAAACAACAAGAAAGAAAACAAAACCTCTGTAAATACATTGTAGCCCAATATATATCTCCATTTCTGTTTCATCTTACTCCCACAATTCCTCAACATTCAGAAGTCCAGCATGCAAGACACTAGCCATAAATAACAAACTTGTGATCGGATTTATTTCACACACTGGTAAGATGTGGAAGTCGTTGTTCTAAATGCTTTGCAGTTATTTTCTGTATATATTTGTGTTAGCACATCGCATTTGCTTATAAACACAGACTATAACAGATTTTTAGCATCCATTGCAGTTTGGGACACTACAGGTATACGATCAGTCACAATATTACTAGAGTGGGAACGGTCATTTACATTTCGCACTTCTTTTCTCCATTTTGTTTCATTATCTTTACCCACAAAATATTGAGTACAGCTAATTTCGTCACGAACAAAGTTTTCCTCATTGGATTGCGCGTAGTATCAGTATCATGGTCACTGTAAATACATAAGTCAGGATCTTCATCTTCACAATCATCCTCTTCACAAGATGAAACATCAAGTTCTTTCCATAACATCTATCTGACTCTTTCAAAATTTGATTTGTAACTTCCAGCAAGTTACTACGTTAACACAAAACAAAATATTTAAAAATAAATGGAAAATATCTTATGAAATTTATATAAATGGAAACACTACACAAAATGTTTCTCAAATAATAACGTAAGTGGTAAGTTGGGTCTTTCTCGCTTAGACGAAGAAAAAACACAGACTATCCAACAATGAAAAGCTTTAAACTGAAATTGATCAGCACCACGTAAAGCAGTATTTAAGATTGAGAGGTAGATGGAGTATAAAGCTGGTACAGTGTTATTAACTAAAGATAGAATATATGTAAAAAGAATTTGGGTTTAGTAGACCCAACGTTACCACTGAAGGGTTAATCATTTTTTGTTAATTGTACAGAATTTCGAAAATCAGATGGCTATACAGTATAGTGGAAATAAGGATGTACGCAGTAATGTTCGTGTAAAGCAATCCAGTTGTAGTGAAAAGGGAAATTTTAGATTTACTTGTAAAGTAACCCAACCTAATGCAAATGGTAATACTGTTTGCAGAAACAATAGTACAATCAGCCTAACCTAACGAATGCTAGTAGGTTTACCGGTAACGTAACCGGACCTAATTCCAAAGACAATACGTTTACAGAAATAGTAGTTACAACCAGCCTAATCTACCTGACGTTAGCAGATCTCATAGTGATTTGAATCGGATAGGTGGCAGGAATTTTCCCAATAGGAAACAAACAAGACATGAACTGAATTTTCGTAGTATTTCTACACAAGAATGCGGTGTTCAATGTGATTTTATTGATGCTACATGAATTAACACTTTAACGCCTGCTGACGAGGGATATGTTAAAACCACGCCATCAATTGAAATTCGAAGCTGTGCAATTATGAATGTAAAAACTAGAGACAATGCTTTACTCTTATGTTGATTAACATCTTAGTGACAATTGTGCATAGGATTTTGAATATATATATATATATATATATATATCGCCTCTCTCAAGACAAAAGACCGTATCTTTACTTTTCAGGAGACAAATTAAAACATTTTCCTACTATTTATTCTATAGTCTTCTTTTAAAATTTAGTTTGATCTTCTTTGTTTCAGGTATACAATTACGATATCAGATTAAATTTTAACATAACAGGATGGAATAAATTATGATAAAATCTTTAAACTTATATCTTGCAAAAGTTGAAGAAAATTAGATACGTCTCTTTGTCCCGAGAGAGATGATATATATATAATCACACAAATTTGACATAGGAAAGCAAATGGTTTCATATTGTTAAAACTGTGTTTACTCAAGAAGTATTGTCCAAGGTCAGTATAGATAATGTTGATGATTCTTGTTAATTTAGCACAATAATTTCCTCATTGTATAATTTTAATGTGGTATTAGTTATTGTTTGTGTTTTCCCTTTAATTATTGTGATTATTGTTTTATTCCATGACATAGAAATTGAGTTATCTAATTTTATGATAGCTGCGCTTGAATGGAAGAATACTATTATATTTCAACATATATTGACTCTAACAATAATTCATATATATCAATTGGGATATAACTGTAATCTATTACTAAGAAACAAATTCATTTAGGGACCTAATTAAATAACTGATTTGTCAAAATTTTGAATTTGCTTTCTCTTCGACGATTGATTAAAATAAAATGTAATAAATTATTACGAAATGAAGTATTTAAATAAGATAAACAATTATAATGTATTAATGAATTGTCATTTTATCATTTACGAGGGCATTTTAAAAGGTAAGGTAACCACATATGTAAATTATCTTACGGTCCCACGATTCTTTCTTAAATTGTAAAAAAAAATATTCCCATAGTTTGGGAGCCATTTATATAACGATAACGTGTATTTGGTCTTCTATCTTATGTAATATGTTGGGCAAAAATGTTACTTTATCTTGCATAGCTACGAATAATAAGAAATGTTATGGAAGTGTCATGAATAATCTCGATTTGTAAATGTTATATTTTGCTGTCGTTAGAGGTAAATGTATGTTCGTCCTAATCCTGTTGCTACGATAACAGTTTTCGTTTCCAGGGATTTGTTTATAAATAATTGTCAGTACATAATGCAGCAGGACGCCATATAACCAATAAATGTATTAAATTGTTGTGAAAAATTAATAGCTATTTTGAAAATATAGTGCATTTAAGTAATCTAAAATAGTGTGTAATCATTGAATTATCATAGTAGTAACAATCATATTTTATATGAGCATATACTATGATAAAGCTTTAAAATAATAAAAATTCGAACTGTGGTTAGAACCTGGTATGCAAGCCATTAATTACAGATGAATATTTGAAACTATTTCAGATAAAAAATATTTTTAAAAGTTAACTAATGTAGAATTCAACATTAATCTCCACATTTATTTCGGTTGTAATTTTATGGTCTTTTATAATGGGATATAGTTAATTTTAGATCTCTCCGTAGTTGTTATTCCTAAAGTAACAGTCTCGAAACAAAATTTGATATGGTTTATGAGAAGGTCACTAATGTAATTTAATTTTTTGATAACAACATTTTTATCAAATTAGAAAATATTTCCTGTAAAATTTTTGTTTCTTGCAGAAATGGAAACTCATAAAATTCAATTTAAGAAAAAAGAAAGCAAAAAGATCTGATCAGCTTATATTCTTTTGAATATACAGAGAGGTTTAAGCATTTTTTAAAGAAAAATCCTCTTAAAATAACATTTTTTCCTTAAAAATTCGCTCACTCGTTCTCTATGAATAAAAGCAAGTGTATGTTAGGAAAAAATAGAAACTAGGTGAATATGCTTATGTATTTTTTCTTCTTATCTTATTTAATTACTTTTTCTTCGTTATTATAGAAACCTTAGGAAGTATGAAAAGCTCCATATATTGGTAGTACTAGTACTACACTCATTTCCCAGTCCAAGGTCTTCACTTATACGATATTTTAGCGCCAAAGAATACACTTCTTTTCTTTGCAAATGAGTAGAAGTTGATTGCTTCTAACAATGCTTGAGTTTATATACATACGATATATATATATATATATATATATATATATATATATATATATATATATATATATATGTGTGTGTGTGTGTGTGTGTGTGTGTGTGTGTGTGTGTGTTCCTTAACTTTGAAGATAAAATTTTCCAATATCATTTTAGGAGAACGTTATATACCAGTTTCGTCGAAATTGGTATAGTACGAACGAAAGAGTACTAAAGTGAAATAAAAAAAAGTTACAAAGTACAGAGGGGGAAAATCTTTTCCTGTTAGCTGTCTGCAGTGATTGGTCAATGTCGTAGTCAGTCAGTACGAGAGAAGTTGGTTGGTTGGTTTATAGTGGTGGAAAGCATAAGTGAGGAAGAGGAAAGCAGAGAAAAGCATATATATATATAATGTAAAAGAGTTGGATTTAAAAACGACGAGGTTGACATCACTCACTAAAATTACTCTTTACTCCGGCTGCTGCATTACTCTCTAAAATTCACGAGAAGAGAACAGGGGACGCTTGACGAGAAAAGCATTGACAGATAACAGTAAAGAAAAGTACATGAGCTTAGAAGAATCCTATTGTAATATTGGATCAGTATTGCCAACCTCCTATCTGTAATTGTAGTTCTTTTCTTTTCTTAAGATATTTTCTCATTATAGTTCCTCAAGAAGGCAGATGACTGAGTTAAACCAATTGCCTTCGCTTTTGGTATAAGATATCTTTGTTCCCATCCCAAGACAGATGAGTTCGTGATGAACAGTATTATCTCTTTGGGCTTTCTTGGGGTGTTTCCTTTTCTTTCCAGTTTCTCGGTTTACAAATGATTTTTATCAATTCTCCTTTAACCGATACGTCATAACTATAAGTCAAATAATAATAAATCATTTTATCACAGTATTACTACCACTACTGTTAATAATAATAATAATTAATAATAATAATTAATAATAATTATAATAATAATAAAGATTATGTTTATTTTATTACATTTGTACACCTATTTAGATATAATTAAATACACATTTGAAGAAAACTATTATCAAGAGTGTTTGTGACTTTTTAGAATCGTATTCTGCAACTAGGTTTTACTTTAGGTTCTTAACATTATTTTGGTATTGATTGCATCTTTTTTTTTTTTTTTTTTTTTTTTTTGAGTGTATCTGAGTAATTAGAATAGATAATTCGCTATCAGGACATTTCGAGTTCGAATTCGTAGTCAAAAACTATGACTTCCTTTCTTCCTCACGATTTTCTTCATTTCCATCAATGAATGTGTCCAAACAATATTCTTATAGAACCTGGTCGACTTCTTTCCATTTTTCCTCTTCTTTCACGTTAATGTTTTTAATGTATAACAACGATATTTCAGTCTTACCTTAAACTTTTTTTTAAATAAATAATAGATACAGTAAAAACATGTATACAGTCAGGTCTTAAGTCTCTCATTCGCGACGAAAAAGTGTTATATATATAATCGTGTGGATTGTTGCCAAATTTAGCTACACAAACAATTCCCCTTTCAATACACATTGAAGTATCATAGGATTTCCCCGATCGTGGTGGGAATGAAGAAATTCCCTACGCTATTTAAATGGTCCTTTTTTTAGACATAATTTCATGTTTTAGGTATTTGAAATTGGAATAAAATCTTGAAATTCTGTATGCTTGTACGTTTTCGTTAGCGTTGCCTAACTAAATCATCAAAAACAAAAGTTTCCAACTGTAGAATTGTTTTATAAGGGAACTGAAAAATCTTTCACATGTTATTTATATGAGACATCTTCTTCACCCCAAAATGTTTAGGCACTTCCGGCAAGATCAGAACGATGAAATTTGGCATGATTATAACCTTCTAATACTAATCCTCAAGAACATTGCCAAAAGTGAATATTTTTAGTTTTAAGGGATCTAAACGGGGATTTAAAAAATTCCCATGTTTCTTTTTTGAATGAGCGTTTTTTGTGATACAAAATCTTATCTTTTATATTGAAGTAGAAAAAGAAACCTGAAATTCCGCAGAATTGTGGGTTTAAGAGGTACAAGGCCGTAGGCCAAGCAAGCGCGGGAATCTGGGGGCGAAGTCCCCAGCTAACCAAAGGCTATTCTATCATAAAATTGCATAATATGTTTCATGCTTTAAAATTTTTACATAGATAAAACTACTTCCGGACAGATTATGTAGTATTGGCTTCTTTCATTTCGTCTTAAATTTTTAGTATATAAGGAAATTTTTCATCTTTTAGCTTCAAGTGAAAAAAAAACTTATTTTTCACTTGTGTAACTTTCCTCACGATCCATGTCTGATAGCTTTTGAACAATACAAATTACTTTAATAATGTGTAGTAATACCAAACAAAAACATACATATAACCATCTCTCGCTATATCCATGAATAAATACAACAGTTTCTGTTCACATTTCCAGTGCTACAAATGCTGATTGGATTAAACAGTCATGTGAAAAGTCTTTGCTGGAATGTAATTGAATGTATAGAACTTTGTATTGATTGGCTTTGAATCCTTACATAGCACGAAGAACTGAAGGACGAACCTTACATAATATGAACTTATGAAGGGCGAACCTTATATAACAGAAAACCTTGAAGGATGAACCTTATATAGCAGAAAGTCATAAAGGACGAACCTTATGTAGCACGAAGTTATGTAGTACGAACCGTATATAGCACGTAGTTATGAAAAATGAACCCTATATAGCAAGATGTTTGAAGAATACATAATCTCTTTATCGTGGCAGAATTTCAATCTGATGCTGCTACTGAGCCCAAAGACTACCATGTAAAAACATATTAATTCTCCTGAGGTACTTATGTTTCTTTTTCAGTTTCATTAAATTCATTTTTATCGATTGTTTTGATCTATTTAGTAACTAAAATTTATCTGTATATATCCAGGTAGTTTTGATGTTTTGATTTAGTTTATGCTAATATTGTCTTAGAATTATATGATTGATCATTATTACGCTTAGAATATATAGCATATGTAGTGCTGTTGAGTCCTGATAGATTCAACAGAAATAGTGAATTAGTTTGTGAATATTTTGGTTAATAGCAGTAAAATTCTGATTGCAGTGGTTCTCTACAATTAGCTAATTTAACCTCTAAATATATTAAACAATCGGAAAGCCAGTACAATATGTAATACAACCAAAGGTTTTTTTGTTCGAGAATTGGTTGCGAAAGAATAATAATCTTGAATTTGTCGCCGTTGTCAAATATTAGTTTATAGTAGAATTTTAATGAAGAACTTAAAGATAGTGAAGAACATTTAAAAAAATAGAAACTGAACCAGATAGTATCTGCAGAATGTTATTACACAAATCAGCTCTTAAAAAGGCTCTTCACTAAAGTGACTTTCACTCTTTTTCAATTTTAGGGAGTAGCTTACAGAAATGAGGAATACATAGTAATATAGAAAGTCAGCTAGGTAGTAACAACAAAACTTCATTGAATAAACCAATAACATTTTCTTCGAGCTGAGAAATTTTAGTGCACAGTCTATGACGTCATAACTGTTGGGTACCCAAATTTATATGCTATGCGCAAGACCATGAAATCAATTCTTAGTTTGTGTAATAGCCCTTTGCCGATATTATCTGGCTCAGTTTCTAAATTTTTGATGTCCTTTACTACCTTCGATTTATTCAATAAAATTGAAAAAACTGGAACTGAGCTTAGCAAAGAGCCCTTTAACACCTAGTTTGTGTAATACCTTTTTGCAGATACTATCTGGCTCAGTTTCTATTTTTTTTTATTTTCTTCACTATTTTTAAGTTATTCGCTAACATTTTTTAAAAAAAAAGTTGAAATGAGTTTAGCAAAGAGCTTTTTAATATTTAGTTTGTGTAATAGCATTCTGCAGATACTATCTGGCTCAGTTTCTAGATTTTTTATGTTTTTCATTATCTTTAAGTTATTATTCACTAACATTTTTAAAAAGTGGAAGTGAGCTTAGCAAAAGAACTTTCTAAGGATTATTCGTGGACCAATAAGTTCTTTTTTCCTTTTAAAAATAATTTGTAAAATTTAAAAGAAATGGACCTGATCATACCAAAGAATCTGGACTATATAAATATGACCTTAACTGTAGTTTTATGTTTGCACTGAGTCATGTTTTTTATGCATGCCAGATAATATTCTTAAATAATTAAATTGCTGTTTTGTTTTGAGTTTAGCGTCTCTTGTCAGCATTGAAGCTGTACGAGATATGCACCTATAGCTTAAGATGAGATTCGAAGCACCGTAATGCTTTGTGTTACTTCGATGAGAATCGAACCTAGGATCTTGTATACCAAAGTCACATGAGATAGCCACTACATGAACAGAAAGGGTTCGAGTAATTGAAATTTCGTTAGATGAAATAATTTAGAATTTTACACTTAAATATTTAAGATGTGAAGGTCAGGTGGTTCTGCTATATATTAAGTGGCTTGGGCGAACATAATGCTAAGCACCCCTTCCGATAAAATTGAGCTTTTAGGTGGAATGAGATTTGATTGAGCCATGGAATAATATTGGGTTGTTTAATTTCCGATATGTACCTACAAATAACAGGAGAAGTTTGTTTGGTATGTGTCATTGTATTGAATTCCATGGGGATGTTGAATCTTCTTTCGCAATTTACTTGAAAGTTAGAAAATATGATATGACATTATGTTTCTCCGAGCGGTTTATATTCGCTTTCCAATAGTCAAGAATTTAGAGTCGTCGTAGGCTACAGATTGAACTACAGGTGACAAATTTTGCTCAGATAACAGTTTTTTTTTTATAAAGCTAAATCTAACACACTCATCATACCACATTAATCTATATTCTTTAATGTATGGTTTAAAGGGGAACTGAAATTTTAACTAAAGGCTAACGCACTCATTATTTGTTGCATGTATGCAATACGAAAATTTTGTTTTTGAAAGTTTATCCAGTTCACTGTGTACAAATATTTCTTCAGAAAATTTTGCTGTATTACGTTACATTTTTTTAAGTTGAGGTTTAATCACTTGAGGAATAAAGTTAGAAAGTAACAACATATTCATTTGGATGTTTTATTTTTTAAAAAAGACCTATTTTTCTATTAATGTGAAGTTTGAAAAAATTGACCAGATTGCAACTCTGTAAATCTTCTTCCAACTCAGCTGAGGAAAAAATTTCAGCAATTTTTGAACTGAGAAAACTGCTTGCAAGTAAGAAAGAAAGAAAATAGAGCAAGTAGTCTCTTCTATCTGGCGATGCAACTTATCCTAAATGATGAATAATTTCTACTGACAAGAGGAAACGCAAAGAGAGAAACTAAGAGGTACTAGTTTTATTTCTCTTATGATGATTAATGACAAACTCCATTGATGTAGATATTGCCTTTGAGGACACTGAGAGATACTCACAAAGACAAAAGAGCTCAAAAGAATAAAAAAAAGAGAAACGAATAAAAAATATCTAACATCTATTTTGAAACAATCTCATTTAGACAAGATTTTTCTTTTCCTAAAGTCTCTCATATACTTAAGTTCTATTTTGAAAGCTCAAAAGAGAAGTTATATGAGTGTATTTCTCTCGAATAAACCTTAAGATTATGCACTAGTTTGTCCAGAAAGCCCTTCCTGCTACTCTAGTAGTCTAGAGCGCATCTTTGGTGTGCATTTTCCTGGGTTCGATTCCCGGCTGGAGAGCATTGACATTTGAACCAATTTCATGGCTTCATTTCCACCTTAATCTGTAGGTCCATGTCTCAGAAGGGCTGTGTTGAGAAAGATCACCAAACTTAAAAAAAAAAAAAAAAAAAACTTTGCATAACGGCCCACTTTGTGGATCTGAGGCCGCTGCACGCCATCTGTTAGCGACTGGTGGAACTTACGTGTAGCCTACCGACAAGCGCGTGGTCAGTGTGCGGTGTCGTCTTATCGCTAACCGGCATATCGGGAGCTCCATGGGATAGTCATATGGCTCCCCAGTTTCGCCTCACGACGCTGGGTGGATGCCGAAAAATTGGGGAAGCACCGGCCGGGAATCGAACCCGGGACTACGCGGACGTGAGTTCAACGTTCTCACCACTGGAGTATGGTGTTCCCTACAAAAAACAAAAATCTAAATAAATCTGTCCGAAAAATAGCATACATTTCGCTAAGAAAGACAGAATTACTTTCTTGGTGGACTAAAAATATAATTCCCTTCCAACTAGACTCCTTATAGATGTACCAGCTTCTTCCATCTTTACCGCCATTGATTAAAAGCTTTTTTCTTGCAATGACGTACAGATAAGTTGTCTCGGTTTCTTGTGACTCAAATCGGGTTTCTTTCGGCGACATTTTAGCTTGAAAATTATCCAAAATTATCCTAAATGATGAATAATTTCTACTGACAATAGGAAACGTAAACAGAGAAACTAAGAGGTACTAGTTTTATTTCTCTTATGATGATTAATGACAAACTCCATTGATGTAGATATTGCCTTTGTCATTATCTCTGTAGATGTAGATATCAAGGACTCTGACGTGCCAAAGAGAAAGTTGAATTTTTCTAGGAAAAGCCTGAGCCAATTGTAGAAAATTGAAAGGTGCCTGTCTCCCAAGTTACCACTTTCACAATTAGGATGTTTGTGCCGCACTGTGTCACGAAGCATCCAATAATTTTTGTTGTTAAAATTAATTTCCTCTTCCATAAAGGGAAAACAAGGACATCTAGTACCAGTTATGATTTCCCTAATAGATGCCATATAAATTTGTGGTGTCTTCTAAATGAATTTGTGCAGCAGGATGGCTTGATGCTACCACGCTGCCAGTTCTTGAAAGATGCAATGTTCTTCGTAAAGGTTGCAATAACTCCAAGTAGCAGTTGTCTTTCCTTCGTCGAGTAGTAATTATATTTCTTCTGATTTTTGTTTAACATTTGCTCATCGCTCTTTCAAGTTCTGCTCATTTGTAAAATAGCTCTGTTATGGTCCTGATCATTGGTATTCATACAGTAGTGTTTCGTCTAGTCTTGCAATATTTTTCTTCCTTTTCTTTCAATTGCTTCTTCTTTGTATGGAATGAAAAATATACTCTATTGTGATCCCTATCAGTGCCTTTGGTAACATTTTAACATTATATTCTAGATAGGTAAGTAGGATTGCGTTTAACGTCCCTTTCAGCAACGAGACTATATGACACGTGAATCTATAGCTTATATGGTTTCCGGATTATATGAGCTCCTGCTGGAGCCGAACCCGAGTTTTCTTGCGCCAAAGACGCATACGCTTACAATACAGCTCTATTTTAGTGTTCTGGAACTTTACTCATACTGCCATAACACTGGAGTGAGAACAGAAAATGTTTGTCGTGTATGTTACACAACCTATACTGGTAATTTCGGTCTTGTAAATAAAACGTTTCCTTGGTAAGTACTGCTAAATCTTCCGAATGATTTCCATTTGAATATCATCGATCTTTTTTTTTAAAAAAAATGATACAATACTGAAGCTCAAAATCATTCAGACATTTCGTCACAAATGAGAACACCCTGTGTATATCAAATGGATGTTGAAGAATCATAAGAAAGATCGAATCATTCATTGAGATTTTAGTATACATTAATCCCATAAAATACAATATGTGGTCTTCATACCTTGTATTTCAAGATATAGATGAACAGTAAATATTTGTTCAGCGTTACGTGTAGAATTTTGGTCTTCTCACATACATGGATACCTCGATTATCCTGTTATTGATGCCACGAAAAGTACCGCAAGAATAAAGATAAATAAAGTGTAAATGGACGATTATTGTGAAAGGTTTTTAAAATCTATTAATTAAATATTGAGTATGAGGTAAGAAAGAATTATCTTAAACGCGTTAAATAAAACATTCAAGCTCATTTAAAACACAGTGGGCTTTATGCAGAGTTGTTTCGATGTATGATTAGCGTCATACTAAAGGCTTGACCACTGCAGTAGACATATGTTAGTCGAACTCTTTAGTATGGCACTAATCACACGTCAGAATGACTCTGCATAAGGCCCAAAATTATTGCGTATTCTGTATTACATGCATAGAATTATGTTTTGGTACATAAATACCTAAATGCACTTAAGGTAAAGGCCTGAAGAGTGGTAAGCAGCCGTTGTAGGATGAAAGCAAAGTGCTACCTTCAGAGCGAAGTCGAGCTAATGTAATTCTGGTTGCATATGTAGTGGACTTCTTGTTGTCCCTATAATTCAAATTTGGAGTGGAATTTTGGTATCAAGTCAAGAACTGCTATAAATCGAGAAAAAGATATAATCGAAAACATTCAAGTTACCAATTAATCCCAAGAAGACGCAAATACTGTTATGTTACCCCACAAGTGACTTCTTGTTCGCCAAACAAACACAAAATTAATACAAAAATTACCCCGAATAAAGCAGCACGAAGTGCTAAGATATTCACCTTCTTTCACAGGAAATGTGAACCTTCTGTTTATCATCATCACTATGATAAACAAAGTATTCCTGTATAAGATATATCATGGTTCTCAACTCGAGAAAGAACTGAATAAATGTTTTGACCAGAAAAATTGTGTCCCGTATACAAACTATACAATGGTATTCACGTGATCACCTGAATGTAGCTTTCAATATTATTTAGCTTTATGAAATTTCAGTATTTTTGACACTTAGAAAACCCACGTTAGAGAAGTAAAATTGTCTGGAACCTACCAAACATTAGTTGTTAATATTCAGGATTTATTTCAAACTTTATACCTTTATAAGCCTACGTGACTTAATGTAATACGGTACCAATAGCACTTTGAAAATAGAAAGTGTTGATAGAACTGATCAATTTACAATCAATATTAACATTCATCTAAGGTATATATCTTATATATAAAAGAGAACGCACAAATCCTTTGTTCCCTCATCACGCTAATACGGCTGAACCAATTTCTTTCATTTTTGGGGGGTTATTAGGATTTGGACCCTAGATGGTTTTTATCATATCACTTTAATTTTCAATTACCAGTGTCTTGAGATAATTGACCATTCAAGTGTCCATAACGTACAAATCCTTTGTTAGTTCATCATAGGTAAAAATAAACGTATTTATATGCAACCCGCATGACCGTGTCACTCGGCGGGTTAACATAAATGACAGGCGATATAATGTTAACATTTACTGCAATCTACTATGGTTTTTATCATATCACTTGAAAGCGAAAAAGTAAAAATTATCTAATTAACAAGGTTTATTTCGTTCCGGGGTGACCCCAGCGAAGCGGGGTGAACGCTGCTAGTATATATATATATATATATATATATATATATATATATATATATATATATATATATATATATATATATATATATATATATATATATATTAGGAATCTTGCTGTCGTGTCCTTGTCATATTTTTATACGCCATTTCCTTTACAAGATATACAGTATATGCATGCTAAAGGATCATAGATTTCAATTCAATCGTTCTGGCAATCTCTTCAGAGAGGTATTTGCTTTGGATTTCAAGTTTTATATATATATATAATATGATATTGCTGTTTCTCGCTGAAAGTGGCGCCGTTATGTGTACATATATGAATGGATAAAAAAATTTTGGTTAGTATTGAAAAGCAACTAGTAGGCCTTCTGGCATTTAAGTTTTATATCGGTGACTAATCATGCAAATAAATCCATATTCGCTTCCACGACAAAATTGATTGGAAAACACCCGTAGGGACATGTATAAAATGATCTACTGCTGCGGAAGAATTTACGAACGGTCACTCATGAAATCAACATATAAGCTGTTTCGTATCAAATTCAACCATTGTGTGATTTATCGTATTTATCCTTATTTATTAAAGAATTTTTATTTATCTTCTTGTGTTGGGTAATTAATTGAATAATTGAATAACATGTTGATGACGTATGTATTTGCAGTCCTATTCCAGTGTCGAGGATATGTGAAACGTAAACCTACTGCTCAAAATGGAATCAAAATTGTATGTGTTTTCACCTGACATCGAACACAGGAACTTCTTGACAAATATCAACAAATAGTAGAGTCACATGTACATCTCGTGAGGAAGTTTGGTTATGTTGAAACTAGCTAAATGATATGCAACCAACGTGACGTTTAGGTACAATTGTGTTGCATACTGCAAAGGAGCTACATGAGAAACCTATGTTCGGGATCATATTTTGGGATCAACTGGGTAGATCACCTTCATCAACGAACTCAGTTTCTAATGTTTGACCTTTTATATTCTGACTATAATTGATGGGGTTCACAAAATGTTCTTGAGATTTTTGTGTTCTGGATAAACACACAGATAGAGTAAATTTATAAAGAAGTTTTGGCTAAACCAAACTCCTTACAGTAATGTTTAATTAATGTATCAAATGGAAGAGTTGAATTCTATGTGTTCACCTTGAAGATTATCTGATATAATAATTCTAATGGATGACACGAGTACAACTGACTTCTAAACGGATACGCGAGTGTGCTTGAAGCAAGTATTAATGGTGCTGAGGTAGTATATAACTAGCTCTATGGCCGATGGAACCCTGAAATTCAATGCTGTGTTCACAGTGTTCACAAAATCTCTCCACTGACTTCTATCTTTAGCCAACTGGATCCAGTTTCTATTTTGTATTCCTATTTCTGTGAGATCAATCTTAATATTGATCTCCTTTCTGCGCTTAGCTTTTCCTAATAGTCGTTTTCCGATTAGTCTTCGAGTTAAGACTTTAAAAACGTTCCTACTTTTTTTCCCATTCTCGCTACATGACCTGCTCACCTGAGCCTTCTAGACTTCATGACCCTAACAATGTTTGGTAAATGATATAAATTATGTTGTTGCTCGTTATGAAGTTTCCGCCATTCCCTATTCGCGTTCCTCTTGGATCTGAATATTCGTCTTAGGATCTTATTCTCAAATACTTCCAATCTACGTTCTTCCTTAAAAGTAAGCGACCATGTTTCGCAACCATACAGAACATGCATTATTATCGTTTTAAATATTTTAAGCTTCAAATTTCTCGACAGAATTCGCGACGACAAGAGATTTTGAACTGGATAATAACAAGAATTCCCTGCTTTTAGTCGACATTTAATTTCTTCTTGAATATGGTTTTTGTCTGCTAATTTTGATCCTAGATATTTGAAAGTATCCACTTTATTACAAGGATTATTTGATACTGTAACGCATCCATAATTTGCCGTATTACGATCGCGACGAACTTCCATGTATTTAGCGTTCTCTGCATTTACACCTAAATCCATGTTCCTGCAAGTGTGTAATATAAAGAACCTGAGGTAAGATATAAAGAACCTAAATGCTATTTCTTTGATAAGATATTTTATGACTGACATTTTCGGACTATATTATGAATATATCTTGATAAAATCAAAGAATATTTACAGTAGTGTGTTCGTGAATAATAAGAAGGGTGGGGGGCATTAGAACAACGGAATGAAATCTTCTAAATCCATTTTATGCAGCATGTTATATCCTGCAATTCCAGGTTATATCGAATCTTCTGCTTTGCTATCAGAACATCAACTACTAGACAACATGTCACGAAGAATGTGCCGTTGAATGTTAAATTTAGTCAATTATGAATGGATATTACATAATTGACTAAATTTATCATGAGCATGTGAAAAGAAAAAAGTAGGAACTCATTTTCGATGTTAATATTCGTGAATAAAGTTTCGAAGTGAAATATTTTGTGTAGTTTGACAGGTGTGATCTAAAGCGTAAAATATGAATTTATTTCAAAGTGCTCTTGGCACGCTTTAAATACCGAACAATGACGCATTCTTCGTGACGTATTTCCCAATAGTTGGCCTTGTTAAAAGTGTCTTAGTTTGGAAGAAATAAGTGAAATAATGCAAGAAAAAAAAATGATTAAGTTTGGAATAAGATAGAATGGGATGAAAATAAGAGTGCGTTTGAGAAGATCGTAAAATGTTCTATCGAATGACCCTTAGAGCGATTCATTCCCTTATTATATTTGTCCCTGCCCTTCATGGTTATTTTCTATGATGAGCTGTATGTACTGATAATAAAATGTTATAATAACTGACAGATGTGCTTTGTATACAGTGTACGTGTAACATTGATGTGTTTTACCGAATTAAGGACAATTCCATACAACAAATTCATCACACTTCACAACTTTCAGTGCCTTGTTTCTAGTACTTGTATAATTTTTTGGATGCCTAAGATTGACTAGGATGTTCTCTGTCAATAATAATAGTGTTCCTATATGAAATTTGATACACTTCAGATACTGGTATCAACTTTATGAATCGTTTAGAATCTTGTGTGCGAAAGGTATGGTGTCATAATAACTTAGAGAAATTTGAGAATTTGATGACACGCAAATCGGGAGGAATATATTTAATTTTTAAGTATATTAATATTGTATAAAAATGCATAAGAGAAACGATTATTCAAGTTTTCCTTCATTCAAGATATTTGTGTGTCTTTAGATCAATACATTTTCTTATTTATGTTTATTATGTAAATATTAAATATTATTAGGCATACTAGTTTCTAATATTCAAGAACGTGAAGGTAAAAAATAGAATTTGCAGCTAATAAAATGTCTTAATCGGACTTACAATGGTACTACACAACCACAATAATTTTTGCTGTTACGTGACAATCCTATGTTTTATAATTATGTTCAAACAACTATCATTTAACAAGAGAAGAACGTTTAATTTGATAATCGAAGTACGATAGCAGCGGGTCACGGTGGCTCGTGGTAGAGCAATTGCCTCTGGTAGGTGGAGTCCCTGATTCAATTCCCGGCCTAGTAGTCCAAGTGTGTGGTGGACAACATCGTGTACGTGTGTTTTCTCGGGATATACCCGTTTCCTATCACATTTCATTCTACCTATTCTTGAATTATCATTCACTTGCCTTAATCACCGTCTCCCTTAGGCTAACTGGAATAACTGTGGAACGTTAAACTGAAAGAATGTAGGATAATTAGCTTCTACCACTCGATATGATATTCATTATGTCTAATTATGTGTTTATTCCACGAAAGTTTTCAACTTTGATTTTATAATATTAGTAGCGACTAACGGGGAAAATACCGAAATATGAGACATATACCATCGAGAGATGTTATTGGCCTGAACAAAATGATATGAGTGTAAATCTACATATGAAAGTTTTGAGAAAAGCGAGAAATGCTATTTTTATTTTGTAAACCTAAAAATTGATTCTGGATGGCAACAACGCCACTTATTACAACTAAACTGATCATAAAGTATACACTAATCAAGGTTTCCATTGTGACAGCAAAGCAACAGTGTACAGTACTGTTAGTGAGAAATAACTGAAAATCATAATTAACTGTTAAACTTTATTTCTTAAACTGAAAAAAACTATGCATAGCGGTTAATTCTTGCACATAGTTTCCAAGAAAATGTAGGAAAACTCATTTTTACGGCGTTATACAGAATGTTGTTTTTGCCAATCTGATGCAGATCATACTTTTATTTTGCTTGAATTACTTTTTATATAGTGTATATGAAAAAGCACACTGTTAATATTCACATTGTATATAAAATATACACGCATCTATTGTTGTTCGATTTCCTCTATTCATGACATAAAATACACTGTAAATACTCACATTGTATGTAAAATATACACGCACCTATTGTTGTTCGATTTCCCCTATTACTCACATAAAATACACTGTAAATATTAACATTGTATGTAAAATATACACGCATCTATTGTTGTTCGATTTCCTCTATTCATGACATAAAATACACTGTAAATATTCACATTGTATGTAAAATATACACGTATCTATTGTTGTTCGATTTCCTCTATTAATGACATGAAATATGCTGTAAATAATCACATTGTATGTAAAATATACACGCATATATTGTTGTTCGATTTCCTCTATTCATGACATAAAATACACTGTAAATATTCACATTGTATGTAAAATATACACGTATCTATTGTTGTTCGATTTCCTCTATTAATGACATGAAATATGCTGTAAATAATCACATTGTATGTAAAATATACACGCATATATTGTTGTTCGATTTCCTCTATTAATGACATACGTAGTGACGCACATAATTCTAGCAGCGATACGCTCTCTACTTGTAAACCTTGTTTCTTTCTTTCTTTTTTTGTCTTTTTTATGCTTGTGAGCTAGATTTGTCGCTTGCACTTGAAATTGGTCAAGGATAGGAGTGTAAAAGGCGAAGGCCTCAAACCAATCGCAAATTAAAAGTTTCCATTTCTTTGAAATTATATGAGTAGCTCGGACAAACATAATAATAAGTGCCACTTCCAGTGAAATTGACTTATCGCGTGGAATGGTTTGTAACTGAATCGTAGAACAGTATATAAATAGGTTAACTTGAAAAATGCAGATGTGAAAAAAAGCTAGTTTGGCATGTGCTATTGCATTGAACTGTCTGAGTATATTGAACCTGCTTTCACTGTTATTACATTTCCTCGAGCCATTTATACAATTGTGATATGTTTTTAGATAATTAACACATTGTACTGGAGAGAGATGAAAAAGTTGAAAATTATGATTTTAGTGAATAACGAGATAGTGGAATGAATGAGATAGTTGAATACAGAATAGCTATTTAGAAATATGATGACATTGGTCATAATAAATGTGATCGACAAGGAATACATGTAGCAACCATGATTCAATATAGACATATGAGTTCAAGGAAGATATAATTCTAAGAATTATAAATAATTATCGTGCTTCTGGAAGCCATAAGTAATCGTTGTAAGTGAATCTCAGTTTCTATATGTAAATTGAAATACTAGGAAGTTTATATATAGCAGTGAGTAATTAAATCAATCTAGGAAATAAGAAGACGTGGCTATTCAATAAAAAATACTTATGGAATAGCAATAGCAGAAGTACCGTAACCGTTAAGTACTCAATTGATAGTACAGAAAAATAGTCAAATTTAATGAATCCTCCAGATCATATTCATACTAATAATGAATATTCAAAGTAATAATATACAGTATAACGTAATAAGAAAACAATTTTCTTCGATGAGTTTCCGATCCTCATTAAAATATTGCGTGTGTATTTTAGTAATTAAGAATTATTCTCGTTACTTAGAGTTGAAATCAGCAGAAACAAGATGTGAATTCGTCACATTAAAATGATACATTTTCAACATTTTTTTTTCCAAATATATTCGTGATATACCATATAACACTTAATTTCTTTGAAGCTTCATCATCGATAACAGGGTCCAAAAATAATGTCCTCTCGCTTATGCATAACATTACTGATTAATGAAAAATAAAATTTATCAAAAGCACTGTGTTTAAGGGTAGCTATCATTATAGAGTGAATATTTGGTATTTTATAATCAATATCGATACTTTGAGTCTAACCTCTGTAAAGTAATTAGTTTGTATTTAGAAAATAATTACATCAAAATACGATGTCTTAAGTATATTTGAGAGATATTTAATCACTTTTAAAGAAATAATTTTTTTATTTATTTCTATTGTTATACATAACAAAGGCGTCATGAAACAACCTATAAATTTTTGGGATTCTTACACCGAGCCCTTCCATTTGATACCCCACGTAAAATGCTTCACTGTTATTTTGTTTTGACAACACGGTGTTTAGCGGTCACAATACCTCATTTTAAACAATGTTATATAACCAGCGTTACTCTTCATGTATGTATGGCAACATATCTTTAACTCATTCATCATATTTTTATCAAGTCATGTAAGTCCTACTTGGGATCAACGAAATATGCACTTATTTATATAAATGTGACAAATTTCACATTTCTTTTGTGTATACACACATGTGAAAAATATCACCCATCTTTCAATTCATATATACTTTGTATAAGCGTTTTTTTTTAGATCTTTACTTTTGCGTAGCAAAATACGAAACAAGTTTAAATTTGCAACACAATTTGTAAGTTTTGTGTCGCACTTTCAGCAGCCAAGAAATTATTATTATTATTATTTTATACCGTGAAGTAGTAAACACTTTCTATGCATCACAAACAAGTATGATAATGAAAAGCAAAGTAAGAGAAAAGTAACAGCAATTATATTTTTAAAAAGTTTTGACTGACATCCTACAGATTGCTTAATCTGGTAGATATTTACGAATGTGTCCATATCAAGTTTTTTTTTTAATATTAATTTTTGAATCCGTAATAACTTGAAGAAACGGGTAATTGGAATTAAGCATCACGAAGTACACTTCATTTTTTTAACGATAAAACAAAATATATTTCACACGAAGTCCAGTTCCTAATTGTAGCCAATTGCTACTCAGATCCAATTCGTTTTCCATATTTTAAACATTTTAAACCGAATATTAATTTCCCCCGCAACTTCAATGTAAAATAAGCGAGCATAGCAAAACAAATATATATTTCTAGGACAATACTATGAAACAAATATGAAAATTAGGATAACAGAAAAGAGTAGTGCTAAGGTCCCGTGTTTTGGCTAATAATCTAGTTATTTAAAAGTAAGCTGAAATCTTGGATTTGGAGAGTCGATTGAGGCACTTTCTTTACAGATAGAATAAAGTGTCGAAGAGAATATGCTGTCTGTCATCTTTACAGATAGAATGAAGTGTCGAAGAAATGAAATCTTTAATTTTAACGTCCCACGGTAATGCCGGTTAGGCTAAAGGAGACGGTGATAATGAGAAATGAGGAAAATGATGGAATGAGAAAAGTGGGAGGAAACGGGAGAAACCCGAGAAAACACACGAGCACGGTGTTTGTCCACCACAAAGTCCACACGGCTCGAGCTGGAATCGAACCAGGGACCCCAAGCACCGGAGGTGAACGCTCTACCACTGAGCCACCGCGTATATATACTGCGTATAAAATAGGCAGTAACTATTGTGTAAGACATCTCCTAGAATTGAAATGTGTTTTATGTACACTTAGAAATTGAGTAAGTGTATCTTATTTGTACGTACGTATGTATATGTATACACTGTCAAACACACACGTACACATATACATATACACCGAATCATATGTACAGGGAAAACTGAGTGTGGTGACGACTTTCGCTGTTAGTCAGGCAATTTTGTGTTCTTCTCTACTGGGAGAAGTGCCAGCTGACTTCTAACTGACCATGGGAAAGATCAGTGAGCCGTTACCGGCCGTAGTTTTCGCCCTCCAGCCGTTGTCATAAGAAAAGTCCTTTTGTTAGTTTCAGTACCAGACTACGACCTCTAGCGCAGGCCAATGTCGAAGCCGAAAAACAAGAGAAAAAGAAAAAGTATCCGTGTAGAACGGGAGGTATACTGCTTATTGCTTCCATTTTCTTTTCATGCCATCTTTTTTTTTTTCATTTTTCTCATGCGGAAATAAAAGGAAAACAACTGAGAAAAATAACTTTATTTTCTCAAAATTGCGTCACATGTGCTAAATTAATGCGTATCTCCAATTTACTTCAGTGTATGTTTCTCTTTAATTACTTGGTATTATATATATTACAATTTTACTTGTAAAAAGTATAATTTTAGCTTGGAAAAGAAACAGTTGTGCCGAGAGTAGCATTTGTATGCCCAATCCATAGTTTATTTCTTTTTTTAGTGTTGTACACATTTGTTCGTTAGTGTATAATATTTTAAAATTTATTTATTTATCTTCCGCAATTGTGACATTTAATTTGTATTTTGTATTTTATTGTGTAATTTAATTTACAATATGATCACTTTGCTTGTCTTTTTTAATAATGTTTTACATTATAATTTTCAGTTTGATTTTCAATTAATGCTGTATTAAAAATAAACATCGAGAAATATGATACATTCCAAAAGAAATAACAAAAGAATTTACATAAATATTGGTCTGATATCATCTCATTTGTGAAAATTATTGGAAAAGTCCGAAGGCTCGATATTAATGTAACTTATTTTCCGTAACAACAGATACATTATTTTACTAGTTATTATTTGGTTAGAATTTATCTCCTATGTTTTTAAATCATAATTGTCTTAGAATATATAATAATAACAGATTTTGCATTGCATCGTTAATGTAAGCTAAGGAAGTTTAGTATTGTAACTGAAGTAATAGTTTTGTGACTTAATAAAAGAATAAGAACGGATATGATACATATTCGTGAAAGATTAGGTTTGTATTAAGTAATAGTTTATTTATTTTACTATTTTTGCTTTAAGACGATCAATATTGATTTCGTAAATGGTAGAAATCTACCATTTCTAGCTGCAACATGAGAATAAAATGAAACACATATTCGAGACGTTGAATCCATATTGGAAATCCATATTGGAAATCTCTTAGTTACCGTTTTCACTCCGGTATTTGTCAACAGACAGACGGACGAACACAATCGTCATAAAACTTTTTATACTTACCCACTGTACAGTCTAATAACCTAATAATAATATAAATAAGCTTCTGTTAAGTCGTCTTCGTGGCGGACAAACACCGTGTGCGTGGATTTCCCAGGTACTCTCATTTTCTTCTACATTCCTCATTCTATCATTATCATCCATCTCATCATCATCGTCTCCCTTTGTCTAGGTGCATAATAGTGGATGTTAAACTTCAAAATAATAGTAATAATAACAGTAATAATAGTAATCATAAGCCAATATATATGGGTCATTCCATGTCAAATCACCTAGAGCATTGTGCTTCAATGCCTCCAATTCTCTTCAAATTTTTTTCATACATAAATACCAATGAAATTATTGTAAATTAATTTTTTCCAATTTTTTTGGATGAGAAATGGGCCGGGGAGAAATTTTTAAAAAATGTGAATTTTGCTTCAATTTCACTTTCCGGCACTCAGCATCATGGAACTAAATTACCATAACTTCCTTATTTTTGAAGTTATTGGGTTCATGTAGGTATCAAAGGAAAGCTTCATTTTTGCTCTTTCAGTAGATCCTAAGTAATCTTGCAAAACATTACACTGTCAAACATTAAGGGGCATACAAAGCAAATTTTAGGGTTTCTTACAAATTGTGCCGTTGCTCAAAAGTTACAACTATGAAACTTTTGAAACTTTTTAAATAGAATCATCTTAGCACATACATGATATGGTTAAAAAATAAAAAATAGTGCTTTTGGTATTTTTGTAATTATTGTTTCTTTTGTATTTTACATGTCTGGAAATATACAGTTTTAAGTGTTGTTACAAATTATGTCATTGCTCGTAAGTTACAATTATGAAGCTTTTAAAACTTTTAAATAGAATCAACCCATAGATGATATGGTTAAAATATAAGAATGGTGCTTTTGGTATTTTTGTAATTATTATTATTATTATTATTATTATTATTATTATTATTATTATTATTATTATTATTAGTAGTAGTAGTAGTAGTAGTAGTAGTAGTAGTAGTAGTAGTAGTAGTATTTTACATGTACGGAAATATACAGTTTTAAGTTTTGTTACAAATTGTGACATTGTGCTTAAATTACAATTGTGAAACTCTTGAAACCTTTTTTACAGGATCATTTTAGCACATACATGATATGGTTAAAGTATAAAAAGAGTGCTCTTGGTATTTTTGTAATTATTATTTTTGTACGTCAGAGTGCAATTCTTGTATTGCTCTGGGTCTTCTATATTCTACTGGCCAGAAAATGAAGACTTTCGTTGGATACCTTTTGAAAATATCATCTGGGAAGTTCCTGTTCCATCTCTTACAAGCCGACCAGATCGGACTTACGCAACTGAAAGCAAAGTTAAAAGAAGACATCATATCATCAATGAAAAGAATGAGCTGTGAAATATAGGACACAACATTTTGTATGTAAATCTATATGATTCTAAGAAGTATTACTATATGTATTTTATTGTTTTCATCTATGTACATTAGTCTATTGTTTCTTATTTCTGTTGATAGGATTTGTAATATCACTTAACACCTTACATTGCTAGGCCTATATTTTCTATTCACAAAACCGCAAGATTATTACAAAAAAACGGTATCCCTTTTTTGTTATTTAAACATACCTACTAAATGGAAACTAATCCAATAAAAAGTTATACAAGTTTAATAGTTGTAAGCGATGGTACAATTGGGAAAAAAGTTAAAAGTCATAGTTAAAGTAAAAAAAATATAATATTATGGTTATACCAAAACTACACATTAAACCAGTTCTATTTTTAAGTATATCAAATATTTACTAAGATGATTATTTGAAAAAGTTTTAAAGTGTGACAGTTGTCACTTCAGAGTAGGGATGGCCAAAATTTTCCGAAATCGGAAATTTTAATTTCCCGAATTTCCGAATTCCAGAGTTTTCCGAAATCGGATTTTTTTCCAAATTCCCAAAATTTTCCGATCTTACTTTCCAGAATCCGGAAAGTAAAAATTCCAGAATTGGCCATCACTACCTCAAACAAAAGGTACAATCTGTTAACAACAGTAAATCTGCATATTTCTGTACATTTAAAACAAATAATAATAATTGCAAAAATACCAAAAGCACCCTTTTTATTTTTTTAACCATATCATGTATGTGAAAAATGATTCTATAAAAAGAAGCTTCAAGAATGTGATAGTTGTGACTTATGAGCAATGATACAATTTGTAACAAAACTTAAAATTGTATATTTCCGTCCACGTAAAATAAAAAAATACAAAAATACCAAAAGCACCCTTTTTACTTTTTCTCTATATCATTTATGTACTAAGGTAATTCTATTTAAAAAGTTTCAAAAGTTTCATAGTTGTAAATTACGAGCAATGACACAATTTGTAACAACACTTAAAACTGTATATTTCCGTACATAAAAAATAATAAATACAAAACTACAAAAAACACCCTTTTTATTTTTTAACCATACCATGTACGTGTTAAGATGAATGTACAAAAAAAGTTTCAAAAGTTTCATGGTTGTGACTTTTGAGCAACGGCACAATTTGTAAGAAACAATAAAATTTGCTTTGTATGCCCCTTAATGTTTGACAGTGTAACGTTTTGCAAGATTACTTAGGATATGCTGAAAGAGCAAAAATGAAACTTTTCTTTGATACCTACATGAGCCCATAACTTCAAAAATAAGGAAGTTATGGTAATTTAGTTCCATGATGCTGTGTGCCGGAAAGTGAAATTGAAGCAAAATTCACATTTTTCAAAAATTTCTCCCCGGCCCATTTCTCACCAAAACATCGGAAAAATTAATTTAGCATAATTTCGTTGGTATTAATATATGAAAAAAAAATTGAAGAAAATCTGAGATATTGATGCACGGTCATGTTTTAAAATTAGGTGATTTGACATGGAATGACCTGTATGTAACTTAAATTACTTGAAGAAACATCAGAAATTCAAGTTTTGTATCTTTTCGGTGAATTTGTACAGATGTATTTTAGCTAACGTATCTTTAATCAAAACTAATAAAACATACTTTGTTATACAATATAAGTAGGATTGGCAAAAGTTTCGTGGAAAATAAAGGTGGTATATGGTATTCTGTATGGTTTTGAACAGTGAACCGTTACATGAAACCTTAACACTTATGGGGAAAACGTAAGAACTTGCAACCCTATTATGAAGTACCAAACCTCATCATGGAAACTGATTCTATTGCAACAAATATTCCTCTTCATTTGTGTGAAGGGTATGCACAATACACCACAATTTGATGGAAATCATCTATACTGTATGTATACATAGATGTTTTGTCCTAGTTTTGACGCAAATTATTATTTATTTGACTAGAGCAAAATTACACAGGTTTACTAGGGTAGTAGAGCAAGGTTAGGGTAGAGGTAGACTTTACCTTGCTTAGTAAGTATGTGAAATATTTTTTTTCTCTGAAGGTGTTTAGTTCCCGAATTATTGATAATCAAATTTTGGGTTCTAACTTATTCAAAGGTCCAATAAAAATGAGAATTATAGAAGAATGGGAAAATACATGAAAAAAGTGTTGAGCGTTAAATAAATACAGAGTCGACTTATAATGTAGATATACTGAAAGTAATGAAAGATAAATCCTCTTCCTCAACCGTAGAAACTTCATTACTAGTGTTACAATAAACCTAAACTATTTTTTAAAACAAATACTAAACCCAATGTTACATTAACTTTCTTTTTTCTCAATATAGGGACATGTTTTTATCTAAAGGATTTATATAAAAAAGCAAGGTACATAAAAACGTAATAGTGTCCATATGGAGTTGAATTGGTAAAGGATCAACGTCTAGTTAGCAGTGATAATCATAGCGAATGCATACGCAAATTAGTTTATCTTCCCTTTTTCCCCCACCTCGCTTATACACGACTAAAAACGGGGGGCACAAAAAGAGATAATCAAACGAATTTGTTTGCTTCGTTGCACAAGTAATTACAGAAAACCGTGAAATTACATGGATATGTCACAGGAAATGAAAAGTCATCATTAGAGGGCATTGCAATCGAAAATCCAAACGTGTCATCTGCATTTACCAGGCCTTTTTTTCTTTTTAGGATAACGATTTCGATTTCCCTTTCATTTGATCTTGCTCTTCGTAAAGTACGTTATGTTTTAAAAAGATAATTTTGTTGTAATATGAGTATACTATATCTATGTTACTTGCAGATTTTGTTGTAACTATATGATGTAGATCATATTGTAAGGGCCAAAGATATCACACATCTACCATAGTAGCATTATTTCTACTTCATAAGGATAGACATGGTAGTTTTATGGTAGAACACTGACCTCTTGTGCGATGACTTCTGATTTCATTCCAGGTCATGTGTGATTCTGATTAACAATATCATATTCATAGGTTTTCTCGGGGTTCTTTCGTTTCCTCTTCTACATTCTCATTCCGTCGTTTCTTGCATAATCATTCTCATAGATTAATTATCCTGTTTCTCTAGCCATAAAGAGCAATGGCGTAGGGTATCAAATTAAACACTACTTTTACTCATTAAAATATTAAATTTAAACATAAAATTCAAATTCTCTCGATAATTGAGTTCGAACATGATGTTAGAGATTACTTTAAAGTCAATCATAAGATATAATATTTTGACCTGCCGTGTAAGATTGAATCCAAACCACTATTCAGATTCTATAGGAAGTTATGACCTCTACTGAGAATAGAATCCAGACAACACTGACAGAAACCCCGATTGTTAGCTAGTTAGACAAAAAGGGAACACTTTTTTTTCGAAGTAGCAAGCATGTTATTAGATTCAAAGAAATATATACGAATCAGATCTGTGATTTGTGTCTTCTTGAAAAATATCAGTTTGTTCCATACGAAATGACCGTTTTAGCACAGGTTTTGTTTGTCATAACACTTAATCATTTATATATTTAATCTAATTATGCTTCATATGTATTACGCTTCTCCATTCCACCACAAAGTGTTTTTATAATCAGTTTCAAATAACACTTTAGAGCCAATAAATATCTTTAAAGGCTGTTTTCACAGTTACTGATTGACAAAGCTTTCGTTCACTAAGAAAGCATCAGTATGTTTAAAGACGTGGCAGGCAGTCAACGACAAGTCTGTTGAATATGGTGGATGAAGCAAAACCTCCAATTTTAACTCTTCCAGTTTCTGTATGGTCAGGTGCAAAATATGTTGTTGTGCATTAATTAGTATGACCTGTGCATGAGGAGTGGTACGTATTTGGAAGAGTTAATAAGTGTGTGAAACCGTTGATATTTCACCTTGTTAAAATGCACAAAAAAAACACTATTGATTTTTAAAAAAAATTGACGACGTATTGAATGTGACTCATGTACCAAAAACAGCAACATTCACAGTGCAGACGAAAGCAGGATAGGGAAAAATAGTTTTTTTTTCTTTAAAAAAAGAACAAAACGTGTTTAAAACACGAAAAAGATGTTCAAAATGTTTAAAACATGTTTTAAAACTCAGACAAAAAAACACGTTTTAAACATTTTGAACACTTTAAAACATGACATTAAACATATTTCAAAATCGTGTAATAACTTATTAGATAAGACTGTTTGTTCTTTACTTGAAACCGACCTTTTCATTTATTTTATCATGGTTAAGACCTCTGTGTTGGGTACAAAATATTTCAGTATAGATTAGTATTTCTCAAGTTATTTCATATCACGACATCCCCCTTTTTATTACCCCCTCTTGCCTGTGACTCTCTTAAGTACTTTCTTGGTTGTAATAAGCTTTTTAGGTAAATTTTAAAATCTACCTACTATCCAGATTTCACACAATCTATCAATATACATGATGAAACACATCCTTATGCGCAAGGTGACCAGATGTCTCGTTTTAGCCGGGACAATCTCTCTTTTTGAACCGTTGTCCCGTGTTTTTCTGATTATCAAACGGGACGCCTAAATATCTCGTTTGTAAGCGAAAATGGCCCAGATATCCTGTAATTATTATTCAAAATATAAATGGCCAATGCAATTCCTACAATTGTAGGGTTGTACTTTGGTTAGTAATTAAGTTAGAAATGCTGTGTTATTATTCTTACTTGTGTATTTTATAAATTGAAAACACTGCTGAGTCCCAAAATGCAATCTGAAAGTCAAATATTTACTCCCTCCCGTCCGATTCGTATACGTCCCGTTTTTACAAGTAAAAATTCTGGTCACTTTGCTTATGCTCTAAAAACTGGTTGAGGAAGAATGATTAAACTTGGAAGTGGTCTGACACATCAGATGGTGCTATCAAGCATCATGGCGGCCATCTTTGATTGGTATTCAAAATTTCAAATGCACCTTTGAGTCATGTTACTTGTTTTAAGGCTAGAACTTTACCAGAAATACGCTTGTGCGGTTAGCCCTAAAAGAAGTCATTTCGGAGCACTGGTGCAAATCCCGGGGTGAAAGAGGGGGACATATCCCCTCCAATCTTGGAACTGGGAGGGACTGTCGCCCCTAATAATTAGATTTGAAATGTGTTTTCTGGGGTCCGAAATGTGAAAATGAGATGAAATTGATGTCCCCTTAGAAATCTGCCCATCTCCCAATGTTGAAGATAACTCTGTTCCCCTGATCCTCCACAGCATTGTTTTTCAATGGGATAAATATTTTGAACATCGCTTTAAAAAAAAATTATTATAGGAACGGTCTTACCCGTCCCCCCTTCTAATGTTGAATACAGATTTGCGCCGCTGTTTCGGAGTTACTGCTTCTGAAAGTTTTGAAATTATGCTCTTAAGGGCTAAGATCGCGTTTTGTGGAGGCGGATGAGATTTTAGTTGCAAAAATTAGATTACTATTTTAAAACACTCATGCTAATCAAATTATCTTAAAATAATAAATTTTCGAAAAGTAATGTTTGATGCACACTTCATGTTGTGCTAACTTTAGAATATTTTCTGCAAGCCTATCTCATTGGTTGTTTCTTGAAGTCAATAATTCATTGAAGAAAAGTAATATTTGGGTCTTCAGAGCACAATGATTTGAAGTCCATTTCCAATAAGGTTCAGCTTTGCTCAGCAAATGAATTCTATTTCCAAACGTAATATCTTCGCCGCGAAGAATACGAAATAAATATAACTAAAACTACGTGAAAGGGTGTGGGATAGTTTCATATGACAGCCGCTAAACAGGGGCGTCAGAGGGGAAGGAGGGCAACCTCACCCCACCCTGAATTTCAGATTTTGGGGGCAGCAAAGCAGTTTTAGAATCCTTTCGATAAGCTAAGTCCAACAGAATAAGTTTGAGGTCCTTACACTGGATAAACACGGAGGAAATACAATGATCAAGACTGGAAAGTTGCTCGAATTCATGTCTTTTTTTTATCTTCCCATAAAATTCATGTTAAACGGTTCCAAGTTGTAACGAGACTGACAAGGTAGCTACATTCGCGAAATGTTCCCTCGGGATTCGTGTAAATTGGTTCAAATGCAAAGTTTTCCGGGCCCAAAGTATACTGTACTAATTTAAGCGGCCCATGCCGGTAATTTGCATATTTATGGGCTTTCATACTACCTAGGTATATACGGAATTCAATCTACACAGCTATAATGCTCAGACACAAAATTACTTTTAGCTTCTTTAGATATAATTGGACATGAATGCGGGCATATGTAAAACAAATTGAATCAAGTATTGTTTCTCTGACATATGTTACCCACCTCGGCTCCAACTTGGATCTGCCATATTGGATTCAAATTTCATTTTTTCAAATGGGAATAGGTGCAAATGACACATCAAATTAATGTAATATTTTCTCGGAAATTCGTTGGTGTAGTGAGTTTTACCGTATCTTGTACCATTTGCAAGATATTGCAAGTTAAATGTCAGGCACTTCATGATTATTGAACTAAACAGAAAGTTGTGCAGGGTCTTTTACGTTATCTTTTACGTGATTTATCGTTGGTGAAATAGTCTCTGTACGTACATACATACAGAGGCACAGATGTCAATACTTAAATTGTAGGTCTTCACCCAAAGCTGGTAGTATCTGGATTCACATTAGGCATTTTGACCGTAATACAATACTCCCTTATTATAGTATAAGATGGAAGTAATAGCAGTCACTCACAAAAATGTAATAAGATTATGACACTTATGTTGTAAAGAGTTTGTTTATACCTACAGTAGTTTTCCAGTTAGAAATTGCTTTGATTTGTCAACATCAAAAAGGTAAGCGTAACTGATATTAATCTACAATGTTTATTCGCGAAGTGCCTGCAGGAATTTAACATGTAATACCTTCCAAACATTACAAGCTACAGTATCACTTGCACCTATTTCGATTTGGAAACCAAAAAGTTAAATCCAATATGGCGGATCTAAGATGGCGGCCGGGCTGGATAACATGTGCTAGAGAAGCAGTACTTGATTTAATTTGTTTTGCATATGCCCACATTCATGTCCAGTGACGTCTAAAGAAACTAAAAGCAATCTTGTGTCCGAGCATTATACTAGTATATGATGGAATTTCGGATAGATAAAGGCCCATAAATATGAAAATTACCGGTATGGTCAGCTAAATTTACAATACGCATTAGGCAGCGGAGAACTTTGCATTTGAATCAATTTCACAAGAATCCCGAGGGGACACTTTACAAACCCCCTGCGTGATATTTCTATTTCGGAACCGCAATTTAGCAAAGAACCCTTTGTTTGTTTTCTGAATACAACACAAAAACTTCTCTCCATGATAATTCTTTTATTTATTTTTTAAGGGAGGGTGTCCGTGTTTCGGCTGCTTACGAGAAATTTGCCAAACAACAATTTGCTATTGCTCGCAGACGTTTAATGTTTCTTCGGCTCAAATTTTTAGCAGAATTCTAAAAATGTTTGTACCTTTTTCCTGGAAACGACTCAAGGGATTCGCTTAATGTTTATACCATGCACCCGAAACTAGCTGGTAATGTTATCGAACTAGAATTATTTTTCTAGGTTACACACAAAACTAATAATTATGGTTTAAAGAATTCAAAGAATTTTATTGATATGATTTTTTTATATTCATCAAACAATAATTGAGAGAAATAAAGGAACTAATGTCCGTGAACCTGGCCCCACACACAACGACACTAATTTTAAAACATATGCCAAAAACTAGTGCCTAATTAGTGCTGACGACCTGTAATGTTAAAAAAAATTTGTGCCGTTACAAGACTTCAAAAAACAAAAAATATTCTGGGTAGGGCTAGGTTCACGCTAGCCCCACCCACTCAAACGATCGAGATGAAACCTATGCACAAAGTTAGTGCTAAATTAGTGCTGTCGATACCGCATAAAAAGAAAATTAATGTTATTATCAGAAGGCCAAAATACATTCGGAAATGTTCAACGGTGGCATCATCAAAGAAAACAAAAGATCCCTCATTTTTATGATAAGATATATAGCACTAATCTTCTTTCTATGCAGTATCGTCAGCACTAATTTAGCACAATTTTTTGGCGTAGTTTACAAAATTAATGCTCTATTATTAAAAGTGGGTGGGGCTGTCTTCACGTGAACCTGGCCCTACCCACAGCGGCACTAATTTTAAAATATATGAGAAAAGTTAGTGCCTAACTAGTGGTGTCGACCTATAATATTAAAAAAATTAGCGTTGTTACACAAATGTCAAAAAACAAAAAAAATTCTGCGTGGGGATAGGTTCACGCCAGCCCCACCCACTCAACCGATTGAGATGAAACCTATACACAAAGCTAGTGCTAAATTAATGCTGTCGATACCACATAAAAAGAAAATTAGTACCGTTATCAGAAGAACAAATGTATTCGAAAATCTAATATGGCGGCATCATCAAAGAAAGCAATCGGTCCTCATTTTTATGATACTATACATAGCACTAATTTTCTTTCTACGTGATATCATCAGCACTAATTTAGCACTAATTTTTGAGATAGTTTTCAAAATTAGTGCTGTTACACAAACGTCAAAAAACCAAGAATATGTGGGTGGGGCTAGCGTGAACCTAGCCCCACCCACTCAGCCGATTGAGGTAAAGCCTATACGCAATGTTAGTGTTAAATTAGTGCTTTTGACACCACAAAAAAAAAAGAAAATTAGTTCGATTATCAGCGGGCAAAATGTATTCGAAAATCTAATATGGCGGCATCATCAAAGAGAATGATCGATTCTCATTTTTATGATACTATACATAGCACTAATTTTCTTTCTACGCGATATCGTCAGCACTAGTTTAGCACTAATTTTTGAGATAATTTTCAAAATTAGTGCTGTTACACAAACGTCAAAAAACCAAGAATATGTGAGTGGGGCTAGCGTAACCTAGCCCCACCCACTCAGCCGATTGAGGTAAAACCTATACGCAATGTTAATGTTAAATTAGGGTTTTTGATACCGCAAAAAAAAGAAAGAAAAAGAAAATTAATTGGATTATCAGAGGGCCAAATATATTCAAAAATCTAATATGGCGGCATCATCAAAGAGAATAATTGATTCTCATTTTTATGGTACTTTACATAGCAGTAATTTTCTTTCTATGTGGTATCGTCAGCACTAATTTACAAAATTAGTGTTACACAAACGACAAAAACAGCACTAATATTTTCGTTATTGCTGCCAAGTTAACGCTGTTCTCAAAGATTTTTTTATTTGTAGCACCTACATTAATAAAGCACAAACGGTGCACTAGCGATGCACTAACAATTGCACTAGAAGGGATCATCAGTGCTTTTGATTTTGGTGGAAATTTAACGCAAAGAAAGCTTCCCCATGAATTTCTTATGGAGTTTCGCGGCATGTAATTAACCATATCTAACATCAATAGTTAAGCATTTACGAAACTATGTGTGTTTTCTAGCAGCACAAACGATGCATGAACGAATGACACTTACTTTCCGTTAGTGCTTAAAATGGGAGCCAAGTTCACACTGGCCCCAAATGTTTTTCTACTTATAGAGCATACACTAATCGAGCACTAACGTTAGTTGTCGGTGCACTAGGAAGCACTAACGAATGACACTAAAATTTTAATTAGTACTTGTAGTGGCAGTGCAGCGTGAACTTGGCGCCACAAAAGGTTTTTATTTGTAGCTCCTATAGTAATAAAGCACTAACGATAGGCGTTAATGCACTAAGAATCATTAACGATGCACTAGCGGTTGACACTAAATTTATCGTTAGTGCGTTATGTGGAGGTTATGTTCAGGGACTACGTTAGTGCTTCTTAAGAGAAGGTGTTACGAGGAAAACCCTTCCGTGGAACAATTTCTCGCTGCTACAGATACTTCGACCACTAACGAAAAAATTAGTGCCACTCGTTAGCGCATCGTTAGTGCATCGTTAATGCACCAACACCTAACGTTAGTTCTTGATTAGTATAGGTCCAACAAGTAAAATACTTTGGGAAATAGTTTGAACTTAGGCCCTACTATAAGCACTTAGGAAAAAATAGTGCAATTCGTTAGTGCATCGTTAGTGCTTCTAGAAAAATTAGTTTCGTTAGTGTTTATAAGAAATGTATGAGGATTTTCTCAATATATCAAATTTCTACCACATTTAAAAGCACTCATGACCCCTTCTAGTGCAATCGTTGGTGCAGTGTTAGTGCTTGTTAGTACACCAACCCCTAACGTTAGTGCATCATTAGTGTAGGTGCTAAAAGTAAAATATCTTTTGAATATCGGCTTGAGCTTCCCCCACTTCAAGCACTAACGAAAAAGTTAGTGTCATTCGTTAGTTCTTCTAGAAAACACTAACAGCTTGTATACAATTTGATATTTCTGAAGTTGGTCCCCACCGAAAGCCTTGAACAAATACCAAAATATGTAGCAATAATGTTAGTCCTTAGTGTGTTTAAGTGCACTAACGATGCACTAACGATTTGTCATTAAGCCCATGTTTCTACGTCAATTTGTATAGATTTGGATATTTCTGAAGTTGCCCTCACCAAAATTCTTGAATAAATCCCAATATATGGTGTTGTTGTTATTGTTATTGTTATGCTAATGTTATTGCTAACTGCGTTTTAGTGCACTAACGATGCACTAGTGGTTACCGTTAACCCTATGTTTCTACGTCAATTTATATGGAATTTGATATTTCTGAAGTTGGCCCCCTCCAAAAATCTTGAATAAATCCCAAAATATGATAGCACTAACGTTAGTGTTTAATGCGTTTAATTGAACTATTATCGATGCACTAACGATTGCCGTTAACTCCATGTTTCTACATCAATTTGTATAATTTGGATATTTCTGAAGTTGTCCCCATCAAAAATCTTCAATAACTCGTAAGCCCTGATAGCACTAACGTTAGTGCTTAGTGCGTTTAAGTGCACTTTCCATGCACTAACAATGTGCGACGTTTGGTATAATTTGGGAGAGGTGGGGGCCAACTTCAAGCACGTGTATACATAGCAATATTTTTCTTTCTATGCGACGTGTTTGAAGTTGGCCCCTCCCTACCTCTACCAAATTACAACAAACGTCGTACATCGTTATTGCATCGTTAGTACGCGTTAGTGCAATCACAATTTACGAGATATTGAAGATTTTTGGTAAGGGCTAACTTCATATGAAGTTATTCTCCTCACTAAAGATGGATAAGTGATTGCGGTTAACCCCATGTTTCTACGTCAATTTGTATGAAATTTGATATTTCTGAAGCAGCCCCATCACCAAAAATATTCAATAAATCACAAAATATGATGGCACTAACGTTAGTGCTTAGTGCGTTTAAGTGCACTAACGATGCACTAACGACTGCCGTTAACTCCATGTTTCTACATCAATTTGTATGGAATCTAATATTTCTGAAGTTCGCCCCCTCACCAAAAATCTTCAATTACACGTAAACTCAGATAGCACTACCATTTGTGCTTAGTGCGTTAAAGTGCACTAACGATGCACTAGCGATGTGCGACGTTTGGTGTAATTTGGAAGAGATGGGTAGCCAGCTTCAAGCACGTTTTTACATAGCACTAATATTCTTTCTATTCGACGTGTCTGAAGTTTGGCCTCCCACCTTCCAAATTAAAACAAACGTCGCACATTGTTAGTGCATCTTTAGTGCACTAAACGCACAAAGCACTAATGTTAGTGATATCAGAGTTTACGAGTTATTGAAGATTTTTGGTGGGGGGCCAACTTCAAAAATATCAAATTCCATACACATTGATGTAGAATACGGGGTTGACTGCAATCGGTAGTGCGCCGTTTGTACACTTAAACGCACTAAGCACTAACCTTAGTGCTACCATATTTTGGGATTTAATCAACATTTTTGATGGGGGCCAACTTCAGAAGTATCAAATTCCATATAAATTGACGTAGAAATTTGGGGTGAATGGCAATCCTTAGTTGATCGTTAGTGCGCGTAAATACATTAAGCACTAACGTTAGTGGTATCAGAGTTTACGAGTTATTGAAGATTTTTGGTTGGGGGAGAACTTCAGAAATATCCATATCTATACAAATTGATGTAGAAGCATGGGGTTAATGTTAATCGTTATAGCATTGTTAGTGTATTTAAACGTACTAAGCATTAACGTCAATGCTACCATATTCTGTGATTTATTGAAGATTTTTATTGGGGGGCCAACTTCAGAAACATCAAATTCCATACAAGCAGTTAGTGTTTAATGGAAGCACTATCGATATGCTAATGAATATCACTATTTTTTTCGCTAGTGCTTGAAGTCGGGGCAAGTTCAAGCAAACCTTCACAGATATTTTAC
This sequence comes from Thermobia domestica, assembly GCF_964235325.1. Taxonomy (NCBI): domain Eukaryota; kingdom Metazoa; phylum Arthropoda; class Insecta; order Zygentoma; family Lepismatidae; genus Thermobia; species Thermobia domestica. Next base: position 134,335,494 of record NC_137458.1, read on the forward strand.
TTTTAGCACCTACACGAATGAAGCACTAGCGTTAGTGGTTAGTGGTGCTCTCAAACGGGTCGGGTCGGGTCAGGTCAACTCGGGTCAGTCGGGTCAGCTCGAGTCGGGTTACGGGTCGGGTCAACTCGGATCTGGTTAACGAGTCGGGTCAGTCGAGTCAGCTCGGGTCGGGTTGTCGGGTAGGGCTCTCGGGTCGAGTTGTCGGGTCAGCTCGGGTCGGGTCAATCGGGTCCGCTCGGGTCGGATTATCGGGTTGGGTTGTCGGGTCGGGTCAGTTCACTTTGGTCAACTGAGTTTAGGTTAAGCTTAAACTCGGCTGGAGTCGAAAGCTGCTGTTTTTCACTAGCTGCCTAATTAAAAATAGCAATTTTCAATTGATTTTATAGAAACCATGAATCTATTTTGAACACTTGCAGCTAGTGTTTATATGGTAAATGCTTATTTTTGTGCTTGTGTGTACTTTAATTTTTAAATGTGGAAGATTGATTTTACCAATCGACTGTAATATTAATATCTACGCCAATATGGAGTCTGGATTTAGAACAAAACTAGAAGTTGTTTAAGCAAGGCCAAAAGAAAGATTGGATATGGACGGTTAAGCCCAAGCAGGGCCGCGGTAGCTCAGTGGAAGAGAATTTATCTCTGGTGCTTGGTGTTCATGATTCGATCCCAGCTTGTGCTAAGTGGGCTTTGTGGTGGAGAAACGCCGTGTAGTGGGTTTTCTCGAGGTTCTCTTGTTTCCTCCCACTTTCTTCATTCCACCATTGCATTCATTTCAGATGGTCACCATATCCCTTAGCCTCGGTGCAGAATCGAGGGACCTTAAACTGAATATTTCATTTTATTTCACCAAACCCAAGAACATCGATGCAAGAATAAGATAAAGATTGGATATGCAAGACGAAATGCATAGCAATCTTGCTCTTGGCCTTGTTTTGGTGATCACGAAGTAGCGATGAGCATATTTTCTTGCTTTCCGTATAGTATGAAAGACCATAATCAAAATCACACTTGGTCTTCATTTGTACCGATAAGGCGAGCATTCTTGGCTCTTGTATAGCATGAAAGACCACCAAGACTACGAAATGCAAGACCAAGACTTGACTGTGCAAGACAAAGAATAAGACGCAGTATTGGTGACCAAGACACAGGATGCGAATTGTTTGAATTTCATTTCTTGGGCTGAAAGTGATGAAATAAAATTAGTACTTTATAATTAATTAACATACTGTATTTTCAAATTTTAAATTACAAAATTCATATTATGTATCTTCTTACTTGCAACTATATATACTGTAAAATACGTTTTAATTACCGAGAAAGAAAAATCAAAGTGGCGGGAGTCCCGGAATCATAAGAACCTATTTTGGAATGGAAGTTGAAGGGTTGGAAAAAATTTAATTAGGCACTAATGTTTCACGTCTCTTTGGGGTATCACGTCTCTTTGCGATCCTAGATTTTGGGGAAATGATATATATGTAACAAAATCAAGAAGCTTGTGGGAGATGCATCAAAGTTGAAAGTGTATGTTTTAATTAGAACAGAATGAATGAAGTGTTCCAGAAACGCAAAATGTTATTAATGAAATGCAGCAAATATTCAATGATAATGCTATGACTTGGTTCAACTGAGTGTGTATTTCTGGGATTTTGAGACGTACAGTATTTACACCTTAGGGAAGATAAATGTAAATAAAATCTCTGGTCTATCTATGGAGTTAATGATGATGTAGTCATTGCGGATCTACGTCCTTTCAAATATGTTACACGAAGCAAACCTGAAGATTCTGCAACGGATGTTGCTTCTTTTATTTTAAAAGCTGATATTTGTAACGAGATCTTAACCTCTAGCCAAATGTGTATAGGCCTATCCCTGTTTCCACTGCTACTATAGAAAAGTTCTTCAGTGCAATAGAGAGAATCATGAGGAAATTACGAAATTATATGGGTCCAGATACTCTTTAGTCCTGTTTGAAAGCACCAATCAGAGAAGACATGAAGTTCACAGAAAATGTTATTCGTGAAATTATCAACAGGTATGTTATGAAGAAATCCACACGCATTGGACTGATATAAACGTAAAATAGTGACTTCTTCAATTTATTACACTTAGAGTAAATTGAAATACAGTTTGAATGGCAAGCTGAACAGAAATATTTTTAACATACATGGTAGGTCATTTTCATTTAGACTAGAATTTGTATACGTTTCAACAGTGTAAAAGAATTTAGCTTGATGCTTATCTTCCAGTACACGTAAATATTTTCAATGCTATGGATTCGTTTCTTCAGTTCTTTATTACTTTTTCACATTATAGCCATTTACTGCTAATCGCGTGATTGTCAACTTGAAAGTGGAAATCTTGAAATTTGAATAAGTTTAAGAATATTATACTATCATATTATTAATATTTAATACAATATTAATAATATATCGTAAGTTTGTAACTGTACGATAGATTTATATACCAAAATTTGTGTGAGTTACAATTTGTAAGTTGTATGAATGACCAAAATAGTGTACGAGTTCTGCACGTATTTTTTCAAACTTTCCTAACATCGCAATCCTTGAGCCTTTGAACTGTCAGTACGAACGTATGTATGTTTAGATCAACACCTCATCTTTCGAAAACTTAAAATTTGTTCTGTACTAAAAATCAAGCTTATTTTCAAAATGATATTTTAATTTACAATTTTTCACATTTTTTACTCGTCCTTCCTGGAGTTAATAAAGAGTTGTGTCCCTTCCTTCTTTAGGTAAGAATCATAACGGAAACTGTTATAGGTACCCGCGGATCCAGGATATGATCAAGGAAGGGGTTAGTTTGCCGCTTTATCCAGTGTAAAGAAAGTAGGATTGAAGTCCATTTTATCCATTGTATACCTGAGCGTCAAGGGGGGGATCATAGACCCTATAGTCCTCCCCTTGGATCCGTGTCTTATTATAGGACATTTATGTTTTGTAGTCTTCTTTTCTCCTCCTGTGTATTAACAGTTCTCTCAGGGGAAAATGTCCTGAAATCATTACTGACAGACGGGTGTACTAATATTACAATCTTATAAGGCACGCTTACATGATCTTAACAAAAGAACACATATTCTCGTATAAGCGTTTTCACTGAGAATAATCGATATCTTTACCATATGGAACATACTTAATACCCCACTTAATACTTGTACGTAATAAAAGAAGTAACTCCCACAGTAATGAACACTAATAAACACACTTGTAATTAAGATAACAATTTAATAAAGCTCAATTGGCCAACAAACTCTTAAGCTTAGCTGCTAACAATAACAATTATTATTTATAGCTTGTACAACATAAAAACAATTTGTAGAGACTTAGCACGACCTATTTTTATATTTATTCCTCTCTGAAATATTCACCGAGTGGAACTGCACATTCAGCACTGGCGATAATATTAGCACAAGGTTATTACTTTGATTAATACAGTAATCGAACATGTCCCTTACATGATTGCATGAATATATATATATATATATATATATATATATATATATATATATATATATATATATATATATATATATATATGTATGTATGTATGTATGTATGTATGTATGTATGTGTGTGTTTGTGTGTGTGTGTGTGTGTTTGTATGTGTGTGTATTTTCTGACGCCGTTTGGTCTGTCAAGTGTAAACAAAGTGGCTAAACATAATGATAATAGAAAGAACTGAAAGCCATGCTCCTCGTCATGAAATGATAGTAATCAAACTATATATATAAACTTGATAGTGTATATGAAAGAAAAGGCAGCTGACACGACTGTCTCTCAATCACGCATGAAAAACGTATGTCAACGTCTCTGGGTAAAAGTTATCAATATCTTGGAGAAATGTCGAAGAACAATGGACTATTAACTATATAAGCATATAACAGAAATAACACCTCTTTCGAGCGACGATAAAAGAGAATATGCCATATAATCGTGAAAAACAATCGAGTTCGAAAATTAAATGGATTTGCACGTTTCATGACACCTGCATACCGAAAAGGTGATTTTTGGATCTTCATTCGTTCGTTCCAACGTATATACAGTGCATTCAATAAACTCCAAGACTACCTCGAAATAATAGAAACATTATGCTTAACGATGCCAGAAAAAATATTTCCACTTTGGTTTTCTATATACTTCCCTTCCCGCCTCATTCGCTCACAGGACTGGTCAAAGAGGCTCTGGAACGCTCTAGGGAGGTCGTCTACTAGAATACAGGTCAACATTGCCCATCACATTTGCTTACTGGTCATGGAGGATCTGGAACTCAATATGAAAGTCGCCCACTAGAATAGAGTTCAGCACCGCTGTCACATTTGCTTACCGGTCATGAAGACTCTGGAACACCCAAGGAAAGTCGTCCACCAAAATACAGTTCAGCACCACCATCACATTTGCTTACCAGTCATGGAGGCTCTGGAACGTCCTAGGAAAATTGTCCTCTAGAATACGGTTCACCACCGCTATCATATTCGTTTACCGGTCATGGGGGCTGTAGAATTCCCTAGGAAAATCGTCCGCTAGAATGAAGTTCAACATCGTCATCCCATTTGCTTGAATCGATGTAACATCCTCAAAATGTTCCCCTTTGAGGGCAGTTTGGAGCTTAGGGAAGAGTATAAAGTCCACTAGGCCGAATCAGGAAAATATGGGAAGTTTTTGACTCTTCTTTTCAATAAAGAAACACAATGATTACAGAATGTAATAGCGGTATTGAACAGTATTCCAATGGGCGTTTAACTCTGCTACAACTAGTTGTGCATGGGAAGGGATGTGTGTAGAAAACTAACATAGTAATATCTTTTTCTGATATCTCAATAAAGTTAAATTTTTATTTATTTATTTCAAGGTAATCCACGAACCTACCGAATGCCCTGTGTATACACTCACCTGGAGACCATACCGTTCAACATATACGAATCAAATTTTAAAATGAAGGTTTTCGTCAGATTCTCCAGGGAAGAAGGTTTTAGATTGTCTTCTTACTCCAAAAATAAAGGTAGTTTACTGAAAGGTCAAAATTAAAGAATGCAAATTTTTCTAATACAACTGTAACGATTTTGTTTATTTCTTATAAATCAATAGTATTGTTGGGAAGGTAACTAAGTAGGAAGATGGCAGGAAGCGCATCCTAAAATTGTTACATACCAGAAAAGGAAAACCTTGACTGTATAATGTGTAAACTACTATTTTATTTATTTATTTTTGTATTGACACTAAAGATAAAGAATCAGAATTCAAGGAGAAGGAAAAAAAATCTCAGTTGATTTCAAAGAACGTCACAGGGTTATGCTTTTGATACCAACTAGGTGAATTCAGGATTTTTGGCACTAGGTTTATCTCAGATGAAAACTTGACACCCAAATTAAGTTAAATATACAATCAAAAGTCTTATTGCTTCAAGTATAACCAGCTAATATTACCTATTCTTTACTAGCTTGTGACTTGGAGAAAATTAGATACCATCTGCTTCGGGAAATGAAACTGACTACAAGGAATATTTTTTTTTTAAAAAAAGAACCTTTTTCCTCCTTTAGTATTATCCTGAAGTAACATATATTCCGAGATTGTAACTGAATTTTCCATAATCAGTTTTGTAGCAATGCTCATTAAGATAACTCTTGCTTCTACCCTGAAGAACCAACGTTTCGATCCTTGCCTCTGATCTTCTTTCTTAGAAAGATTTTTCTTCAATATGAGACGAAGAAAAACGTAAGATATACATAATTGCAAAAATACTTCTCTGCCACTGGTTTCTGAGTCATTAGTATCCTCAATAAAATAGACTAAACGGAAACTAAAACAATTAAAGTTCAAGGCAGCACTTGCGCTAATTATCCATGCAGTTTGCAGCTTGGCTTAAAAATTTTAGGTAACACTTCCTGTTTCCAATTCTTACTGATCATTAGAGACAAATGGATCCATGTTGCACTACCCTGTGTAAATGTGTACTCTACAACATCCCAGGAGGCACGTAAGCTTAAATCAAGGGTCGCTTTCCCTTGATTTTGGCTTAGCAATGTACAGTTGATGCGACAAGCGACAATCAACGTTTATTTTAGCTTGTTTTAACTTGAAAAGAAGCTTGAATTTATCAACTTTCTACTAAGCCTATTTCAAGCTTGGTTCAAAGCGCTTGACGTTTGTCGATTGTTTAGAAATTGGAGCCATCTGTAGGATTGGTGAGTAGTCTCAGAGATTTGGCGCTTGATTTCTCGTGGTGTGGTATGTTTCAGGACAGGCCAATACAGATTTTGTCTGGGCCTCTTTGACAATTACTTCATGTTTCATAGGCCAATTCAAATCGTAAGATTTGGGCCATAATGTCTATTACAATTTAATTCTTTTGCTATACAGTGTCTATTACAATTTATTATTTCAAGCTTTCCATTTGAAGCGTAGCACATGCTTGATATGTCTCGTTTATTGCAAGCTTCTCAGTAAAGCTTGACACAAATTTATTTCTGCACGTGAGAAAATGATTCAACTGGTTGGCGTCATGTATAATGTTTGATGTGTAGGTTAGTATAATGTTCAATGTGTAAGTTACATAAATGATGGTGTGTATTCTTTTGCCATCTGAGGGTGTTTGGATATTGCCACCACTTTATTGGCATTCTTTTAAAAATATTGCAGAAACCATAGATTATTACTATGTTTACTATTAATAGTGAGTGCGGTATGGTTTCCCCTATATATATTTAAAAGAATGCCAATAAAGTGGTGGCAATATCCAAACACCCTCAGATGGCAAAAGAATACACACCATCATTTATGTAACTTATGAAACATTATACATGACGCCAACCAGTTGAACAATTTTCTCACATCCAGAAATAAATTTGTATCAAGCTTTACTGAGAAGCTTGCAATAAACGAGACATATCAAGCATGTGCTACGCTTGAAATGGAAAGCTTGAAATAAGATTGAGGTGACAAGCTTGTAGCAAGCATTATGTACCAAGATTGAAATAGACTTGAGATCACAAGTCTGTAGCATGCTTTATGTAACACGTTTGAAATAAGCTTGAGCTGACAAGCTTGAAACAATCTTACAGTATAAGCCTACAATATGCTTGTCGCCTGTCAACTTCGTCGCTTGAATCAACCTTGATATACGCTTACAGACTTGTCATAACAAGCTTGGAACAAGCTTATGTCCTTGTCACGACAACCTTATATCATGCTTGTAACAAGCTGTTTCTGCTATCTGGGATGGTACACCATGGTACATTGTCATCACGATGTCAATCTAGTAACACTTCCCCTCATGAAAAACTTGCCTATGCCTTATGGCAACCTACGTGAATAATTAGTGCAAGGTGCTGCCTTGGACAAGTTACGATACGTTTTGTTTATGATGGAAACATAGTTTAATTTAGCAGGTATGCTTATGTGACTTGTGTATGTGTGTTTATATAGAATTGTGCTACTGATTACGAAAATAAAAATAAATGAAATCTTTGAGTTTTACGTCCCACGGTTATGCCGGTTAGGCTAAAGGAGACGGTGATGATGAGTAATGAATGAAATGGTGGAATGAAGAAAGTGGGAGGAAACGAGAGAACCCCGAGAAAACCCACGCACGCGGTGTTTGTCCACCACAAAGTCCACTTGGCGGGGGCTGGGATCGAACCCGGGACCCCAAGCACCAGAGGTGAACGCTCTACCACTGAGCCACCGCGGCCCCTGATTACGAAAATAAGTCGGTAATAAAGATGTTGGGTCATGTTATGTGACCAAACAATAAATAATTGAGGGTCATTACACTGGATTAGTAAGGCCAAGAATAATAGGATCATGATTGCTTGTATCGAAAAACTGATTTGATTTATTTACGTACAGAACCAAATCTGTTGTATCGACGTAGTATTAAAGTTTTACTTGTATACTAATTATCAAATAGTTCATTAGCAACAAGTAAAATTTTATAAAGTCATTTTTGGGGGAAGAGAAGTTCCCATCGGATACCTTATACTTTGAGTTCAATTTTTTGAAGACGATTTTCTATAAAAAAAAAAAAAAAAAAAAAAAAAAAAAAAAAAAAAAGATATGCAATTTTATGTTTCATTATCGTACTTTATAAATAAATGTATCGTTAACAAGACTACAATATGGCAAATTCATTAATCACGAAAAAATTTACAACGGGAGTTTACTCTTGGAATTTAGTTCCTTTTGGATGATTTTTTCAAAAGAAACTGAGACGATTTTGATACTATTTTTTAAAAAATAAATATTTCATTAAGGATCGTATAACTTAAAGTTTTTCATGAAAATATCTGCAAAGGGTAATTTACTCTTTGAGGTTGAGGCTTTGGACGTTTTTTTTTTTTTTCAAAATTAGGGTGATTTTTCATATTTTAGAATAAATATTTAATATTTACTAGCAGCGTTCACCCCGCTTCGCTGGGGTCACCCCGGAACGCAATAAACTTTGTTACTTAGATAATTTTTACTTTTTCGCTTTCAAGTGATATGATAAAAACCATAGAAGATTGCAGTAAATGTTAACATTATATCGCCTGTCATTTATGTTAACCCGCCGAGTGACACGGTCATGTGGGTTGCATATAAATACGGTTAGATTTAGCTATGATGAGCTAACAAAGGATTTCTACGTTATGGACACTTGAATGGTCAATTATCTCAAGACACTGGTAATTGAAAATTAAAGTGATATGATAAAAACCATCTAGGGTCCAAATCTTAATAACCCCCCAAAAATGAAAGAAATTGGTTCAGCCGTATTAGCGTGATGAGCTAACAAAGGATTTGTACGTTCTCTTTTATATATATAGATTAAATAGAATAACATCACTGTAACATGACATAAAGAGATTCTCATGAAAATAGCTAAAGAAGTGATTTAGCCTTGGAGATATTTTTAAGACGAATTTTTAAGAAAAGCATATAATAATTTTATTTATACTTATAAATGTTTACATAAAAACTCAGAATGACATAACATAATTTAAGAAATTCGAGATAGATATTTTAGAATGGTGGCCCTTACGTTTCCTTAAATTTTGGCTGACCAACGAGAAAGACACACATAAATAAATGAATTCAATATTGAACGCTTTTACACTTTTAATAGCCATAAATGTAAAAAAAAATGATTTTTCGACGTACATCATCAATTTTAACATCCTTCGGAATGTACCCTCGAGGAAGAGATATTGAAACTTTCCAGCTCAATTTTCGGACTTAATAAAAAAATTCCCTTGTACCCTAGTGATTTCAAGCCAAATGCCTTGGGATCATTCTAAATCACACTAGGAAAATATATGCAATGTTTCTTTGAAGTTGAAGAATATTTACGAAATTATAATGGGTTACATTTTCTATAGTATGAAGTGTTCATACTTTTTTACTTGCCTAATTTCAAACCAAAGCAATCGGAGAGTACTATAAATCACTGGTAGATATAGTGGAGGATCGAAAGGTTCCTGGGCCAATCCCAAGTCACGCGAGTTTATGATTAACAACATCGTGTCGATGGATGTCTCCAGAGTCCTCCCATTTGTACGTACATTCTCATTTTACCTGTTACTTGATAATTGTTTGCATTCGTTAATCATCTGTCTTCTTTGCCTGAAGAGCATGATGTGAGATGTGAAACTAAAAATGCCATTTCATTTTATTTCGAAGCCAAGCAATGGAGCTGGTTGGGAGAGCTGATAAAATTGTATGCTATATTACATCAAAATTTAATACAAAAATTATCGTGCAAAATTGTTCTCTTATTGTGGTTATAGGGTTACAAATTGTAAATAATTTAGTCTCAACTGTATTTCGAACATTATTGATGACTGGTTTGGGTTACACGCAGAAGGATTGATTATTAAAGCTATCTGAAAACGCAAGCAAAGTTTCCTCAAAATCGTACTACTTAATTTATTTAAGGAACTTTTTAATGGTTATATTTGAAGAACTACTCGAGTTTACAATAAGGAATCGATCCCAACATGGCGATCACAAAGAGTATGTACATTTGTCATACATATAATATAGAAATTTTCAAGCTATAAGTACGTCGCGGAATATCGGGACGTACAAAGGGCATCATGAAGGGAATGTGGGAATATTTTTGTGCAATATTTATGGTCCTTTTTGCGAGATAATCACCAATCAGATCCCATTGAATTTCAGGGGAAATTACTTGAGAATTTCTATCGCCTTTAAAGTTTCTATTGTGAGCTTTAATGTCCTGGGACAAGTGTCTGTCCTGAGAGACGTCCAAAGGACGTTTTTTTATTTCTTGGCCACCTGTTACAAGAAAAGAACATTCCTAGTTAGAATAGGCAGAAGTGGAGTTTGGGAATGGCCAATGGGACAACCACCCTAGGTCCCGCGTCCTGAGCTTGTTTAGAAGTAGTATTTTAACACTCGGCAATTTTTACCAGTACTCTGGCGCCGCGAGGTCATTATTGGTAGGCCCCGTGCGCACCAAACGCCACCTCTGACAATAGGCTTACATAACTTCAAGCTTTTTAAATATTAAGACACATAACAAACCAAAAAAGAGATATACTTAAATTTAAAAATTAGAAATAAATATGCAATTACTAGTACAAAGATGAGGAACAGAAATAAAAGACACGGTATGTCTGTTGTGATTACATCAATAAGATATGCAAATATACAAATAGTACCTTATAAAGGCTATGAACCCAGTCTCTCACCACACAAATGAAATGAAATAAATAGAATATTACCAGAATACAAATATCCTAAATGTCAACTTTAAATCACACGTACAAATGATTTAACAATGATTGAAATACCGGTACTCTTTTATTCAAAAACATTACAATCATAGTCGAGTTAGAATTTAAAATCTCTCATAATCATTGAACTGAGTAAGATATAGCAAAATCTAAGTCCACATGATATTCCATAGAGAGATGGCGTGAGTCAATGAAAATCTTATCCATGACCCACTGACCCACCACCCACCATGACCCACGACCTATCATGTCTCACCACCTACGGTGACCCACTCTGATCACAACCCATCATGACTCACTGTGACTCATCACCTTCCAAAACCCATCGTCATCAACTCTGACCCATGATCTCCGCCCTCCTCTCCACTGACTAAAGAGTTTATACTTGCAATAAACCAAGGCTGTGAAATTATTACTAATCAGAGTTTGAATTTCTACGAGCAATCGCTTAAGTACCGCTCTGTTACAATACCGGTGTATCTGACCTTTACGATATAAAATGGTAAAGTGTTTATCATGGACCCTATTACAATGAGTTTCAATTTCATTATGATAAATAACTATTTTCTTGTTTGATTACAGATACTTTTCATTGGAAAATAGGATGAAATTTGAAAGTCTTAAATCGAGGTAAAATACACCAACATAAAAATAATGTAAAATTCGTCTGTGTCTCGAAAACCAAGAAGTAAGTCCTTTTGCTATTATTACGATTACAAATATCAACATCAAAAAGTGCCCGAAGTTCCTTTTTTTTTACTTAAATATACTTATCTCAGGTAAGTAAATAGAAATGAATGAAAAAGGAAGAAAAATAGAGCCCTTGAAAAAAAAAAGGTTGACGAATTCAGCAGTGTTCAGAAGTTGCTGTTTACAATGCATTGATCACAGTAGGTCGGTGGACAGTAGTGGCTCGGTGGGTCAGAGTTGGTCATAGGGGGTTAGTCGGTCAGAATATGTCTCTGTGGGTAGTGGGTTGAAGTGGGTCACATCCTGTTGACCCACTTGACTCAGTGACCCACTTCATCTCTGCTTCCATGTACACTCATGTCCGAAATTATTGTCGCATGTCTATAAATATGTTGTTGTAGCAATATAATTTGATTACGAATTCGCCCGGTATTACTTATAATGTTAGTATGTGTATAATAGGAAAAGACGCATATGGGCAAATTTCATGTCAGAAGAGTAGTTAATAAGAACAGTAAAACGGAAATAAAACTTTCTTGTCCATTTAGCAACGTTTTGTTTTACTCATTCTAATTTTCGTATTTATAATTATTTTCCTATGAAATTTACCACAAATATACATTTTCCGATTATGCACATAGTATTAGTATTAAAAGTACCCTGCAAAATCATTATCAAATTATATTCTTACACGAAGACAGGTATAGATATGCAACAATCATTTTGGACATGAGTGTACATATTGTAATATGTGGGAACTTGGTGACAAAGGGGGGGGGGGGCGAAAATGAAAAACTATCATAACAAGTAGATAGGCAAAACGAATATATGCAAGCTCAAATGGTAGAAACTTGGTTACACTCTAAATAACTATTTTTTAATATTTATATTCAGATTTCTACTTTAAATGGCGTTTACCCTTTACAATAATAAAACCATCATAAAAAATAACTTTAAAAGAAATAGAAGAAAAACAAATTATTTTTATTTTTTGGAAAAGTTTTCTATATTGTTTCAAACAACTAAGTTCCAGCACACAGTATTTTTTTATTATTCCTGACCTATTTAACTAAAAATAAAATAGAATTCCCTGAAGAACAAGAGTGAAAAAGAAGAGAAAACATTTTTTTCTTCTCTCCAACTAACATCAATACATTTGCCTGACTAATATTTAAGTTTAACTCGACAGAAATATCTGTATTCACATTTTTTTTCACAAGAGTTTTAGCGATTCGTGTAAATCTCACATCGTAATATATAATCATTGAGTTCGACGAAGAATAAAAAAATAAGTCTTCAGCAATTTGTTGTTTTATGACGTTACGAATTTTATTCTGTTCTTTTGAACAAAATTAATGTTATTTTAGAAAGGAATAACCACTTCCCATGTCGTTGGCAACTGCATACATAGTTCCCATCTTGCCGTCACAAGTGATAGAACATTTTCGCTATGTTCAGATTAGAGTACTGATGCATAGTGACTCCACTGTCAATTAATAGCTAGTACATAGCTGCAATTTAGGGAAGAAAGCGAGCACATGCCCCGGGCGCGTGGATAGAGGGGCAGTTAAAAGGGCTACATATTTTACTGTCAGTGCTTGATATTTGACATCTAACAATTTCATTATTTCAAGCCAAAAATAAATGATGAATTTAATATAGAATCTAATATCATTTATTACAAATATAATATTGGATTCTTTTCTGGTCTGATCATAGACATTATGCACCGTGGTAAAAAAAAAAAAAAAAAGTCATTCTACAAAGACATTCTTGTAGGCTCTCACCCCCCCCCCTTATGCAAATACAAATATTACTATACAAATACAAATACAAATATTATGTACAACGGGAGCACTTATTTAGAACATACTGTAATGTCTGTAAAATTATTACTAAATACACACTGAGTGCTCACTGAATTGCGACCACGCGTCCACACAAGAAAGTGTGGCCAGCAGCCAAGCTGATTACATGATCAGCCAGACTGGTAGTATTGCAGAGAAAGAACACACTCGAGGCTACATGTTGACAGACAGCTCATACTAAATAGAAGATGGGCAGGATTATCTACATTTTAACAGGGCATGATTGTGGTGCCCAAGCAATAGGTGCGTCAATAACCCAGACAGCGACATTTGTCAGATGCGCCCGTTCCTGTGTAGTGAACGCGTACAAGGAGTGGGAAGAAAGTGGGATAACGGTCTCCAAGAGACAGCACTACACGGGAGTACGGAAGTTCAAAACGTGGGACGAGCTTCGCGTCAGACAACTAAATGATCCACCAGTGTCCGGAAATTACGTGAACAATACAATAGTACAATAATAGTGAATGCACAACACCCATATCCCACGTAACTATACGGCGTACATTGCCAAGCATGGAATTCTACAGATGATCCACTCGTTACCCACTCGTTTACCCACTTCCGACTTCATCGCGCTTGGATACAGGAATATACTAATTGGATCATAGGTGATTGAATGATTGGAAAAAAGGTGTGTTGGTCCGATAAATCACGGTTTGTGCTACTCCTCTATGACGGACTCCTAAATCACCGGATCTTAATCCTATAAAAGATTTATTGGGTGTTGCGGAACGAGCTCTTCGCACCATGACTCCTGCACCAACATCTGTGGGCTCATTGAGAGATGCTATCAAGAATCTTTGGTGTCAGGTCTCCGTGTAAATACATATATCAGCAACTACTAGAATCCATGCCACAACGTGTCAGGCTGTCTTCTGAGCAAAAGTGGACCAACAAAGTATTGGATAGGTGAGCGAAATTCAGTAATCACTCAGTGTATTAATGATAACTTTTTAATGTTGGAACTTTTCTTTATTTGTACTGGTTTCTTATTTTCAAACTAAAGCTAATGTATAGCATTATTCCTAAAGCTTTCGAAACACATGGCGAATGTAATATATTTCTGTGATAATATAAGTGCATAAAGATCTAATATTAGTTTTATTTAAAATGAGATTTATAATGTAAAGTATAACTAAGTAGCACTTCTCTTGTGAACTGTCAGTGAAGGGGGAAGTATCTCGAGTTTCATCCGAATGACACAAGCGGACCTAAGCAAGCAAAAGGTTATTTATGAGATAAATGTTACCATTGTTACAATTTTGTATTTGTATTTTGACAAAAAGCAGAGGCAGAGTGTACACCACCTAAAGAAGTTCGTTTAAAAATCATTTATATTTATTTTAGCATTGTATTCTAAGAAGGGATTAGTATTTTCCATCCTGAACATTATACTAACCCGCTAAATCTCCAACTAATCTTAATAACTTTATAAGTAGTATATCCAGGAAGGGTGGTATATATAATTACCCCTATAGGTCCAGATCTTCAGATCACTTCTATTAACGAATAGTATTCCTAACTATTTACCCTGTCCATTCTGGCCAACATTTAAGGGATTTATTAAGTAGCTCTTCAAATTTTGTGTCTCCCGGACAGGAAGGAGTTTTTTGTACACCAAATTGCTGATTTAGTTTAAAACACATTTCTTTCAAAAAAAATCCTACATAATTAAGTTAGAATCAAATGCAAGTTTGAACAGCAGGAATTGTAGGGTTTCATCTGTTGAATTATTGAATTCTTTAGAAAATCTGTTGTTACTAATAGGAGCTAGGAGCCAAGGAAGGTGGTAACTTGTGGATTAGGTGCCATAGCGTGTCTGTGATATAATACATTTATATAAGATTGTATTTCTTATAGGTCATCACACGTGGGAATAACGAAGATTACTTACTGTTTGCAAATAATACTCAAAAATTTAATTCATTTGTAATAAACAAATAAAATTTATTGTACTGGCTGTGTCAGGAATAACAAACAATTTACAGAACTCTTTAACGAAAAGCAGACCAATGTGTAACAACTATCAACTATAATCCTGTAGCCAAACGGAAATTTTCAGTCCTGAACCTTCACACGCTTGAAATAGCTTGGGCCTATTTCGATTGAAATATACATTCTAAGGGGAAAAGGTTCACATAAACTTTTCCATGAGAAAATTGAGCATTCAGCTAGCTACTTAGTTTTTTTTAAAAAAAAATACAAGCTAATAATAATTTTATTTTTAAAATTATTAACATTAAAGAAAATTTGGTTAGAAACAGTCTATCTTTGACAGTTTTAGAGCTAACATAAATGATAGTTACTTCATATTCAAATATTTGCTAGTACACACAAAAACACATGATTGTCAAAAATATCAATTTTATATTGTAATGATTTTGGTAGAGTCAATAATGGTCCGAGATTTTTATCCCTTCACCAATTTATTATAAAATTTGATAAATACAATACGTCTTTGATTACAAAGATAATAATGCTGTTTCCTTGTTAATGTTCAAGTAGATGAGAATGGGTGTTTTGCACGGTGCCACTTCTCTCAAGGCAGTCTCCAAGGCACCTGCCGGTTCGATGGGTTTGGAAGGATAGCCCCCTCAGCTCAAGGCAGCTTCGCAAGGCTTTGTTGTTGAAAGGACCCCTAGTCCAGTGCGACCTCGGGAAGGATGGGTGTCCCCTAGTCCAGTGCGACCTCAGGGCGGTGTAGGTGATTTGATCAGCTGGACGACTGATGCTGGGTCCCTCGGTGTTCCTCCTTTTATTTGTCCTCCTCGGGTCCTTTCGTGAGGTCCGTCTGCTTTCGGCGTTCCTCGGTGTCCTTCCGCGTTGGCTTGCTGTCTGCTATGTTGTTTATAAATAATAGCACGTGTCTGTTGTGATGTGGGGATCCTTGCAACATTTTTCGTGTCCAAGTGGTTAATATGAGAGCTCTCTGTTTTCTCAGCGCTGAGTTCGATTCCCAATGGGGAGGTGCTCGTATTGACCAAAAATTGTTCAGATGCCGCTTTAAGACAACTGATCCCATATGATGCAGATCCGGTGCTGAAAAGAGACGTTAAACCATTGTCAGTTAATTAATAATATTAAAATTAAAATTCATTGTATAAATGTTATTGACTGTATAAATTGTTTCTAACGGCACAATATGCTTTCTTTCTTTCTTTTTTTTAGTTTGTGCGTCCCTGAAAGCAATGAACACCATATCTTGATTATCTGAGTTACTTTATTATTTTTATTACTATTATGTGGATCTTGATTTAGTTAAGCGGTTATTTAAACTAATCAATAAGTTCACACACAGTGTATGCTCTCACATTTTTTCTTTCATCTCTGTAATGACAAAATAGAACAGAGAAAAGCATACAAACTGTAATATACACATTTTGTTTTCTCCTACCCTTTTTCCTTTCTGACGGCCCTTGCGTACTCAAATGACGTATTGAGCAACGAAGCAAGAGAATTTAGAACGAACCAACAGCTTGTTTTAGTGCCTAATAATCACGGATGTTACACGCCTCAATAATCGAAAAAATTCTTTCCCCCTTCTCTACCTATATATAATACTACTGTATTCTCCCCCTTTCGTATCATTTTGTTCAGCACAGAGTTTCATGCTTGTTCCATTCGAACCATGATTCTGAAATCCTGCTAGCTAACCTTTCTGCCCTTCCATTAATGCAACCCACTCATACCCCCACCGAAAATATTCAAAAGTCTATTTAACATTACACACATACGGATGCCTTATACACACATATATATATTCACATTATATTCTATCCACGGAGCAAGTAATGTGATTTTCTTTTTATACGCTTCGAATGAATGAGTGGGCTAGATTCAATTGAAAAATGACACGCTACGCTACATATAGTTACGGGGAAAATAAGTGTCGAATTGTTTTAAACTGACAATGATAGAAATAGCTGTTACACGGCTAGTTGTTTTCGGTAGTACTATTTGGTTTTGAACCAAATTGAATTTTCCTTCATATTTGATACGAAAATAAAGGAAAGTAGAATTGCAGAAATGCAAGGATTCCAAATGAAATGAGATGGACGTGTTCCAAATTACAGAATAATAAGGCATACTAGTATTTCAAGGTAAATTGCCATGATCGTAATTGAAATACGTGTATGGACAAAATTTTCAGTTACATTTGCTTCTCCTTTCTCATTAGTACAATTCCACTGCTGATAATATAAGATACTGTTAAAACACGATATCTTCCGTTAATGATTTCACTAAGTATTACTATTAGTTTTATCACACTATTGTTAATGAGAGATACCTATGAATACTCTCTCTTCAATCTAAAATTTTAGTAATCATATTATTATTAGTTTCAGCGCATTAATTTATATAGCTGATAATGTGAGATACTTTTAAATACTATCTCTTCTCTTAATGATTTCCGTACAGTTAACTATTTAAATGAAATCTTTCAGTTTTACGTCACATGTTTATGCCTTGTAAGCTACTATATAAAGCAGATGGTAATGATGAGAATGAATGAAAATGTGGAATGAAGAAAGTGGAAGGAAATGAGAGGACCCCGAAAACCTCACTCACATGATGTTTGTTTGCCACAAAACTCACTTGAGCGCAAGCTGCTATCGAATCAGGAACCCCAAGCATCAGAGGTATATGTCCTTCGACTATGCCGTTGCGGCTCCTTGATTTCAGCAGACATTATTATTTCCATCACAACTTCATTCTGTCTATACGTTTATAACATTGTAATGAAAGAAGGTGATATTGTAATATTGTATGGAGGGAATACCATGTTTTTGTAATGAAAGAATATCGATCAGTGGACCATTGATCGCAAATAATAATAACAATAATAATAATAATAATAATAATCATATTAAACCCAGTAGACTTTTAACCCACTATTTCGAAATAAGACCTTCCAAACTATTGTAACACATAATATTCTTACATTGAGTTCACTTTTAACGTTACTATTTGAATTTTTAAGTACGTTTAACATTTTTCTTATTTACCGCTTAAACTTAAAACTGGTATGAAAAAATTCAACGGAACATTTTAGTTCTTATAACCGTTTTCTTAGTCTTCAGAGCATAGCCGCGCGACGTAACATAGAAAATATGCGTTTTAGTTGGTACAAACGCTGAGGATTATAAGTGTTCTCAAGAACATTCTTCTTGCACAAGAACGATGCATCTCGTAAGGGCAATAGTGAAATTTTCATTCAGTTTTGAGCTTAGATACTAACCAACAACTAAGAACTTCTTGAAAATATTATCTGTTTTAAACTTTTTTTCTTTTTTAAGCACCAATACAAAATATCGTGTTGAATAACTTTAAGTTATGTATTCAAATAAAAATACGTAATTTATACTACATAATTTATACGGTTTTCCCAACATTGTTAGGGTCGCCAAGTCTAGGAGGCTTAAGTGGGCGGGTCATGTAGCTAGAATGGAAGAAAGTAGAAACCCTTTCAAAGTCTTGACTGGAAGACCAATCGGAAAACGACCATTAGGAAGACCTAGGCGCAGATGGGAGGATAATATTAAGATGGATCTCGCAGAGATTGGAATACGTACAAAGTAGAAACTGGATGCAGTTAGCTAAGGATAGAAGTCAGTGGAGAGCTTTTATGAACGCGGTATTGAACCTCCGGGTTCCATAGGCCATAGAGTTAGTTTAGTTAGATTTTTTCAAATAAAAATAAAAAAAATCACAAAAATTAAAAACTAATAGCCTTACTAAAGCTCTGAAACCTTTCAAAAAATGGCATATCCTACAAAATTCTAGGCCAAATAAGAGTATACAGCAAACGGTGGTTAGTTCTCCGTTTAGTATAGCGTTACTAATATACTTTTAATAAAAACGTGAGAAATAAATTATTTTCATGAAGGAAGTTAGGTGTTGCATGGTATTGTGATATAATTTTAAAATATTTGATGTGTATTTAAATAAATGTATACCACTGTAAAAATAATTTTAAGGAATGCTTCCTGGCAAACAGGTAATTTTCACTTTCCAGAAAGCAAAGATTGAAAAGAATATTGAAAGCGAAAAACGAAAACAGATTTAAGCTAACAGCAACTGGTGAAAGCACAACAAGAATACATAAACGGGACACAAGATAACAAAGGGGTGAGAAAAGTGACTAAAAGCTCGTTCGGATTAGAATTGTCCTCAAAGGACTCGTATTAGTTTAATCAGTAGTCAACAACGATGGTGGAAAAAGTTTTTTTCCCCTTTTTCATTAATTCTTTAAGTTAAAACCCTTGATTTTTATTATAAAAAGAAACCAATAGACATGTGTAAGGAGGTCTCCCTCCGTGCAGCTTGTTTTATTCATATTCATTATGTTAATGTTCTAATTTTTATGTAAACTTATACAAAAGAAAATAGAAAATGCATTTAACTCTTTTCACCGGGAGATATAAGCTATTCAAGTTATTGAACAGTTATCTTTCATCACTAACTTGAATATCTAAATACAGTAGGTAGTCTA
This sequence comes from Thermobia domestica, assembly GCF_964235325.1. Lineage (NCBI taxonomy): Eukaryota > Metazoa > Arthropoda > Insecta > Zygentoma > Lepismatidae > Thermobia > Thermobia domestica. The sequence goes on from NC_137458.1 coordinate 134,355,298, forward strand.
AAATCCGAACTAATTGGGACCACAGGTAGTCGGGCTTTTCAAATTGTTCGGATTTTCGAAAATGACCAAGAAAATGCCATTTAGGCTTAAATATACTGTACGGTATGCTCTTTTATCCATACAGTGGTTATACAGTACATACAGTAATTGCAACACCGTACGTAAGGCTACTTACATTTAATGTTTCTGAATAACCTGCTCGTATACTAAATTGCATTGTTCTTGTGACTCACACTTAAAACTTAAATTGTAGAGCCTAAGGAAAATTAAAAATATGTATGACAATTACATATGAATGAACTATTGTAAAAACACTGACTTCACAGAACACCGACGGACAACCCTATTGCTTATTTATTTCTAGCGCTAAGATAAAATGTAAAAAGCTAGGGACCGCGTTAGGATTTTTGACATTTCTGAATTTTGACGTTCGGATTATCGACGTCCTACTGTATTAATTTATATTTCGAAAATGTGAAATTTAAAATTACAAAATTTAACACTTTATCTATTTTATAGTTACGAAATAGTGTTCATAGTACATGTAACGCCAAGATTCAATAGTTCAGCAGGACTACACACTGTCCACATTAACCCTCTCATGCATACTGGCCTCATATGAGAACATATATTTAACAAATCCTTCCTTATCCAATTAAAAGTAGAATTTTCTGTAAATTCACGAGTGCCTTGTAGAAAAACAGGAAAGCATAGGTGAGAAGTCACATCGCGGCTGCACCTCTCGTTGTGGTGATGTAGTTGATGGAATATGTGGAAACGCGATTGAACGTGTGTTGAGCATATGCTCGTAAATTATATTTTTTTCCAGTGATTGGAATCATTTTCTCAGGTAAATATTTTTTTTTTTAGTTTGCTGCTTTGGTGTAACTTTATGAGATTGTGTTGTTATTTTGAACAAACGTATTATATAAAGCGAGAAAAGACGTGTCCTCAAATGACGACGTTATGCAGCTGTTGTTTCAAACTTTTCTGGTTGTCATTATATTGATTACGCAAATATTGCATATTGTATGTTTTATTTACAGTCTTTATGATTCGAAACTGTAAACATTCGTAACATCAAACGATGTAAGGTCAAAATTATATGTGTCTGTGTATTTTAAAATTTCTTTTTTCATTTAATTGAGATCACATTGCGAAATGAAATGTATACAACTATTACTTTACAAAGTTGACCTGTTACCATATATAAATCCGTAACTCAATTTTTGAATAAATATGAAAGTAGGTCCGTCGATAACGCTTCTGACTACAAGATTAAATTGTGCTCAAGGGCAGTTCAAATATTACACGTAATCATAAATTTGGCTATTTTTGAGCAGCTCCCCCTTCCATAAAAGGTAATCAAACATGAGACCCTCTAATAATAACAATATTTTCAACCATAATATTTTTTTAATATCACTGAAAAGATAGGGATATCACTAAGTTGGACTAGAACCTCAATCGATTGATTGATTAGGAAGGAATAGGAACATCAGCATCAAGGCCGTGTGTCCCCATCACCATTATCACGGCTACTCCAATACGAACTGCAATAATAAAATTCAAGGAAATGTTAAAACGAATAAATCAGAAAGCGCTGCGAAAGGAAGAAGAACATTGAAAAATTAAAGATAAAAGAATAAATGTTTAGAATAAAATAGATAAAGATAACAATAAATATAGAAACAAGCAATAAAAGTAGAACGAAAGATAAAAAAAATATAGCAGCAATAAAAGAAATAACAGACTAAAATCGCTCAGAAAACGTGAGCAACCTCAGATCCATGAATACATTGAAGTACCCAGCAAATAACACGAACGTCATCTCCCAACACACTGGTAAGCGTACAAGGCAGTCCGTGATGCTCTATGAGATATGAGTATTCAGGACATTCAACAAGAATGTGCTGAATACTTAGGGGAACACTATACTCCTCTGAATACGGACGATTCAAACAACGCAGCAAATATCTGTATGTCAGATGAGAGTATCCGATATGCAGACGCGCGAGGAATACTTCATCTCGACGACTAGAGCGAGAGCACGTATGCTACTCTCCTACGGTGGCTTAACTAGGGGAAGTTTATTTCCAACTACCTGGTCCTAATTCAAAAATTCAAAAGATGAATATGTGGATTTGCTTGAGTTCAAAACTCGTATGGCTATGAGACTTATTTACAAAGGAAATGCCATCACACCTGCAAGACTTACTGTTAAGGAAGACCCAGCAGTGAGACTTCGCTACCTCCACTAAAGAAGAAAGCAATCCTGACCGTACCCAGGAAGAAAAAGTTTGATGGAGGAGGCCATTACTCAAAGAAAGGTGACTGAAAATGTGCAAATAGTTGTCCTGATCTGAGGTGTAAAAAAAAGACACGATATATCTCTGGCAGGTATGACGTAACATTGTGTCCAGAGTGCTTTAATAAAGTGTTTCATACAATTCAAGAAATAATAGTTTTCATCGTTTCGTGGGTTAATACAATCTTTTGTTGTAGGCCTATCATTTTCATTATTTTGTTGCTCAAAAAAATACAGATTTATGTTAACTTTTTGAAGCCCCATAAAACAATACGGGTTATGTTATTGTACTGTATTGATATTCCGAATATTCTATTTCAGTGTATTGGCTTTCCAAGGTATATCTTAACTGATTTGCAACAGATTCCCCCCCCCCTTTATGTAGTTTTCGTACAATGTTTCACAATTATGTGTTTATTATGTGTCACTAATAAATTCATCCTTTGAAGAAAAAATATTGTTACCTTTATTGCATTGCGTCCTCATATGAGGACACGACATATCTCGCTTATCAAACTACAATTTTTTTTCAAATATCTATTTTAAGGAATCTACTTGATCAGAAAATCAAACCCCAAAAAATTTTTATAACTTTTTCATAATTTATGCATGAGAGGATGAATTATTAAATTTAAAATGATCTTAATGGATATGTGCACAACCTAAAGGACACTGATGAAACGTTTTAAGCTAAAACAGAGAAAGTGGTTTTGTATTATCAATTTATCTAGATTATGAACACGCAAATGTGAACAAAAGCATAGAGTTGTTATACTTAGATAGTTGATAATAGTTAAATTTAGGTTTTTTGCAGCTAGTACAGTATTTGGATATGGGCATATTTGGATATAACAATTTGGTATGCTTTTCAATGGCTCTAATGAACATACATTAAATATAATTTATAATTCACCTTCTTTCTCTACAATATAAAACTGCTTTGTATAATTTCTGCTGTATTTCGAGGTAGTCGCGCATCCCTTCCTCAGACTAACACTGTTGTGCTATTTACATACTTCTTTTCCTCTTCAACCGTTAATCCTTAAAATTGTTATCTTCTTGTTAACTTAGAAAACTATATAGATTTAAGACTGCAAAAGAAAATTACGTTTATACGATCTATGAGAATAAGCGAGTCAGCTTGCGAGACATTGGTTTATATTTTACGATGTATTTTACAAAACCTTTCACTTGCACAAAAATGCTGTTATGATTTTAAAAAGAACGTGATAAGACAATAACTAATAAATAGCTAAATACAGTTCTGAAGTCAAAACTAAACAATAGCTATGTAGAATGAAAATCTAAACAGACGCTATGCTATTTTCAATTAAGCTGTTTAAGTGCATAGTTTCCAATCTCATATTACAATAAAGGACTTATGAATTACCTTTGTTCTTACCTTTATGAAACTTGTTACAACGCCATCCCACGTTTTACTTAAGGTATCTTCTATCTTGTTTCATCCGCTTTCTTAACACTAACATAAAACACTTCGAACATACTTATTTCAATAATTGACGAAGATCGATGCAAAACCCAGACTTACTGTATCTTATGCATTGACTTGTTTTTATATTTAGAAAGTTCAGACATAGCAACACTTTCATCTTTAGCGTATCTTCCTTTATTCTCTTACCAATATTTCTTCTCGTTACACCAAAAAAAAAAAAAATAAATAATCCATACTCAGATTTCACCTCACAAACATCACGTACTTGCCTAATTGGAGTCCAAGCTATGTAATATTTTTATAGTTCGTGAAAGGTCTTTCAGAATATTTTTATCTTAAAATGGAAAATAAAGGGATTATTTTTATTAAATACCTTCTTTCACTCAATTTATATTTCAATTTGACAAATTTAATTATTATTTATAGGATCATTATTGAAAGAAACTATTAGTAAGTTCGAAGATGCGTTAGCCTTAACACATCTTCAAACTCACTCATACTGTCTTTTAAGAATGATCCTATAAATAATAATTAAATTTAGCAAATTTGAAAATACTAGCCGTGGAACTCGAACCAGGTTTAAAAACCGGGGTATCCGTAGCTTGGGAGAAAAATTAGCTAGTCACTTAGGTTTTCTATCCCAATTGAGTGCACTGTTGTAGTTTCTTCCTATTCTTCTCAGACTCTCATTTTTGCTTAATATCGCGAACTTCTTATATACGATTGAAGTACTTATCTCTCTGAGGTTCAAGGAACCAATCGTCGAGTATTTTTTTCAAAGCCTCCATGGAGGCTGACACACGTAATTGATACTAACTGTTGACGGACCTTGAAAAGTCTATTGGCTTAGCGATTTATTGTGATACTTTCCTCTTTGAAGGCTAACTTTTTGTGTTTTTGTGCTTACTTCTGGGAGGAAAAAACACCTTAATCAACTATAAACAATGAACACTGCTTTAAAAGCATACCATTTACAGAGAACGTCACTACCCTACTTTGTGGTAAGATGTAGGGTACGTCATCATCTTAAACTCTAGCTATAAAGGTGGCTTCTCAGAAGAAACCAATCAAATCCAAAAACAAAGCAAAACAATCCAAGATTCTCGGTATTCGGGACAAAATAATAAAATCAAAGTACCAACAAGATTTTATACTGCCTTTAGGCTAAAAGAAAAAAAGATAATAAATGCTGCAGCGGAGCTGAAATTGAGAACACCCACACTTAAACAGTCAATCGCTTAGCAACCATCCACGTCAAACCAAACTGAAGAGATGGATTTCACTTTAGTGGGAACACTAAAGCGACGTAGGTCTTTCTTAGCAAACCTCAGCAAGGCAGAGCAACTCTCTAATGCCTCTCAGAATATCCGCCTCTTCCAATCAGCAACAAGTTCGGTGTTTTGTCATCAGCACAAACAGATAAGCTGACGTCAGCAATAATACTTCCCCACTAAAGCAGCCACCCAGTTTCAAACCGCATCCGATTTTCATATACGAAATTACAAACACATATATCTTTAACAATACCTTGTCACGAACATTGAAGGAGCCTCAATAGCCCAGCACAATAAGGAGCACATTCGAATTCAAGCGGCCAACAAAGATAATTATAATTCTATCGAAACCTATTGCAAACAAACGAAGACTGAGTACGCCAGAGGCGTTGCAAAAGAAGAAAAGAAAAAAGAAAAAGAATGACCTATTGAGGTAGTTGTCCGAAAATTATCTATTGACACTGAATTAGATGATCTGAAAGAACTTTTTCGACTGGCCTACAAACCAATAAGCGTCCACCAAATGTCCCCAAAAGCAAGACGGATGACAAGAAAGTAATGATGCCACTGTTCTTGGTTACTTTGCAAAGAACTGCAGCTGTCAAAGAGATATATGCAATTAATAACTTGCTACATTATAAAGGCATAATCGAACCTTACAATCCACCTTCAGTGCTGCAATGTTATAGGTGTCAACGCTTGGAGCATTCACTAGAGACCTGCCAAGCCCACCCGCGGTGTCTCAAATGTGGCCAATTACATTTCACCTAGTCCTGCGGTAAATCAGACTCATCCACACCCGCCACTTGCTAAAAATGTCAGGGAGATCACCCGGCAAATTAATGTGGCTGTTCAGTATTTAAAACTTACTTTGAACCACTCAAATTGCCGGCGCAGCAGCCGAAGAAACACCCAGATACAACCAAAAAGTTTCCACACACCATCAGCAGAGAAATGTTCCATCACCCATTACTGTTAATATCCAACATATGACTACAGATAATGAAGACGCTGAAGCTCCCACTTTTTTCCCACACCCAGGCAGCTACTGCCCTCCAACAAGGAACCCATAAAGAAGACCTGGACTTAAACATCGTTCCTCAAATCCTCAAGAGCTTACCTTCCGCAAAATAATAATACATATTAAACATGGTATTACAAATTTCCGACAAGCAGCAGACTCAGCTTCCAAGGCTGCTGTAGTAAGAGAAACACAAGAGGAAATAGCTGACGATGTCTGTTTCTAAATCCAGTGTATTACATCACATACTTATGCATGCTACATGGAATGCAGATGGCCTTGAGGGGCAGAAACATATGCTTATTAGATTTCAAATACAACATAGAGTCGATTTCATGTTGATACAAGAAACGCACGTTACTGTTCGAGTCACAACTTGGCGCCTACCCAATTACATTTTGTACAGACAGGATAGAGTGGGCAGACAGAAAGGAGGAGTACTACTTATAATCAAAAAGACATTCACATTAAGGTCGCTCACAATACCCCGTCTACTTACTTTGGATACACTTGCTGTTGAGCTTATAACTGTAGGAGTTCCATTAATATTGGTCACTGGGTACAGGTCCACGGCCACACAACTACACTCCACAGACCTCGATATACTAACTTGGGGTCAAAAGTCATCTTAGCTGGAGTTCATAATGGTAAACATGGAGAATGGCACGTCAGTCACTCCAAACGACGGTGGAGAAACGTTGCAACAATATCTACTAACGTCCAACTTCATCATCAGTGCGTACGATCTCCAATCTTCCTTCTTGTTCTTAATACCCAGTAGCAGTCCCACACAGAGCTTCCCCAGAAAGAAAAGGGAAAAATTAAACACTTTTATCTGGAAGAAAATACAAGAATAGTACTTTATAACTAAAGGGATTTGAATGTAATTAATTGTTTTCAAGGTAATGGCTGTGAGACACGTTACTACGGAGCTTATAGATTAGTTGTGCTTGATTATTTATTTATTTATTTCATAAGGACAACACCACAGGCTTAGTGCCCAGTTATAGTGTCGTATACAGAATTATTTAACATACACTATTATACATACACAAATATACGTTATCTAATTATACATAAGTTATTGCATGATAATTCTTTTGAGCTTGTTCTCTGACATACTAAACACATCTATTACATGAAATATAATCATTTCATTATATGAAGCACACATTCTCCACAGAGACTTATGTAATATTTTTGTTCTTGCTTTTCTACAATAGATTGTCCCAACGTTTGCTGTTCTAGTCTTACCTGTTGGGACACGTAATAATACTTCTGAAACTAATTCTGGACAATCAATTTTACCATTTAATAATTTATGTAAGAACAACAAATCAAAAACACATCTCCTTTCTGCTAATGTTTGAAAATTAAAATTTCTTACCAAATCTTCATAGGAGACGTACTTTGGATAGAAACCGGTTTTCTTGTATGCAAGCATTTTTAAGAATTTAAATTGATATTTTCTATTGCATCAGTGTATTTAGTGACATTTGGTGTCCAAACGGTACAACAGTATTCTAATTTTGACCTCACATATGAAAAATATAACCTTATAAATGTTGATTGTTTGCAGAAATCCTGTCCTATCCTATAAATTAGACCTAGGTTTCTATATGCACTACTCGTTATCATGTCAGTGTGTTGAGTAAAGGTTAATTTGCTATCAAATATAACTCCTAGATCTTTGATAGTATTTGGGGTAGACAAGGAAGTGCCACTTATTGTATACGTAAAGTTAATTTGATTTTCTTTCCTCGTGAAAGATACAGATTTACATTTGGATACATTCAGGACTAATTTATTCTTATCACACCACATTTGAATACTCTCTAGATCTTGTTGAAGTGTCACGCAGTCATCAATTGAACTTACTTTGGAGTATAATTTGAGATCGTCGGCAAAAAGAAGAATTTGAGAAGTTTTAATACATAGAGGAATATCATTAATAACAAGAAGAAATAACAGAGGACCTAGATTAGATCCTTGAGGGACTCCTGATAGAGTATTAAAATTTTCAGTAACAAATCCTTTATATGAAACATTGTTTTCGGTTATGCAAATATGATACAAGATACTCCATTGCTTGTTTCGAAAAATTCAGAGATGCTACTTTCAGTAGCAAGACATCATTATCAACGACGTCAAATGCCTTGCTAAAATCAGTATAAATGACATCTACTTGACCGTCTCTATCTAATTCTGTTACTATAAAATGTTAAAATTGATAAGTTTGTCGAAGTAGACCTATTACGTAAGAAGCCGTGTTGATAAGGTTCTACATGATTTAAAATTCGCGCATACAATATACTTTCAAGTATTTTTGCTAAGGGCGATAGAATAGCAATTGGCCTGAAATTTTCTATTTCTCTCTTGTTTCCAGATTTTGGTAATGGACAGACTAAACTTTGTTTCCATTTATCTGGGAAAGTGTTTGTTCTAATAGAAATATTAAATGTCGTGCGAAGTGGATATTTAAATATATCACTGCAACCTTTCACAACATAAGGGGGAATATTATTAGGACCACAAGATGCTTTTGGTTTCAACGCTTGTATAGCATTTTCTATTTCTTCGAGTTTTATTTCATCTAATTGAAAGTTGTCTAGAACTTCTAGTTTATATTACATTCGGTTCGGTTAGCGAGAAAAAGTCAACGTTGTATGTGGCGGGTACATTGTTATACACTGAATGGAAATAATGTGCAAATGTCTGTGCTATTTCGCTGACATGTTGATATCATGACCATTGTATGTAAGGGAGTTTGATGACAAATGCTGTGTTTTGCTTTAATAAAGCTCCAGGTCTGGCTTGGATCTTTCTCGATAGAGCATTGTGAGTTTAAAATAAAAGTTTTGTAGGCTAATTTTATGTCAGATTTTATTTCTTTACGACGCAGTCTCTCAAATTGATTGCGATGATAAAGTATATTTGTTGATCCCTTTTTCCACTTGTTATGGTGGTATGTCTCGGATTTTATTTTCTTAATTATATTATAAGTAAACCAACATGGATAACTTCTGTTGATATGTCTTTTAGGTGGAACACATATAGAAAATATGTTGTTAATCATTTGATAAAAGTTTGTTAATGCTATATTTACATCATCCGATTGCGAAAGGCAATCCCAGTTTACTTTAGAGAGTTTTATGTACATCTTTTGGGAATCTGCTTTTCTAAAATTAAAACCGGGTTCCTTAATTTCTTTCTTAGATTTCTGCAGGTGTTGAAATGGGAAAGAGATAGGTAAGGCCGGGTGATGCCTGTTTTCATTAGTAACAAGAGAACACTCTTTTATTACGGAAACGTCATTAAGATTTGAGAGTACTAAGTCTAAGGTTCGGCCATTATTATTTTCAATGTCATTATGGGAAATTAAGTCATACAGGCTTAAGTCATTCTAGACTTTAGAAGAAACAAAGGCTAGAATACCATCAGAAAAGGAAATATGCAAAGGCATTTTTATTGTAAATTCTCATATTTGTATAGTTGACTCTTAAAGGTGAAATAAAGTTGTAGATCAAGTGAGTGAGAATACACTTACACCATAAGAGAAGTTTTATATGAAAACTTCTAATGAATTTTGCATACTTTTCACATTGACTTGTCTGAAAGTTCTGTCGGGCAAAATAGAATAACTTTGGAGCATGTATCGATAACAACTTAAATTTTGGAGACAACTCAAACTTGATATGTGTAATTTAGACAATTCGTTATCTGTGTTCGAGCCATACTTATTTATAAATTACGATATTCGAGTATTTTACGAGTTTTTCGAGTATGCTACGTAGGGCAATGAAGTTATTCTTTATGCAGTTACTAACAACGAATTACTTCTTTCTTCTTTTACAAGTCCAAAAACTTAAAATACACTAAGACAGTATCATCACGATTGCCATCACAAAACGCCACACATTGTATTAGCTATACGCCGAAAACATATATACGTACATGTAAAAACACATTTATACAATACATTAGTGCAGAATCTTCTAGTATATCTCATTTAAAAATTATTATTCTGATTAAAAGTGCAGCAAGTCGAATGTTTCCACATTTTCTTCTTTCATTTGCAGCTTTCTATCATTGATTACCAAACTGTATTTTTTTTAAAAAAAATAACTTTCACAATTAGTATTCCTTATAGGAAGCCATATTGCCGACAGGCACAAGTTACTTAAGTTTAAATTTGTCTCCCCTTTGGAAAATTATACTTTTTATTTCTGTATTTTAACAACTGAAATTGACGTTTTTAACAATTCGCAATTTGTTGCGTTTTGCGGCACATTCCGCTCAAAATGTCAGTTATCACATTTTGTCGCGACTTCAAAATACCTATTTCCTTACTCAATCTGACGTAGTTCGTTGGAAAACCAACTCTCGGCTTTGTCGAAAAACTTTCGCGATTTCGCAACTTGCGAAAAACTCCTGCCCCTACCCATATCCCACGCAACTATATGGCATACACTGGCACGCATGGAGTTCTACAGAAGATGATCCATTCGTCACCCTCTCCTTACTTAGGACAGGGCAAGGTCATTAACATAAAATGTAAGGCATGGTAGCACAATGGTAGAGGGCGTATCTCTGGTGCGTGGGGTTCTGGTTAGATCTCCTATCAAGTAAGTTTGCACTGAATAACATTGTGTTCGTTGGGTTTTCTCGTGGTACTCCCGTTTCCCCTCACATTCTCATTCCACCAATTCTTCCACCTACATTCACTTGTTTTAATCATCCGTCACCTATACTCTAAAGGCCATATTCGTGGGACGTTAAACTGAAAGATTTCATTAATATAGAAACAAAATAACAGATATAGGGTCAAAGATGTTTCCTTGAGGGACGCCATTAGTGATGTGTAGCAGTGAAGAGAAAATGTCTAATACAGATACATGTTGTTAAGAGCCCATGTAGAAATTTTGGATTTATTTCAAAATATGATGGAGAACCATAAGTTTAATGATCACTTTTATGGAAAATTATTGTATGTGAATCGGTTCAAAATCCTTTTAAAAATATTATTTATTTTCTATCTATTAAAAACATTAAGTGATCAGTGACATCTGCAAGAACAACATGACAATTTGATATTTCTGAAAATATGACGAAAATGAACCAATGGAATTGAATTTCGTAAAATAAGTTGACACTTCATCAGCAACAATATTTTTAATTATATTTTATTATAGTGATAGGCTTGATGAATATTAGAGAACTAATATATTTAATGAATAATTCCCTTTCTGTAGTTCACTGTTTGGCTAATTGTTTTTTTTTTTTTTAATTAGAACTTATATTATTTGAAAGCTTTGTGACATATTAAAGATCGCTGAGGTAAATTGATCATTTTGCTAGCTTTCTAGCTTACTGGTTCTGATATCAAGTGGGTTTAACATGTTCCTTAATGTTGTTGGGATTGTCTGAGTTTCTTGCTAACCCTTGAACGAATTTCATTTCAAGGTTTTCATTCAGTTTCCTACATGGTAAACACCTTTTGTCCATCTCACACATTTACAAGGAAAGATAAAATGAAGTGTTTCGGTTTAACGTCCCACGTTATACCTCTTAGGCTAAGGGACATGATGATTAAAGCACGTGAATGATGATGGAATAATTAGTGGAATGATAAAGTGGGAGGAAACGGAAGTATCACGAAAAAATCTCACGGATACGATGTTGTCCACCACAAATTTACTTGGTTGGAGTCGAATCAGGGATCCCACGCACTAGAGGTAAGAACTCTACCACTGACCCACCGTTCTCATATTTACAAGGTATACACTATATATATCCTGTAGATCTTTCTAGTTTTTCAGATAAAACCAATCATCATACACATTTTGTGCAAACTTAGTAATAATGATGAGCTTCATGTTAGGGAAAGTATGACAAAAGACCCCGCTCAGGGCGTATGGAAATCCGGTTTCCTTTAAATTGGCTGATATTGCAGTATGTAATGTGTTTTAGTCCCGTGATGAAAAGCCTCAATGGGCACGAAGCTCGAAAAACCCACGTTTTTGAGATATCCGCTGATTATTATCGTCACTTGAAGGTATACGCTCCATCGTAAGCTAAAAATAATAATTAGATCTACAGTTTATTTATTAAGTATGAACGAGTCTCACTAGGGTATACTACGGTGTATTACATATTTTTGAAATTTTATATTTAAACAGTAAATACGTAAACAGTAAATTAGTAAATAGATCTTTTAGAATATTACCAAATTATATTTTAATATCAAAATTTGAAGATCAGGTATGTTGAGTATGGGTGCATAAATCATCTTGAAAGTAACGTTGGTTGTTACATGAAAATTAGACGTTAGTATTGGTAACTTTTTGTTACAAACAAAGAAATATGAAATTATTTTTAAATGATATCTACTTGAATATGATCATTTATCCTTAAGTAATACTTAAAAGTGTCTTTCCTTACTTCAACTTCCTTTATACAATTCCTTACTGTAGTACCGTAACATTCTGAAACATGACTATTTAGAAAAAGTGCATAGAAGTTGCTAAGTAATTTTTGAACTGCTTATTATAAATACCATAATTCTCAAGATAAGGTGTTTGAAAACATAATGTCCCAAAGTCTTCATAGTTCTGAAAGGGGACACTTTTCGACCAACATTTATTAGTTTTTTTTTTTTTTAACTGATATCAGGAATCACTTATCGAAGACTGTACATATAGTTTAGTACATATAGTTTTTAAAAAGCAGCTAGTTAGCATAATTGTTTTATCCAAGTTTTTATGTTGGTCTAATTATAACATGTATTTGGGCTTGCAATAAATTTTCATTGGTTCGTAAAAAGTGCACAAATTTGAAGCGAAAAATACAGTAACGTAGTTAGTCATTGATGTTAACATACACGCTCAAGAACACACACACAATATATATATATATATATATATATATATATATATATATATATATATAGTAGGAAGTCGAAAATACGAACTAATTGGGACCACAGGTAGTTCGGATTCTCAAATTGTTCGGATTTTCGAAAATGTCCAAGAAAATGCCAATTAGGCTTAAATATAATGTATGGTACGCGCTTGTATCGATACAGTGGTTATACAGTACATACAGTAATTACAATACCGTACGTAAGGCTACTTACTTTTAATGTTTCTGAAGAACCTGCTCGTATTACATTTTATAACATATTCTAAAATAGATTTTTCCGACTAAAATGGTAATTATTAATATTTTATACCACTGTTCAAATAATAATAATCGCATGAGGAGAGAACATGGTAATTGAGCAATTGTTTCAAAGTACTATTATAATTAAGTATAATGGAAAATGAATTATTGAAAACGCTTTTAAACATTTCCAAGCCACAGCACATATTGTTTTAAGCCGTTCATTATTTCAATAATCACGCAGTCCTCTAGATTATACTCGTACAGGCAACTCTTATTAGCAAAATAAGCAGCTTATAAAAAATATTCTCATTAAATAATTCTGTTAAAACTGTCACTTGGCTTTTCGTTGGCTTATTGATTGTGAATATGGTAGATATTCTAAAGTAATAAACCCTAGAATTTGAAAGTCCGTCTTCTGGAAAATTAGCTGAAAGAGAAATAGGTCCAACAAGAACTTCCACTTTGGCTACATTTAAGGTGAGACAGAGATATAGATATACATTGGCAGCAGGTATGTAGTGGAAACATGAAAATTCAAAACAGAAACATACCAGTATAATATAATTACACGTATGGTAAATATTCGTTAACATGTAAGCATAACGAGTATTCGTGTCGCGCATACACCACGCAAAAGAGTTTCGTCGTATAGCGCGATATTTCCCAGTTAATACTAAAACCAAAAGTGTTTGTAGAATTTCACCAATTCCGTTTTTAGTAGAGATATTACAATAGGGATGGAATCTATTCTTAGGACTTTTAGTTGTTTACCAAAAAAACTGTTTCTTGCTATATGTTATAGTTTTTACTCTATGACGATCGCAGTTATAACTAGAAGTGGTTGATTTCTGCCACTTCCGATTTGAATAGAGAGTTAATAGATAAGATAATACCTTTCATAGAACGCTAAATCGATTCGAAAAGTAATACGTTTCTCGTTATCCCTTATCGTTGTTTGCTCTATGTAGATCAATATTGAGGCTAGAAGTTGTTCTGGATTTCTATTATTTCCGTTCTTAGCAGAGAATTAAGGAAACCATATTCAAGAAAAGAAATTAAATTTCGACTAAAAGCAAGGAATAAGAGTTATCTTTTAGTTTAAAATATTTTGTCGTCGCGAATTCTTTCGAGGAGTTTGAAGCTTAAAATATACAAAACGATAATTATGCCTGTTTTTCTCTGTGGTTGCGAAACATGGTCGCTTACTCTGAGGGAAGAACGTAGACTGAAAATATTTCAAAAAAGATCCCAAGACAGATATTCGGACAGAAGAAGAACGAGAATGCTGAATGGGAACGGGAACTTCATAACGAGATACTATTTAATTTATACGGTTTACCAAGCATTTTTAGGGTCATCAAATCTAGGAGGCTCAATTGGACAGGTCATGTAGCCAGGATGGAAGAAAGTAAGAACGCTTTCAAAGTTTTAACTAGAAATCCAATCGGGAAACGATCACTAGGAAGACCTAGGTGCAGATCGGAGGACAATATTAAAATAGATCTCACAGAAATAGGAATATAGTAGAAACTGGATCCAGTTGGCTAAGGATAGAGGTCAATGTAGAGCTTCTGTGAACGCGACAATTGAATCTCCGGGTTTCATAGGCCATAGAGTTAGGTAAGATTATACATTAAATGTATCCTTAGAACTTTTAATCGATTACAAGAACACGCTTTTCATTATCTATACGGTTTTTGCTCTATAGCGCTCACACTAAAATCGGAAATGTTTGTATTTCTAACTCTTCTGGTTCGAATACCACTTTCATCCAGTAACTTGGTTCCAAACTTTGACCTCTTTACTTTCTGTGCGAAGGTTGATGGCGATTCATAAAGTAGAACTTGAGATTTTAAGTCTTCCAGATGGACAGACACCCGGACATACAGGGTAAATATATAATGAAGTTTTGGTAAACCAAACTCTTTAAAAAAATCATATACCGTAAAAATAATAACTAAAGCATGTTTTTGTCACATACCTATTAAATTTTATGTTCAGTTTATGTTAAATCTACATTTTAGTTTTAGTTCGTAAATGTTGGTGATATAACTAGTCTTTATTGCCTAACTAAATGACATCACAAAAACCCAATCGTAAGAAGACTAAAAATAGCACGACCTTATAAACAAGGACTAATGAAGACAATATGTGCATATTTAGACTCTTTTTCTATGCCGTACTGACGCACTATCATAATACAGAATGATGGTAAATGCAGAGTAACATAACAGTATGTAGGTAAACAGCCATGCATAAAAGCTGCAAAGCATATAAAGACATGAAATGTTAGACGGCCTTCCTTTTATTCCGACCGGACACAATGCAAGTGCGTGATGGTAGGTCATGACTGTTGCTGAAAGTCACATAAATCCTCATTTTAACGAGGGAACTCAGAATTAAATTGCGTATCTTCGTATGTATTATATACGTATATATATATATATATTGTGTATATATATGTGTGTATATATATGTGTGTATATATATATGTACGTTCCTTAGTGTTTAATTTGTCGCCTGATGTGTTAGAAGGAGTGAAGTATGTGTTGTGTGTGTGTGTTTAATTCTATGTGAAAGTAGGAAAAAAGAAAAAAACGATATCTATTCAAACACGAAACATGCGTGAATAATCTATCATACTAATGTAGTATTGATCTGTATTACTACAATATTAAACGAGTTGGTTTCATTTGACATTGGGAAGCTACGGTGGACTTCTCACTTTCAAAGAGTATTGTTCACGAAACGAAATGAAAAATAATAAGAGACCTCGTCTCGTTAATTTTGAAGAAGTCTCGTTTCCTCTCAAAAATTTTCTCGTTGGTAGTTTTGAAAACAAAATGCATGTCCTGATTTTTTTTCGTCTTAATTTCGTCTAGAAGTTATTACAAGCCTTCTGCTACTCACTTCTTAAGAAATGAACTTCTTTAAGTTTTACCCCGTAAGGAAAAACGGAAAGAAAGTTTAAATTAGTTTTTTTTACCTGAAAACTAAGATTAGAAGAAATAGAGTTAATCAGTTTGTATATCCATAGGATCAACAAATCTTTGTCAGATGAAGATCCCGAATTCTCTATGTCCTTGTACAGATATTGCCTATCACGTTACTTAATGTTGCACGGTCATTTTCGGTTACAGACAATAGTCAAAAAACAATAGTCAAAAACTACAGACAATAGTCAAAAACTACAGACAATAGTCATGCTAGAAAACCTTGAAGAAATATTTTTTTAAAAATACTCCTAGTAGTGTACTGTGGAAATTCAATTCTGCGTATAGTAAACATTGTTAAAAGTGAATTTGAAATGAATAATATGTTTCATAAGTGCATATTATTTTAGCAGCTGAAATGTCTCATTCTTGGTACAGGGAGTATAGGTTTATGGATAATATTTGAATTACCTTCTCCCTTATGATGCATATTTCAATGAAATTGTAATAATAAGATACCCTACTGTTAACATAAATTTTGAATTACACTATTTCCGCAGAATACACTCTTTAATCAAATTGATATGGTTTAAAATCCAGCTTGAAGTGGTTACGATGTTCCAGAAGTCATTTCAAATAGATCAGCCGTTTACCCGAGCCCGAAAACTGTGAATTCTACACTACACTAATCTCAGTCATTGTTACATTTTCTCACCCCCTACGCCCTCTGCCAATGGAGCTGAACTTGAACTTAAGCGGCAATGGAGGCGTTACTATTCATTTCAGCGACCCCGAAAGCTAAGAATCGGGATACTTTTACGCATAACCTCTTTCAACTTTCACCCCTTGGAGTGTTTTACTCCAACAGTATTTTTCTGGATACTAAGTCATATATGTACCAAGTTCGGTTAAAATTACCCCAGCCATGCCAGAGTTATGCTGGAATATACATCCAAATATAAGCCTTGTAAATTCCTAATTCAGTTGACATTCTCGTCCTTGCGTAAACTTAAGCTTAAATGCCAACGGTATGGTCACCCAACATCTTAGCGGCTACGAAAATTATGGTTTCGGCACTAATTTCGGTCATTTGAGATATTTTATTATTGCGAGGTTAACTTGAATCAGGAAGTGTGACTGTTAATCTCAGCGACACCGAAGATTATGGATTTGACACTAACATCGGTCGTTTTCGATTATATTTATATTACCCTTTCCTACTCCCTTATGGATGCTAATGTGTACTAAATGTGGACTTAAATGGCATCAGAAGTGTCTATATTCACCTCAATGACTTAGTATGGATTCGATACTAATATAGGTCATTTATTACTATATTTACACGTTCCCTGCTCCTCACGCTCCCTCGGCATTTGAAATTTGACTTAAAGAGCATCGGACTGTTTCCAAGCAACTTAGGAACCTCAAAAACTATGAATTCGACACTAGTAACGGTTGTTTTATTATTATTATTATTATTCATGTCATTATTTTCCCCAGAGGTGCTAATGTGAGCTGAGCTCAGACTTAGGCAGCATTGGGGTATTACTATTCATCTGAACGATCTCAAATGCTATTGATTCAAGACTAATATCGTTTTCAATCATTTTATATATCACGAACTTCTCACTCCTCCCTAAGTATGCTAGGAGAATCTTACTCACATTTGACTTAAAGTACATCGGAACTGTCACCAATCAACTTAGGGACCCGGAAAACTAAGTATTTGAAACGTATATCGGTCATTATGCCACTATTCCTTCTTCAGGGTTGCTAATGGTGGCTTAAATTGGACATCTCAGGAACCCCAAAAACTATAAATTCAATACTAATATCTCTCGTTTTTGATTATTTTTATATGTCACAATTTTACCTAGGTTTGCTAATGTGGTCACCATTCACTGTGCCACCATTTTTCCCGCAAGGGTTTTAATGGTAGCTGAACTTGCACATATCAGCGATCCCGAAAATTATGGATTCGACACTAAATTGGTCGTTTTGAATCATTTTATGTCACCTCTTCCATTACCCGTAGGTGTGCTAGCAGGGTTTTAACTCAACATTATTGCAACCAATATGTACTAAGATTGGTTAAAATTTCTCAAGGAATTCCAGTTATATGCTGAAACATACATACATACATACATACATACATTTATGGATAGATAAACATAAAGTATACACTAGAAAGTTGGAAAGTATGCACCATAAAACATATATAGTGCATAGTTTCCAACTTTTATCTATATATTTTCCACTTCTGTTTTCAAGTATTTTGGTGCATATAAATCCGGGCTTTACTGATCACAATCCTTGTAAGTGAAATAATTTTATAATAAACTGATCCTCTCCTCATCGAGAATCGAAGCCGGAAGCTTGTAAACTAAAATGTACGCGCTCTAACCAATAGACTAGAGAGGAGAACATAAATTAGTGATTAGGTTGGCCGTATTGGAGTAGCGTCCCGTTCACCATCGAGGCTATGTATGGCGTGGACCTACTGCTTAATATGGAATCCAAACTACTATAATGCGTTTAAATGTGAAAGCACTCCCACCGGAAATTAAACCATGCATCAAACGTATGTGGACTATCCATAAATCAGAGATTTAGAATTAATGTGGATGCTAGCATTTGGATTATTTGTCCCCGTTTCAAGATATTAAAATTACTCTTTTTAGTTAGAAATCATAAAACTTCAGCTGTCTAGAGCCCTGTGATTGCGGCTTCTAGTCTAAAATATCTGACAAGTGATACTGATCACAGAAGAATCGACATACCTATGAATCTCTATTTTTACTATTGCACTTACCGGACCTATACATTGAATTCCATTTCTTATTTTTCCTTGCAGTATTGTGGTTTATGTGAATAGTGGATCTATATTTTAAAAGTAATTTAGGTAATGACTCCATCGATGATCAAATCCAGAACTAGTGGCCCCGCGTAGCATAGTCACTAACGCTCTCACCTTTGGTGCGAGCGGTTCCGGGTTCGATTCCCGGTGGGGACACTCGATAGAAAAAATGTAAAAGCTTTTTCAGATCAGCCATCCTGTGTGAGGTTTTCCTCAGTTTTCCTCATTCACGCCAGGTAAATACTGGGATGATACCTAACATACAGGTACCAGGTCGCTTCCTATCTTTCTTCCCTTTCCTAGGATAGTGTGATCGCCGAGAGATGTAATCCCTCATACATGGCGGGCTTTCGGTATGACCACCGATACCGAAAGCCCAGAAATCTAAAATCTTAATGCTAATCCAATCCAGAAGTAGGCCTATATACCCCATATAACATACACGGTTAATTTCTTAGACACAATACTTTTAGATATCGTTTAATCGTTATTGATATCTTTAATCAATATAGTTGTACTTTTGTTTTTTAATCCACCCAAGTGTCTTCTAAAAACGAATTTATGCAACAGTGTGCACGAATTTTCTATTTACTGCTCTAAATTTGAGAAAAAGGAGAGAGAATGATAAACTTCAAGGCAAAACAAGGGAAGCTCCTTTTAAATACATTTTTTATTTAGCTGTTATTGTTGTAAGGATCTGAGTCTTGAATTAATCTAGCATGATTTCCTTGTACGAATAATCAATTGATCTGTCATGATAGGATCAACGTAAACAAAGGTTTGGTACTTATAACCTGCACCCTTTTGAGCAACTACTTCTCTCAATTGAATATGAATTTCTCTCTCTCTCTCTCTCTCTCTCTCTCTCGATATATATATATATATATATATATATTTGGTCTAGGAATTAATTCGTGCGGTTTTACAAAAGATGGCGTAACTAGCTTATTGTTCCATAGTTTCGTTGATCCAAACATGCGTTGAAAACTACTGTCATGGAGCATCTTGTTTAGTATATGTCAGTTGCTTGAAGCGGAAACAACAACATTTCTTCTTCAACTGAAAATGGCGCATTTTGTGCCTGATAAAGTGTTTTTGCGGGGAGTTATTCTTCATTGCTTTAACATGAAGAAAAGTGCTACCGCAAGTCATCATATTTTAGTGGAAGTGTTTGGTGACCATGCTCTAGCTGAGCGAACGTGGCAGAAGTGGTTTGCACGGTTTAAAGGTGGTGATTTCAGCTTGGAAGACCAAAAGCAATTTGGACAGCCAAAAGAATTTGAAGATGAAGAATTGAGAGCATTGCTTGATCAGGATTCGTGTCAAACGCAGGACGAACTTGCAGAAGCATTTGGAGTTGAGAAAACAACAGTTTCCAAACGTCTCAAAGCCATAGGAATGATTCAAAAGATGTCTTATTGGGTTTCACATGAATTGAAAAGAAAGACGTTGAAAGAAGAAAAACCGTTTGCGAATTGCTGCTTCAAAGACAGAAAAGGAAGGGATTTTTGCATCGAATTGTAACTGGTGATGAGAAGTGGATTCATTACGAGAATCCTAAACGAAAAAAGGCCTGGGTGAAGCAAGGTGAACCATGTCCTTCACAACCGAAACGAGATATTCATTGTGCAAAGGTTATGCTGTATATATGGTGGGATTTGAAACGTGTGGTGTACTATGAACTTCTGAAACTTGGTGAAACTATTAATGGACACCGCTATCGACAACAATTAATGCGTTTGAAGCAAGCTCTGGCCTGAAAACGACCAGAATGGAATAACAGGCATAATAAACTTATTTATCAAGATGATAACGCTCGACCACATGTCGCAAAACCGGTCAAAACCTATTTGGAAAATGTCGGATAGAAAGTGTTACTCCACCCGCGATATTCACCAGACACTGCTCCGTCTGACTACTACTTGATCGATTGCATGAATAACGATTTGATTGGACAGCGGTTCACTTCTTCAGAAAATATCGAGAAATGGATCTTTGATTAGATTGCGTCAAAAGATGAGGAATTCTTTCGACACGGAATCCGTAAATTGCCTGAAAGATGGGAGAAAGTAGTGGCTAGCGATGGACAATATTTTTGTTAACGTATTTATTTACTTTGTTTTTGAAATAAAGCTTCAATTTTTATTAAAAACCGCACGAATTAATTCCTAGACCAAATATATATATATATATATATATATATATATATATATATATATATATATATATATATATATATATATATATAACTACTGTCTCTATGAAAAGCTTTCCGCACATATTGTATGCCGTTTTTGAGGATTGTTATAAATCCAGCTGCTGAAATATTATTTGAAAAGGGGGTCAACAGAATTATACGGATTAGTGACATAATCTCCATTCAGAAACGAGGAACTACAGACTCATTGAATTACGTACAACGGGTATACTGAATACAACAATTAAGGATAAAAATAGCACATATCCGCTTCATTTAGTGCCTGAATAAAATATTTATCCATCAAACTTTAAAAAAAATATACAAATGTACCCCATTTTACGTGGCAATATTTGGATAAAATTAAGATTTCTTTGGGTTAGTTAGACAAAAAAGCATACGTTCATATGTTCATTGAATTTAATTTACTTTTGTGAATAAGAAGAAAAAGATCCTCTATGGAAATTCTACTTGAAAAGATTCCTACGTAATTTAAAATTGTCGTATTATATATATATGCAATGGCGTATTTACGATTTTGTTTCGGGGGGTTAAGCTCGAAAGCCCCTTAAATACTCCAGGTACCCTTGCATGATATATATATATATATATATATATATATATATATATATATATATATATATATATATAATCACGAAGTTTCATACAGCACAAGGCCAATTGGCTGAAACTGAACATACATCAACATTGAAAACACAAATATAAAAAGAAAAACGAAAAGTAAAATCAAATATAAATAAAAGAAAGTTCACCTCTAAATTTACAATATTTTCTTCAGTTGATTTCTAAAGTTTCGTTCAGTAATAAAAATGTTGGAACCTGTTGAAACTGTGTTATAATCTTGCGCTAGTCTGTGAAACAAGGATTGCTTAACATTTGATAACCTAGAAGTCTCGTAAGTTAGCAAATTTAGAGAGGAACACGAAGGTTAATCTGCGACAATAAGAATTCAGAACCAACTTTACCATTGATGATCTTATATAGATAAAGTTAATCAATTGCGCGACGTCATTTGTCATAGGTACATGAGTTCATGAAAGACAATAATTCTTGTCTTGAATGAACACGTAACTCGGGAGTTCTAAATCTAACTATGGCAAGAAAGATGATTAAAACTGAGTCAATGCGAGATAGATTAGTAGATACAGCCATATTCCATGTAGGTAAATAATATGTAATGATCGGGGAAATAAAGAAAAGGAGTATAGTGTAGTTTGTGTTAATATAACTTCTATTGTCAATCAATAGAACATCTATAACTATCCCTTCGTTCTGTTAATCTTTTATCAGAAAAGCCAATGAAGATAAGTTTACCCTTAGGAACGAGAATCGAACCCCAATTACGTCACCAGCTTTGGCACTGGTGGTAAACTGGACCATGTCCATGGATTCTGTCAACAAAAAAAAAATGACAGCAAAAAGAAATCAAACCATTAATTTCTTAATCATTCAGCCCCCTCTTGTTCTCCAGTTACAAACCATTTCGGCCACAGAAAATAGAGTAAGACAATTTAATTTACCACGAATGAAATAGTATCATTAAAGATAACAACCCGTGTAACAACCATTTCTCGCATTGTCCATCAAAAATAATTCGACACTTATTCTCTTACTACATGCGGCTTATCGTGTCATTTTTCAATTGAATCTGGATTCGTCCATTCATTGGAAACGCATTAAAAGAAAATCTGATTATTTGCTCTGTGGACAGAATATGCATGTATATACGGGGGGCGAGAGAGAGAGAGAGTCCTATATATGCGTTATTGAGACATGAATATGTTAGCTGGTAGAATGATATTGTCATGCATATATACCCATAAGAGGTGGTAGGATTTTGGTAGTATGAGTGGTGGATTTGGATTATTGGTTGAATTCCAAAAGCTTGTGTGTGAAAGCCCCCATGGTTGGTTACGACTTCCAACAGGGGATATATACATATATGAGTATGTATGTAGGTTAGTTGTGGGAGTACTGTTTGGTAAAGAAGGGGATTGGATAATGGAGTAGGGGTAATTCTAGGTAGTTTGGTGGAGGGAAGAATTTCCGATTATTGAGGCGTGTTAACATTCGTGATTATTAGGCATTCAAACAACGGTTAGGTCATTCAGAATTCTCTCTCTCTAAATGTGGTGTATGTGTGTGTGTATTGAAATCAAGGTCCTATTTCCCGACCTCTATGCCATACTTTCTCAATACTGTCAAACTCAATAACAGCAATAAGAACTTTTAAGTATCTTATTGTTGCGGTGTTTCATATTACTATGAAATTACTACAATTTTAGTAGTAACAAACATTAATATATGATATTTTTAAGGAACATTAATCTTATAAATTAAATTATACATTGTAATTAACTGATCACAAAAATAAGTCTTAATATAAGACACACAGTAATCTATAGGTTTCGTTAGGCTAAACAAAATAATATTAGTGTCTGTGAATTTCCATATGAATTCTTCAAGAAAATAGTTTTGCTTGTAAACTCAAACATTGATGCAATATAATAGCCATATTGACAAGTGTATATTTCCAATATATACGGACTACTTACGTTCATTACGTAAATCCGCATGTTTACACACGTTTATCCGTGTGCTACATACATAACTCAGTTCTTCAGCTTAGATGCTACATCATGCTCCAGCAGTATATTTGACATCGACAGCAGTATATTTGAGCTTCCGCTGGGAATCGAAGCCAGGTCTTCCATGCCAAAGATGCGTATGCTAACCACTTAGCAACGAAGCAGCTCGCAGAGGAAGAAAGAGAGAGAAACACTGTGTAAAAGTTTACTTCCCAACTTGAAATATTAGAAAATTTTCCGATTCCCGAAAGCTAATTGCAAAATGATAATTTGTTGCTGATTAACTTTCCTCTACAGAAATTCAATTTTGTAGCTCTATGCGCAGTTAAATATAGTGGAAAATTTTCCACCTAACATCACTATACATAATATCCAAGATTGTCCGGATTATGAAAAGTTTTTATTTCACTTTTTTCTACATCGTGATGAAAATTTTCCGATCTATGAAAATTCCTTTCACTTGTTTCTACAGAGCAATAAAATTTTCCGATTCACAAAAAGTTGTTTTACTATTTGCTTCAAATTGATAAAAATTTTCCGACTCATAAAAAGTTCTTCAATTTTTCCATATAAGACAGAAAATATTTCGATTCATGAAATATTGTTTAACTTGTACATATATATATATATATATATATATATATATATATATATATATATATATATATATATATATATATATATAGTTTGCATATGCATAATGTGGATAGGTGTGTATATATTGAGAGTTTGTTTCTTGAAGGATGATATCATCTAAAGAAATTACAATCATTGTTCGCATGACCATTAACGTTGTCAATGTATCTTACAACACTAAATTTAAATTTTGGATGAGTGCTCGAAGGCGGAAAATTAATATTTGAGTGAAACCGAAACTTTTTTGTACATATGCAATGCTTGTGTGTGTGTGTGTGTGTGTGTGTGTGTGTGTGTGTGTGTGTGTGTGTGTGTGTGTGTGTGTGTGTGTGCTTATTGCAATTCTTACCTCTGTCATACTGCTCGTGTGCAAATAGTTAATATAATATATGAAATAAAAACTAGAATTAGGGCAGGAAGAAAATATGTTTTCATCCCGAATCCATCTGTCAAGTTCTGTTTATAAGTATCAGTTAAGTCAGTCAATAAGAAATATTTTAATAAAGCGTCGCAGTGGTTACTTCCTATGTATACAGTGAAACCTCTCTAAAGTGGACAGCCGTGGGGAATCTAAAATTGTCCGCTATAGAGAGGTGTCCGCCTTAGAGAGGTTTCATTATTTTCTAACGTACATTAATAAACAAGGTAATATGCAATTAGGAAAAATATTTTTGCATGAATCGCGCATTTATGAATATTACCAAAATGTTACTGTACCTGCATTATCTGGCGCCATCCAATTGGAGGCACAACCTTAATAAGATGGTATAGTTCTCTGCACTTTACATTTATCACTACTTACTACGTTTTCGGTGTGTTGCTTTAATTTGTGAGTTAATTGCAGTCCAATAATAACTTTTTTTAAAGACAATATGCGTACCCGTGGTCAAAAATACCAAACTTTTCTGGTTGGTTAGAGATTCCAGCGGGACAATAGAATGATGTGTCGTTCCAAACAGTGGGCAACTGTCAATCACTTTTGTTTCTGAAGCAGGTTGGGTGGGAGTGGAATGCAAGCAAAGGATATAAGGGTGTTGTGAAACAGAGACCCTTCCTCTGGGTTGCTGAACAGACAGTTGAGGAGGCAAAATGTTGTCACACTCACATGTTCTTCCTTGGTGACACACGTATGAATTACTAAAAGTGTATTTTTACTCCACTTTCCAACTTGTTTCTAGAGAAAGGTCCGTAATACGGAGGTAAATAATACCTATAAAAGACAAGAAAGACTGTCCGTATCCGTACTAGAGAGCGTCCGCTTTAGAGAGGTTTGCCAATATGTTTTTTTCCAATTACAGTGTTTGGGGATTACAAAATATGTCCGTTATGGGAAGTGTCCGCTCTATAGAGGTGTCCGTTAGTAGAGGTTTCACTGTAGTACTACGGGAGACGATTTAGATTGTATTCACTTCCGGAAAGGGACGAAACCTATTTCCCTTCGAAATATCGCTCCAAATCAACTATATTTCATTATTTTTCATCCCTACATTACATAGGCCAGGACACTAAAATACGATATTTTACTGTACATACGATATACACAGTGATGAAAATTTTCTCAAAAATTTTCCGATTCATAAAAACATACTCCATTTATTCCTACATCGTTGTTTAGCCGTGATGTGAGGTGGAAAATTTTTTTCTACATTTTTCCGGAAAATTTTCGATTCTTATATCAGTGAAAAAACTTTTCCTAATCCGGACAATTTTGGATATTATGTATAGTGATGTTTGGTGGAAAATTTTCCACTATATTTAACTGCAGATTTAGCTATAAGATTCAATTCCTGTAGAGAAAAGTTAGACAGCAACAAATTATCATTTTCCAATTAGCTTTCGGAAACCAGAAAATTTTCTAATATTTCAGGTTGGGAAGTAAAATATACAGTATTTCTCTCTCTCTCTGCGTGTGTGTGTGTGTGTGTGTGTGTGTGTGTGTGTGTGTGTGTGTGTGTGTGTGTGTGTGTGTAAAGTGCAGCGAACATACATCGAGTTCGTAGAGAAGAAATCTGTTTATATATATATATATATATAAGAAATCTTATATATATAAGAAATCTGTTTTTTATTTTGTAAATTAAAATGAAACTACTTGTTCCTTTTAGAACGCAGCGCTAATAGTGCAGTTTTTTATGTTTCTATTATTGTTTTATTGAAAAAACTACTACACAAATCAGCTTCCTTATTAGTTACATTTCACTTTCTCTTCTGAATTAATATATGCATAAATAAATGTTTATTTCCAGAAAATGGTCAGTATTTGCTTTCATGAGTTACTTAACTCGAATTTTGGGTAGTCAAAAATTTACAGTAGGCACTTTATATTATATCTACTTATTTATAAATGTTGGGGTATGTAAATCTATAAAAGTAGTAAAACTATGAGAAAACCGTCTTATGCGTATTAAACTGACGAAATCTAATATTGTAAGATCAAAGATGGATTCTGAGAGAAGAACGCATTGAAGTTTTTGAAACATTCTTCAAATGAAGAATCGTTAGATTTTCACTTCATGAAACTTTTTAAGAAAATATTTATTACTAATAAATTTTGCGGCTAAACAACGATGTAGGAATAAGTGGAGTATGTTTTTATGAACCGGAAAATATTCATGACTTTTAATAAATTGACATTTTAAATAATAGAATGGGATATTTGCACTCTAGGAACTTCCTGTATGTTCTCTGCACTTTGCACGCACACACACACACACACACACACACTCACATACATACACATACAGAGAGAGAGAGAGAAGAGCTGAATTGAGTTGATTTTGAGTTTAACGTCCCTTTCAGCAGCGAGACTATATAAGACGGGACCAACTAATTAACGTGGAATCTGAACTTCATGATCTTCCGCTAGGAATCGAAGCCAGGTCTTCCATGCCAAAGATGCGTATGCTAACCACTTAGCAACGAAGCAGCTCGCAGAGGAAGAAAGAGAGAGAAACACTGTGTAAAAGTTACTTCCCAACTTGAAATATTAGAAAATTTTCCGATTCCCGAAAGCTAATTGCAAAATAATAATTTGTTGCTGACTAACTTTCCTCTACAGAAATTCAATTTTGTAGCTCTATGCGCAGTTAAATATAGTGGAAAATTTTCCACCTAACATCACTATACATAATATCCAAAATTGTCCGGATTATGAAAAGTTTTTATTTCACTTTTTTCTACATCGTGATGAAAATTTTCCGATCTATGAAAATTCCTTTCACTTGTTTCTACAGAGCAATAAAACTTTCCGATTCACAATAAGTTGTTTTACTATTTGCTTCAAATTGATAAAAATTTTCCGACTCATAAAAAGTTCTTCAATTTTTCCATATAAGACAGAAAATATTTCGATTCATGAAATATTGTTTAACTTGTTCCTACATAGTACTGAAATTGTCTGAGCCATGAAAATGTTCAGATTCTTTAAACGATTTTTCACTTTTTAACATTTCTATACATGAATTCAACCAATTTTATGATTGCTGAGGAATTGTTACTTAATTACTAATATTTATTTTTAGAACGGAAAATTTTCCACCTCACATCACTAGGTACACATCATCATTACCACTGCTGAACACATGATGTAATGTTCATTACCTTACTGCGTTTATATAGACAGTACAAATATTACATAGTTTCTTTAATAATATTTCCGCAGCAGGATATCACATACAGATATGTGCTAATTCACGTAATTACAAGATTTGCGCAGTTACATGCGTCTTTCAGTAGAAGTTGTTATTTCTTTCATTGTACGCCACTATTAAGATAAAATTGATATTGAAATCCACTTTTATAAGGCTCTTTTCGTTCTGACACCAGCAAGATGACAGTACACGGCATAGTTAACAATATATAACCCAAAATTATTCTTAACTCTTTTATTTATTTATTTATATACTTTATATACTAATAACTAGCAGATTACAGTATGATATTGTTGTTTGTCACGGTAGAATTCCATGTTACCTAGGCCAAAGCGGTCCGTGTCCATAGTTGTCAAGGCGTATATTTTGCCTATTTTGAACCAACTTTTAAATCAGAGTATATCTGAGAATTCTGTTGATAGCATGTCTGAGTATTATATCCTGTAAGGAATGTCTTACACACCTATTGCACATTGATGAAATATACATGTATGGATTGGGTGTATAACTTTCCCCTGTGCAGTTTCCAGAATTCAAAATTGCTCGTGTTGAAAGTTAGCCTTTCCACGGTTTTGGACAGTCATAACTCTGAAACAATACGCTTTTGCCCACAATCCACTATAAACATTTTTTTTATTTTTATGTGAGGAATCACCTGTTACAGTTTGTCAGGATAGTTTATTAATGTCCAGTATGTGTACAGTATATATATATATATATATATATATATATATATATATATATATATATATATATATATATATATAATTCATAATGAACAGTAACTTTACGAACAATCTGTATAAGCTACAAACCTAGCTTAAATTGTACATTTGGCCAAATTCTATCTACAAATAAATCAATGTTGGTATTTTATATTAAATGGAACATTCTTGATTAATCGAAGCTGAAGTCGTGTATTTATTTACCTCTAACTTTTGCAACAGGACATATATATATATATCAATATTTGCTTCCCCAATAATACGTATATTCATGTTTCCATGTTTCCATTAGTAAACATGCATATTACCTAGAAATCATATATAATCAACATTGTACTTTATATAAGTTACATAATTCCTCGAATGTTCATAAATGTATAATATAAGGACATGAGTAAGTAGCGTATTACATACAGTATGTTTTCATATTTGTTTCCTTTACAGCGAATTTGTTTGTTGCCTAACTGAAAGAGAATGAATCGAAATAAATGTTAGCAACTTTCCGTGAATTGCTTCAAACGTTTTTAGAAATAATTACAGCTATTAAAAGCAATTCATTCCACGCCCACTTCTCTACACAGTTGCGTGTAAGCAAGTCTTTCTGCCTCTTTCTTTTCTTTTCACTTGTTACAGTATGTCTGCATATGTATTTGTGTGTTTATGTGTATGTGTGTGTGTAAATAATCATTCGATCAAGCATAATGGGAACACTGTCTGAAATTGTTAGTCAAATACCTGCAGCGATACATTGTAGATACGATTTGTTGATCATGTTTTCTTTTCTTTACGTGCATATGTATATGTGTGTGAGTATGTTGAAGGTTATTTATTGAGCGAACATATTTATTTTCCATTGATGTTCTAATGCTCTGCTCGAAAAAAAAACCCTTATATTTGTCCCCTTTTCGTGATCCCCCCACTACCGTGGATTTCTTGACAGAAAAATATGTATAATAAAGATTGAGTACCTAAACCCCTAATGAATTTTATTCCTTCTTATCCCATTTTATCATTCTATTTAGCTCGTTCAGTTGTGTTAAAAGAATGAATGTTCATTTTAATTGCTTGTAATATAAGTGTTTCTCCCTCTTGTGTGGATAATGCATTGTCCTGTAATGAAATCATTAAGTTTGATGGCAGAAGAATTCTGTAACGTATTTCTAAGAACTATTTCTTGCGCAAACAGTGGAACATGGTCGAGAAATATCGGTTTGTAAGGTTTTCAAAAGTGAAGCGACAGAATATCAAGCCTTCCTGGGTACTTTACCAAATAATTTGTATAATGTACTATGTTGAAAAGGTTGTATAATATTTGGAACTCAAAATCATTACAAAGATAGTTTATTTCTTTATTTGTTATGATGAATAGCCATCTATCTCTTTAGGTTCTCCTAAATTTGACTTATTATTCTGGATTCTTCTTAGTCGCTTGTGTATTGGCACAATATAAGTAATTTTTTAAGTGGTAAAGAAGCTGTAGTGCAATAAAGCCAATTGTGAAGAGCCACAAAGGAAGACAAGGAAGTTTGATAGATTATATCATAAAATAGTATTTTTTTTCCAATGCGAATATCAAAATTTGTCAATCCTACCTTATTGATATATGACCTAGGATCATGAGTTTATGATTGGAGGGGGGACAGAGATAACAGAAATAAAAAACAGAAAGGGGCAGGAATGTGATAAATCAAGTGTTGTCAGTGTAATTATAGTAACGGAATGTGTAACCAAAACCGTTTCCAAGCCACCTATGTTCTTGTTTGCCTGTTGCCACTGCCTTTTATCAGCGCCAGGCTTCTATATACTCCTTATTCTATCTGTGTGGTTTCCTAAGAATGAGAACAGCAAATTGTGAACTCACAGATCATATATTTGGAAATTAAAGATCTAAAGTGAACTGACTGATAGAAATATTTCTTCATATCTAAAATTAGATTATCCTGTCCTTACAGCATACTACATAGATATTGTACCATTTATCCTCACGTTATTTTGCAATATACCATTTTTCAACGCTAATTCATTTTGAGTTAGGTCACATAGTTATCATAATAGATAATCAACGAACTATTAGCAAAGATATTATTAAAACTCAATTTTCTTTTAATTATAAAGGACTGAAGCACGAGAATTGAGGTTGAGACTAAAATGATTGCTATTAAAATTAATGGCTATCATCAGAAAAAGATATCAATCATATTTATTTCAATATCAATTCTTTTCCTTATGTCACGTTTAGATATAATTTAATTACGATTCGTAACATCATACTTACCAAGGAGTTCTTTAATCTGACAGAAAACCTTATATATCGTTTCAACACTTTTACCGGCATGTACAACCAGCCACAAAAGTATTTCCCCCTTAAGTGCTCTAATTCCATTACTTGGGGTCCAGGTAATTTGCAGTTGTGAGAACGTCTAGACAGATGCAACCCAAATTACACGTAACTTTTCGCGGCACTGACAGCTGTCGGTAGACCTGATCCAGGTGTTTATTCAGGTAAAATTGTAAAGTAGGTGACTAACGAAACAGTTCTCCATTCACAGATGAATCTGTTTGGCTCGGATTGTGTTTTCCAAAGAACACCATATATTAATCTCAATATTTCTGTGTATGTAATGTATTATTTCTTTATATACTATAAGTTTACAGAAATATAAATACTGACCAAGCATTTATCAGGGAATGCTTGAAAGTAGATGAAAATATCAAATCTAAAACAACTGCTGGAAATAACTTTGTAAATGATTGCCTGCATTGAGAGACCTTTTTCAATTCTTCTCATTCCAACATCATTTTCTTTGTGGAGAAGAGAAGATCTTTCTTGTCACACTGTGTATGTATTGAAATTGAAATTGAAACATTTGAAAAAGTTTCAACCTGGCCGGGATTCGAACCCGGCTCCGCCAATCAGAAGATCAATACTCTAACCACTCACGTACCGCGTCACTTCACCTTTTATCTAAACTTTTAGCTAGTTAAAATCGTTGCCTGTAAGACTATACAAATACTATATTAAGAACACGTTCCTTATGAGTGTCACAATGACTTATTCGAGATTTCCATCTTTAACTCAGAAACAAGTGATATAAACCTTCGTCAATGAGGAAAATATCATGGAACGTTCTTGAAGTTGAGACTATCTCATCGTTTTTAACTGCTCCCAATTACATTACTACTATTCTTCCTCATCGTACTTCTAATTTCCAAAGAGGAAAAGCCGGCAGCATTTACGCCAATCTCAAGAGTTTCAGTATTCGCGCGCTACCCTAGTCATGTAAAATGAACAGAAAAAATTGAGCAAGAGAACAGAACCTAACCAACCCCTGCGGGGCTTCTAGCCCGTTCCTACTATTATTATTATTATTATTATTATTATTATTATTATTATTATTATTATTATTATTATTATTATGGATCCGTATAGTAAAACTGCAAGCTTATTTTAATGAAAAAGTGTTATGAAAATTTAAAAAATCCTTGGGAAGGGTTCAAACCCACGCCAAAAACTATTTTCATTACTAGAGTGTTGCCCTAGTACGCTCGGCCACGAGAGCTGACAGCAGTTGGCCTTAATTTCCGCTATATGTAGGTCATGACTCTTGATGTCCTATTTGTATCGGCCAATAAGATCAGAGGATATCTTAAAATCTTGGAATACGCGAAAATGCAAGCCGGCAGACAGGCACGTAGCCAGGATTTCGTAATAGCGGGAATCGTAATAGCGGGCTGCCAATTTTTGGCGAGATATCGGAAGTTGCCCATTTATCCACTATCCCACTATCTATTTACCATATGTAGAAAGCGCACACCTCCCCATAAAGGAGAATTTTTAAAAAATGCTAGGAGACGTTCTCTTCATTTTCAATAAAGAGTTAATATGCTGAATTTCAGCTAAGTTTAACGGCTTGTGAGATACTCAATTTTTTTCTCAAATATTCGCATCCCCACTATCACTTAGGATATTATTATAATGAACGCAATATGATGACATCACAGTTTGGATTAGGACCTAACTATATAGCTAAAGCCATTTTATTTGACTGAAATTTGGACTTGATGATTAGGCACATATAGTTATATTCAATTTTTTATTTAACAATGTATATATTACAGTGATTCAAAAATGTATTGTTTCCAGTGGTTAGCTTCTCTAAAACTCACAGGCTATATTTCTCGAAAGCCAAGTAGTAGTATACGTCCAATTGCTATTATTACAATTACAAATATCAATATCCAAAAATGCCTCAAGTTCTTTCTTCACTTAGATATACTCATCTCAGGTAAGTAAACAGAAACAAATGAAAAAGGGAAATGGAGGCCTTGAAAGTAAAACGTAGACAAATTGACCGTTGTTCAGAAGCATATTTTTAAATCATGCTCGACCCTACTCATAGGAGCTAAATACACGGTTCTAGTAACTTGGATTTATCCGTTTCTCGCCACGTACTAGAAATATAGCAAAGTGAAGTGTCTGTTACTAGCGGTCTCCGTAGCCAAAAGCACTAGCGCAATGTGCTAGTAATTATAATTGCTTTGGTGTGGGTTCAAACCCGGGCCTAGGAAAGTTTTTTATTTTTATATTTTATTTTTACAACATCCAAAAGTTTTTCATTAAAATAAGATGAAAATAATACTCAAAAATGATTAAGTTACGTGTGCAATTTTGCTATACGACTCCACAGTATAAGTGGTAGTAGTAGTAGGGGGAGGAGGAGCGGGTTAGAAGCCCCACAGGGCTCTTTTTGTTAAACCTTGACTGTCACGATATAAATTTAACCTCAACTGCTTCTTCAATTTTCTTCTTCAATTCCAACAAAGTGAAAATGTTCTTACTATAATAAACAATAAACACCAGAAGATTTGGACAATCGCAAGCTGCAACCAATCAGAAACGTGTTTTTAGTTTCTATGGCTACGGTCGAGGGTGGAAAAAATATGTTGTTCAGAAGATGCTGTCTACAATGCAGTGAGCAGAGTGGATCGGTGGGTCTTAGTGGGTCATAGTGAGTGGTGGGTCACAGTGGGTCACAGGCTGTTGACCCACGACCCACTCACTGATTCAGAAAACTCGATCCATTTGACCCACTTACACACTCCAACTCTTGATTTGACACCACATAGAAGATGGAAGACCAAAAATTCCATGTTCACCATATTTTATTCTTTTACTTCAGGCAAGGGAGGAACACGCGAATAATGTATGTGATTTTTACTGTTATCAATGTTTCTGTGTTTTTGACCCTGTTCTTAAAGAGTTGGTGGGAAAACTGTAAAAGTGAGTAAAACGCGTAAAAATAGGGCACAAGGTACTGAGGAAGGTTCACTAAATTAGTTAACTTAAAAAAATGCAGTACCCTGAAAAAAGACCAGATTTCAATCAATATGAGTATCTGCCCAATGCCGTGCCGTTAAAAATCAGGGCCCGAGGCCAGAACATATGGCAGCGCCTCCGTACATTTGAGTTGTTAATTTAAAGTTGACTTTTCTGGACTATTTTTTCTGCATAATACTTTACTATTTTATCATGACTAAAATCAGAAAGTTTCAGCATTATTGCACTGGAATCGTAAAAGTGTGTAATTACTAA
The DNA here is from genome assembly GCF_964235325.1 of Thermobia domestica. Classification (NCBI taxonomy): domain Eukaryota; kingdom Metazoa; phylum Arthropoda; class Insecta; order Zygentoma; family Lepismatidae; genus Thermobia; species Thermobia domestica. The sequence continues at coordinate 134,389,718 of NC_137458.1, forward strand.
ATTTACTGCAGCTCTCCCAGAACAGTGATGTCCTTCCTTCTCCCAGAACAGTGATGTCTTAGAGTAGTGGCTTAAGCGTTAGTTTTGTAATGTTGGGGACGCGAGTTCGACTCCGGGTGTGGCAATTCAGTATTTTTTTATAATCTACAAAACAAATATTTCTGATGTATAGTAACATGAAAACTATTCAATTTTTCTGGGTCTAAGAGTTGAGAAGACCACTTTCACAGATGAAATACCAACAACACGAACTTACGTCATACGTATCAACTTCATTCGTAACCGTCTGAAAAGTAACATGTTTGGACAAGAATTGATGAACACATAAGGGCTAAACACGTCCTTACTGCTGTAGTATGGGCCAAAAATAAGTTCCAAGGAATTGTTCGTAGCTGCGCACAAAATGCAAATAGTGATCAAACTTACAACGCTAGTCACGGGAATGATCCTATTTAAGATGTCACCTCACCTTTCTTCCCAGAAGAAATGCGAAACAAAATGCATTACTGTTATCAGCTAACAAATCTTTATATTCCACTTCTTGTTGTCATAAAATGATAATTCTATCTGTAAATCCATAAACGTAATAATATTATTGCGTTCACATGGAAACCTAGGAAACATCTGACATACTGTATATCTTTTCTGTTCCTATGAATACCTTCGACTATGTTACTTTTTCTTTCCTTCTGTGGTAATAATAATAATAATAATAATAATAATAACAATAATAATCATAATCATAAAAGGAATGACATAACTACAACACCAATTACATAAACATTATCTTCCTATTCAGAAAAATTAATAATTGCCACGACGGGATTTGAACCCAGGCAGCTGTAATAATGGGAGTTTCCTGCTTTCACATATTTTTAAACAATTCGCCCCAACCGGAGTATTGTTCGCCACTGCCATCTCATATCCTTTCGACGTATCCCAAACTCTACAGGGACAGGAACACAGAAATACTGAGGACAGTTAAAATTCCAATTTTGCTCTTCAGAGGAATTCGAACCCCTAGTGGATTGCGCCTCATGATCATGTGGCCTCAATTTGCCACAAATTCCTCATATGAACATAAGAAAATAATTTAACAGTTATGGATTATAAACATAGAACTGTCTATTTCTACACATGTTACAATTTAAAGAATGTGAAAATAATTTCTGTCGTCTTTTCCCTTTTTTGAAATTAGAAGTTATGGTAAAGACGAAATCTAATGTAAATCGGGACTATCCCTGCAACCAATGACCAGCGCCGTAACTTACATTTTTTTCTGGATGTGCAAGAATTAATAACATTATTTGTGTCCCCTAGAAAAAGTTGTTCTTCTAATTCTTGGGCACCCTGTTTCCAAATTTCTCTTAACCTTTATTAGCCCCCCTGATCCTGTGGATCCTCCCGCACGGGAAAGCCTGCGGTTCCGTTAGTTACTCCCTGGGCCCATTCCATACATGACAAAATTATTAAGGAGACAATATTGATAAATCTCAAAGCCATATTATTTCTAGAGCCCCTAACAGAAGACATTTTTACTGAAATGTGTCCACGACTCATTTTTGTTCTATTTAATTTTTGTGTGCTGTTTTGTTTATGTAATGCAGTGACCCTATTTGATGCTTCATTTCTAATTTCATGTTCCTAACGTATACGGAGTAAGAAAATTTTGTCTCAAAATGGGCCCCCTCGAACGGCGGGGAGCTTCTCTGGGGGGCAGTTGCCCCCAGCCTTCCACAAGTTATGGATTTTTCGATGGCATAGCTTCAACTTGAAGAACGTTTCGTCACACTTTCCTCATCGAGGTACGTCTATATAGCTTGTTTTTGAGTTAAACAAGGAAATCTCGAGTAAGTCATTAAGACACTCAAACAAGTTGCTTATATTTTCTTGTTTATATTCTTATTTATACTTTGTTTATATTTGTTTGTTTTTGTTATATTTGAGTATCTTGTTTATATTCTTCCATGAAACGACTTTAACTAGGTATTAGTTTGGGTGGAAGTTTAAATGGCGCAGTAGGTAAGCGGTTAGTGCGTTGAACTTCTATTTGGTGGACCCGGGTTCGAATCCCGGCCAGGTTGAAACTTTTTCAAGTGTTTCAGTTTCAATTTCAATTTCAATGCATACTCAGTGTGACAAGTAAGATCTTCTCTCCTCCAGAAAGAAAAAGATGTAGGAATGAGGAGAATTGTTGGTCTCTCAATGGAGGCAATCATTTACAAACTTATTTCCAGCAGTTGTTCTAGATTTGATATATACAGCTACTTTCAAGTATTTTCTGATTCATATGTGATCAGTGTTTTAATTTCTTTGAATATACAGTATATAAAGAAATAATACATTGCATATACATCAATATTGAGATTAACATATGATGTTCATTGGACAACACGCTCTGAACCAGAGAGATTGATCCCAGAATGGATAAATGTTTCGTGCATCATCTACTCATAATTTTACTTCCGTACAGACTTGACTCAGTGCTACCAACTGCTATCAGTGCCGAGAAGAGTTACGTGTAAGTTCGGTTGCATCTGTCTAGGCGTTCTCACAACTGCAAATTACATGGACCCCAAGTAATGTAATTAGAGCACTTATCGGGGAAATACTTTTTTGGCTGTTTGTATATATTCATAAACGGCAGTATTACAAAAACGAAAAATTACAGAAAAACTTTTTAGTAAGCTGGTAAATAGCATAAATTTGATTTCAAGATGTGTAAGCTTGTGACTTATTATTAGGGCAACACAACTTTACTGAGTCAATTTTTTGGGTGAAATGTACTTGAATGCAGATTATTAGGGTCTCAAGGTTCGATTTAGTCTTACATAATACATGCAATAAATCTAGGAAAAATGTTCTACGCATGGTCCCTCCTAATTACTACCATTATCCTATTGCTAATTGTGTTAAATGTCCATCTAGAGTACAAGAGAGATTGGGGGATCAATGTTTGTTATATTATAAAGGTGACTATCTCTCTTCACATAGAGAAATTCAAGTGGTCATGGACTAAAATTTTATTTAATAAACATATTAATTAATAAACAATAGGTTAATAATACTATAGTGGATGCAATCAATAACAATGTTCGGATAGCAATTCAAATACCTTCTAAATATCCAATATGGTATCCTCGTATTCTAATTTGCTTACTTAACAAGACAATTAATGCTCAGAAGAAATATATATAAAGAAACTTGATCGGCATATGATTATGATATTTTTTCTAGATGTGGTCTAAATTTTAACAAGCAGTTTCATCTAGGAAAAAAATATTTTAGTAAAATTGCAAATTGCTTAAAGAATAATCTTAAAATATTTTGGAAGTTCACAAAGAATAAGTTGAATATTAAAGAAAGTAATAAGATAATGTGGGATAATAATGAGATTTTTTCAAACCCACAGCTATTAACAGAGTTTATGACTAAATAGTTTGTCGCTCTTTATCTTAAGAATGAATCAAATGAAAGTGATGATTATTCAATGATTAATCATTGAATAGTGTTGAACTTTGTGTTACTGTTGAATAAGTAGTTGAGGTTATAAGAGGTTTAAATGCTAAAACTTCTATGGGTTTGGATTTTGTACCGAGTTTTATAGTAAAAGCATCTCTGAATTAATTGCTCAAATCTTGATATCTTTGTGTAACTGGAATTATTTTTTTTATATTTACCCGACTCTATGAAAAATAGGTATAACCCTAATTCCGAAAACTGATTAGAAGATTATAACACAGTTTAGACCTATTTCATTGCTTGATCTCATACCGAAGATTTCTGACAAACTTATTTTTAAATATTCAATCAACTTTGTTCATCATCACATTGTCTCTGAACAATACAGCATTATGATCGTAAATTTTTGGTTCGGTATATGGGTCATAAATAATCTATTTGTAACATATCTTCTGATGTCCCATCAGGATCCAATTTGTTGTATATGTGAATAACATTGGTAAGTTTGTGAACTGTCCCTTCCTTTTATACGCTGAAGATTTTTTATTGTGTTCCAAATTATCATGACCATTTAATGCTACAGACAAATATTACCCCAGTTTATGAATGGTCTAAAATAATTCATTACCTCCAAATATGAATGAAACCAAAATAATGTTATATTTGAGAGAAACCAATATATCGGTTTGTCAGTAGAAAATTAATGATCGTAAAATTTAAATGGTTTCAACTATTAAACATCTTGATACTGTTATGGATAGTAAATTGTTATTTAATAATATATTGATAATATTTTGTCATAAGTCAGAAGGAGCTTAGTCTTATTCAATGGTTTGCAAGAAACTTTAAAGATGTTTCAACCAGTAAAGGTTTTGTATTGTGCTTATGTTAGATCCCATTTAGGGTATGCTGCTTTGATATAAATTAGTAATTTGATCTCAATCTCCCCCAGTTATTGAAGCTATTCGAATTTCTATTGACTTGGCATTGATTTAAATTTAAATTTAATGCCTTAACCAATGATGTTATTCTTCTGAAACTCAATTTAGTTTCTCTCGATGAAAAAAGAAATTTACAAGAGATTCAAATTTCTTCACAGTATTATTCATGGTAAGATTGGAATCATCGATATGTTGTACGCCACAATTACATCTTATAAGCTCAGAACTTTTCGACTATTATTTTGTAACTATAATCTGGTGGGTATTTCAATATATAAAGTAAACAAACGGTAAACAAAAAATTTTCAACACTTGATATATTTTTAATAAACAATTTCCTCAAATTAAAACGCAATGTATCAAGAATATTACTAATGAATGAGTCATCCTTTTTTCTTATGACAGTTTTATATCATCATAGTATATTGTGTTGTCAATTTTAACGTAAGATTTATGTTTACTAATTATTTTATGTTCTTTTATGTATTTTAATGTTTTTAATTTTTATGGAATATGTTTTTCCTAATTTCTTTATTCATCTATCTTTTTTTCTTATTTTGAATTGATTAGTTGAAAGCTTTAGTAATATGTTAATTTCATTGATAATGAGTCAAAAATAAAGTATTATTATTATTATTATTGACCATTTTTGAAAGTAGATTAGTATGTTAAAGCATTACAACTTTATTTATTTTTCATTTCAGACAATTGTAAGCAAGTACGCAGTATATTGAATTGTTAATATTTACATAACTTATGGGTTTTATAATTCATTATTTTATATGACTCTTGTATGTTTTAAACTTTGAGCAATATACTTTTTGAGTTGTTTACTCATATATCCTTTTCTGTTTTTTACGTGACCAATGTAATTCTTTGGCTATAATGTCACTTTCATGAATCAACCAATCAATATTATTATTCATTTCCATTTATCATCTTCTCTTTTCGTCTACATCGCATGACAATGGAACTCAAACTAAATATTGACATTTATTTCTTCGCTTATAAGTGCGTAATCATTTACTGTTTATTTATAATTTATATGTTATAGATATGATACTTCTTTACTCAACGATTCACGACATTTCTACCTTTTGTTCCATTGCTCAATATTTTTCATAGATTGTTTCAACATTTAGAACAAACATTTGTACTTTAATTACCTTACCTACATTTAATAAGCATGTCACCGAACAAGAGCTAAATAAAAGTTCTAAAAGCGTTTACTTTAGTTGGCGTATAGAGTAATAACTGGTGAAAATAAGGATAATGTTAGTTTAATCTGTGAATATTCTGATTTAACAACCTTTTTCTTTAGCCATTAGAACTTTTATTCTAATGATAAGTGTTATATACTAATAGTTACCAAAATAATGAAAACCCTATGTCAGGAAACTTATGAAAATAGATATACGATGGTTTGGTAATGATTCTTACTCTGAGAATTCAGAGTACTGAACCATTGCATTTTATAGGTCGAAGGGGGTTGTGAAAAACAATCATTTACTGTTAGTATGTGAAGTCAAATATGACATCACACATACAAAACACAAACACTGCACTTAAAATATCGAAGTTGGACTTACGAAGCTTGCAAGCTTTATAAAGCAAAGGGATAGGTTAAAGAAACATTGAGAAGCACTACCGAATGTAGGACCTTAGGGATTATAGACATTAATTAAACTTTAAATCGTCTCTTACTTCACAGTGGAAAACAACACTGAGTCTAAATGAAACTCTGGTATATATTTTAACGTAGAAACCGAAACATATGGACTACTGAGAATCAAGAACGGGTCTCCTTCACCGAAAGTCTATATGGTAATCATTTAGCCATATAGGAGCTCTTTTAGAATTTCATATTTATGAACGATGGTACTGGAAAGAACAAAAGAAGCACGAGTTTCAAATGCAGCCCTGAAGCAATAATATAATATTTAAACTACAAATTCAACATTGAAAGATTAAAAAGAGACATTTGTCCAAGAGCTTCGTAGTTTGACAAAACAGTAAATCACTATGCGTCATAACATAACAGATAGATTACATATTATCTACATAAATTATGCATAATCTAAACATTTTATATTCTCTATGTATTGCTTGCGTGCAGACTAAAGACTACCTATTATATGCGTAAATACACATTACAGAATAGAAAGTTCAATATGTTAATGTCACTTTTCACTCACATATGAACTACATAGTCAGTGTCATGCATCAACTAATGGTCTGAAGGATCAATATTCTCCATTGGTTACGAACTTTATTTAACTTTAAAAAGTTTATTAAATTACGGTAGTAAATTCTAAATTTTAAAACGGAGTAGAATGCGAGCCATTGGAAGCTTAAAATCAAGAAATCTGAACTAGTTTAGAACACGTTTTTACCGTAAGATTCTATTATATGGATATATTTATATATACGAATTTATACGTAAGTCAGTTCATAAGTCAGGGAATATCGAAACAAAACATTGCAGCAGTGAAAATCCACCAATGTATGCGCATAGGACGGTACTTCTTAATGCTACCAGGAGATAACATCTATGTGCAGAAATACGTATTGTGGTCCCAGCGAATGTGCTTTCGCCCGTGCTCCACGATGGAGACCAGCAAAGTGGAATAGTCTTAGATCGCCTTCCTTAATCCCCCGATCTTCGTACTTGCGACCATGATCTCATTACGAAAGTAAAGCAGCCATTGTGTGGGAAACGCTTTGCTACTAAAGAGGATATCGTAACAACGTGGTTGCATACATTAATGAATCTCACAGATTGCATCATTTAACGTCTTACCCGTCACTGGTTAAGATGTGTGGATGTCTCAGTGCTATGTGCACGTAGCGTACTTCTGTTTGTACCTTTCTGCTTTTATGTTGAATCGTACACATTAAGGCCTGACCGAGAAATGAATACCTGAGTACATAACTTTCCGATGTCCCTTGCCGTTATTTCGTGGACACAGACGCCATCTGCTGATGGTTCCTAGAAGCACCTTCTTGTGGTTTTCAAACTAAAATAATGTATTGTATTGCTCAAGTCTTTCTGTCATCTGTAGCAAATTATCCATGACTTACGAAATGATCGTCATACATAATATAAACTAGACTATGCGAGCTATCTGAAGGCAAACCGAACTAACTACGTTTTTGTGCTGAGGAAAAATAGTCCTTATGGAAACAATGGCAACTTGACACAAATAGCTACCAGAAAGTAAATATATATGTAAATATATTAGATTTCACAGAATAAATTTCTGAAATCGGGTCGGGTCCATCATTTTGACTTGTCCTGTATATACCATTTTCTTATCATTCAGCAAGATAATATTCTGTTACTTAGTGTTAACCAGGAGACAAGAGTTGAGGTTGTCTTTTCTCGAAAAGTGATGTCTCGTCTCAGAAAGTTTATCTGATTCTATTAGAAGAACTCTGTCTCGTGTAGCATCTCGTCATGGAAATTCTGTCTCGTTTCATCTTATGGGCAAATCTTACTGCTATCATTTACAGCTCACTAGCAGCATATTTGATATCCGCCATGCAGTACAATCCTTCTCTAATCTCTTCATTTTCATATAAGAATTATCTATTGTTCATCAATTGAATGTTCAATTTTAAGAAGGGAATAAGTCCAAACATTAAAAAGTTGAGAAATCGAAGGGAAGAACTGTATTAGCGATAAGATTTTCATTTAATAACCACCAAGTTCATACTGGAACTTGAGAACCATACACTGTTATCACTTAAGTGTAGAATGAAGCTTGGGAATAATGTAGGAGATAATGTAGAGTATAAAATGTCATTTGGTCATTTTTTGGTATTCATTCTGTTCTCATAAACTAACGATTGAATTTATAATCATATTTTTTACTCGTATATGATGTTATGCAACCCGGAGACATAAAAGTGTGTTTGGTTGCCTTTAAACAAGGGGAACTTCAAATAGAAGCAACAGACTGGATATAGAATGAGTGCAATTTATCGTTTATAGGTGAAAGAGCAGTATAAAAAAACTGCATAAAATTTCCCATATTATAAATGGATTATTTTATCTCTGCCTATATCTGTTTCTCTATAGCTATACTAACATGAAAGTCCAACGCCCAAAAAATTTCTGACTTTGGAACGAAGTTCTATATATGTTTCTCTCCTTTCTCTTTCTTTCTTTCTCTCTCTCTCTCTCTCTCTCTCTCTCTCCCTCTCTCCCTCACACACACACACATACACATACACACACACACACCATACATATTGAGTGTGTGCATTATTTTTGAGGGATTTCCAAAAAATAGTGTAACTAGTCGTATATCGAATTGACGTGGTGTTAGTTGTAATTTTTTGAGCCTTGACTATGTTAACTTTTGTGCCTACAAAAATTTACATATCCAATTTGCGGTGGAAGCTTTACTTTTTGTTTAAATTTGAAGAAAAGTGCTGCTGAAAGTCAACGAATACTGTCAAAAAAATTTATGGTGATTATGCTCTGTCAATTTTAACGTGTTAGTACTGGTTTCGGATTTAAATACTTGGCGCAAATTCATAATTATTGTAATCGCCTTCCATGGTCTTAAGAGAAATTTGTCAGTTGATTATTGCCAATTTTTTGAAGATAGGCAGAGTCATACTTTGAAGCAAAATATAAATTTTGTGCTCACAATATTTTTTTAAAAATAAACTTTCTTTTTATGAGAAAGGTCTGTATAAGATGTTTCTTTGTGTATCTGATAATTGTTCAGTGTATATTGATTATATCTGCCCATTTTAAACAAAATGACTATACCCATATTATACGCAATGACAATATTTTGTAAAACTGCAGTTAGAATATAATCGGCAGTTCCATCCTTTGTTGTGTAGTTATAACGCCGTGTCTATGAATTAACATAAATAAGCGGTTTTGTTTTGTACTTGAAAGAGTGTAGTGTGTGAATTTCTTACATCCTTGATAATGGAATTAATAAACAACAAAATGTACAATGCAAATAACAATAATTACATATCTTTGTGCTCCAAAATAAAGCAATGTAGCACCATAACCGTCGTGCATATTTGCATCCAGCTTTTAACTCGGGGATGCAAATAAGCAACAAAATTTTACTAGCCCTAGAAAAAGCTACTAGCCAACATCCCACAATGGAAGTAATTTACTCACCTTCGGTATTTTAATAGTGATATTAAAAACTCGCCTGCGCCGATGAACAACTCGCCCCGGGCGAGTGGTTATTTGCATCCCTGTAACTGCTTCACCAAATGTTGTCGCTAACAAATTCAGTTATAGATTACTTATGGTATGACTAATACTATGAAAACCTTAGACTTGCCCATTTTAACAAACTGATTACATTACCTGAAATTACTCTACTAATAGTTTTAAAAATATTTTTGTTCGTTTGTTTATTGAAGTGAGTCTTCCTTTTTCATCACCGAGACTATATGATACATAGACCTGCAGTTTAAGATAGAACTCGAATCATTGTAACGTAGTTAATGAATGCTCTCCCACTAAGGATCTCACTTTCACCGAAGCCATGGCGCGCTAATCACTAGATCTACCGGAAGGGGTACTTTCAATAATAATTATGGACAATATTTAATAGGCAGAAATGAATGAAACCGAGTCTTCCTCTTAGTGAATGGAAACTCTGTTATGATTACCAGAACCAAGATCATTTTATGTATTTGCTACGTGTTTCTACTCTTCGTAAGTATTAGGATTTTTGCCTCCACTACAGAAGTGTGTTCAATTCATATAGTAATAGGAAAATGTGTGATTTGGACGATATTTTTTTAATTCTAATCTCAAGCTGCAGGTATGTGTAGCTGTAGTTTCAAGCAAGCTCGCATCTTTCTTGCACATGGTTCCGGGTTCGATTCTTGGTGGAAGAACCTTAAAAATTGAAAGCATTACAGTGATTTGGATTCCACCTTGAACTATGGATCCACGTCTCATGGAGCCTCAGTGCTTAACAGGGAGGGTAAAGTATAATCAATCAATCAAGCTGCAGACGTAAATAACATACACTACAAACCCCGATTCAACAAATTAATTTGAACCTTAACTTTGCTGCAGGATTTCCCATTATTCCTTAGATACCTTTAGTATGTAAATTATTTTATATTTTTGTATATTCACAGTGATTCTGTGAAAGATTTTTCCCCTCCTGATATTGACTGATTGTGCCAACAAATGTATTTTTGATGAGAGGTACAAACAACGTTTAGGGAAGAAGTGTTTGGTTATTTCTAGAATACCATACCGGCTTCGTTTAGTATAAGGAGAAAAAATAAGTAAATCTGATGGTTTCTTTTTAAAGAGTCCCATATAGGAAGTATTGATGCGGAGAAAACGAGTAGGAAAAGGCCAACCATGGTGTAGAATATTGAGAAGGTGTAATTTCTAGTTATCGTAGTTCTCCAAATATAGAGTTTATTTTCTCAAAAAAAAAATCTTTTTTCGGAATGGATCATTTCCCTCAAGGTAGATGACATCCGGGTCCACTCCTGTTCTGAGAAAAGCTCCCTTCATCCTCTTGGCGGTGTCACGCAGCCCCGCTCGACAATTGACTTATTTGTCAACGTCAGAGAAATAATGCCAAGGACACTCTTTCCTCCAACCCTTGCCTCTCGCGTGACCGCAGTCCGTGGTGCCCCGATCGATCGATGGTGAATGCAAGTAGGCAACGACCAGAAAATGCTACAGCAGCTAACACTTTTCCCAACTCTCACTCACTCAACGCCAATAAAGCCTTCTTTACAGGTGGTATGGTTCATGCAACATAATTTTTTTCCACCTCTTACACCTCCGGCAGTGAATCCTTTCACTTCGGCGTTTAACATTATCTAACTTACATAAACTGCGTGTTGTGGTTAATGCTTTCACAGCACATTCCAGTAATTATACCTAACTGCTGTTTTTTTTCTCAGTCGACAAAAAAAAGTTCTGTCTTAGTTAAGTGTGACTCTATGCTAGAACGCTACTTTCTCTAACACTGTCAACAATTCAGGTCAAAGAACACTCGTACAATTATTTAAGATGTTTCTACTTTCCTATACTTTATCATACCCCATTGCTTTTCATGTTCAATGTCCCCATTACCTATAGAACATAATTATAGGTAGTGAAACTAGAAAAAAAAGGGAACAAATAGAAACCATTATCTCTTATGTATGGGGATATATGGGTGCTTGAAAACCCTAGTAGTGGTTTCGCTTCCACTGTAAGTATAGTAGTACGTCCAATCTTATATAGTATTGGTGCTGAAATGTGATTTTTAAACTCAAATCAAAATAATAACTTACTTTTCATAAGTACGGAGGTTCAGTGATATTACGCACACTTCTGGCAAGGGCGCCGATTCCTCTGTAACTTTGAGGAGCAGTGGGCATTCAGTGGGTCTGTTTCTGGTTGCAGACAAGGATCTAAGAAGGCATATGTGAGGATTTTAAGACAAATTGAATTCAAATTATGCCAAATAGTGTATGTTCATAAAAGTACATATAATAATAAAAAAAATACATATAAAAATTCGTGTTCATAAAAACACATGGAAGCCCATATAATTATGCGGGTCCTGGGTTCCCCGGTCCCTCCACGATCGGCGCTCTTGCCTCTGATACAAGTGGCATATAGTTTTATCCCAAGCCTTGTGAGTTTGCAATTCACAACATTGTGGATTTTTCTTGGCATTCACTTCTTTCCTTTCTCACATCGTCATTCTACCAATTTTCTTTTCATAAATATTAATTTTCGTTTATTTGATCCCAGGTTCTATTCCCGGCAGTAGTAAAGCCTTCACATTTGAACGCATTGAGATGGCTTAGATTCCATCTCATACTGTCAGTCCACGTCTAATGCCTGGACGCTGTTGAAAAGGAACGCTAAACTTCAATACACAGACAAACTTTAGTTTAACATCCATTTCCTTTTAACCTAAGTGTGTCTGATACAGATGATGATATTTCTCCAAAGCTGTAATACAGATTAGTAAAACTTAGTGTTTCCTTTGATCACATTGTGTCGTTATTTAAGTTGCGTATACAAAACTCGTCCTCTGATTATCCCGCAGAGCCCAGAACTACTGTATGTGTCTCTGTGCTATGTGGGAACTATTTGGGAATTCATTGTACTTTTTTTATATTTTAGAATCAATATCCTTTCCCTTCCTAATGTTAGTTTCTAGCAGCTTGGTTTACCAACCGAAACATCTTTATATACACTGACCAGCCACAACATTACGACCTCCTAGCTTTCTAAGCAATATATGGTATGTGTACCTTAGGTTCGCAGGACAGCAATAATAAGATTTGATATGCAAGTAAATAGACCTTGGTAGAGGGTTGTGGGGAATGGCACACCACATCTGTATCCAGAAGTCTCATAATTCCTGTAAATTCCACGAAAGGGATCGAAGAGCTTAGATCTGAGTTCAGTGACATCTTAAAGGCACTTAATTGTGTTAAGATCGGATGACTTTGGGGCTGTTGCAGAAATTAAAATTCACCATTGTGCTCTTCGAACCACTGCAGCACAACGTTGGCTCTAGGACAAGGAGGCTTTATCCTGCTGAAAGGTGTCTGGAAATGATATGAATAGATGTACGTAATCAGGAAGGAACTTTCGATAGTATAATGCCGTTATTATGCCCACATGGCAATGTGGAGGTTCCTTATATCATAAGGAAGCCAACACTGGTCTGTCTTCATCCTACTCTCGAGCAGCTTTTCTTCAGAAAGACGACGAATGCTGACCCAACCATCGATGTGATGAAGGCAGTATCGTGCGTCGTCAGGTCATGAAACATGTGCCATTATTCTGTGGTCGGATTATGATGTACATGTACCCATTCCAATCATTATCGATGATGCCATGCAGTTACCATATTACACATGTGAAACGGTCGGCTGCGGAGGCCCATATCTAACTGTGTACTCAGATACACACGTGTTTTCTTCATTGTTAAAGTTTACCGTTAATTGGTCCTAGTTTACGCTGTAATGTATTTCATCAACCTCAACCGTCTACGACCTACGACATCTTTAGTTCTGGCCGACCCAAACCTTGTCGTTTGGCACTGCCTTTACAGTTCTTTTCCCACTTTTAGAAGACACTAACTACATTAGCTCGCGAACATCCAACAAGTCGCGCTGCTTCCAATATGCTCGCTCCCAGTCGTCTGTCCATCACTATTTAACACCTATCAAAAGCAGTCACATTACCGGCCTTTCCCATTCTACACACAATCATCAGAGTGACAAATTACGTAAGATTCCTATTACCGCTTGGTGAGCGGTTCTGCTGTCACCTGTGCCTCTTGCGTCACCTGAACAACTTCAATCAAAAAGTAATGAATGGTTGTAATGTTTCGGCAAGTCGGTGTATTTACTCAGTCTGTCCCTGTTCATCCACGAGACAGAAAAGTTCAAGAAGTCAAGAACTACTTGATGGAACACCATATATTTTGGACGGAATGCAAGGAGTCAAAAGTTGACAATCGAGTTACTGAGATAGAGGTAATCCGTCCACTGGAAGTGGTGTATAAATCAACCATTTATGGCAAGAAGAGATTTGCTCCAATCAATTAAGTGTCCCAAGAATTCATTTCACCTCTATTCTTAATTTAAAATTTAGGATTTAGATTTCTGGGCTTTCAGCATCTATGGTCGTATTAGTCCGTCACGTATGATGAATGACGTCCCTCGGTGAGCACACTATCCGCGGAAATGGAAGGAAGAAAGCGTCCTGAGACTTACATGATAGGTACCACCCTGGCATTTGTCTGGTGTGAATGAGGAAAATCCAGGAGAACCTCATTCCGGATAGCTGACCTAAGAAAGGTTTTTTATACTTTCTCGAACAAATGTCCCACTAGGAATCGAACCCGGACCGCTCGAAATGAAATCGAGAGCGTTAGCGACTACTCGACGTTGGGCCACTGTACTAAAACTGGAAGCGATAGAAATCCATTATAGTTTTTGGTCTCAATATTGGTCTACATACAGCAAAAACAATAATAGAAAACGAGAAGGTATTTTTTTAGAATCGATTCATCGTTCTAAAAAATATGTACTTTCTTCTCTTTTTCCCTTCTATTAAAACCGGAAATCATCATGTCCGTCAGTTTTCTGAGATATTCACGTTTCCTCCTATCTTCTCATTCCATCAATTCTTCCATCAGTATTCACTTACTTTAAATCATAGTTTCCCTTAGTCTAACAAAGATAATCATTGGACGTTAAACCGAAAGATTTCATTTTATTTTCAAACCGGAAATGGTAGAAATCAATCACTTCTGGTTTTAATGATGATACTTATTGTGTAAAACGGTAATAAAGGCTAGAAATGGTTTCCTGAAACCAATTAAACGTACCATTAATATATTCCACCTGAACTCTATCTCTAATAAAACCAGAAGTTGTAGAAATCTATTACCATTTCTGTTGTAAAATACATTGAGAAACAACATGCTACACAAATCAAACTCCTTCATGTATTGTACGCGTTGACAATGTTACTTAATGTATGTCACATGAGGGAGGTTTAATAAGGCTTTGAAGATCTACACTGGTTTGAGTTGAAAATATTCAATCTTCTTACATTTGATTCTGAACCAACCTTAGGCTTTCCTCTGTCCCAAAAGATTGCACACTTTGTGAGAAAGAAAAGAGAATAGTAATATGTTGTTCAGTGCTCTTATTTCCCAAGTTTTGTTAGTTCTCTTTTACCATATGTTTTCTGTTTATGGTCAATATATGTGATATAACTTACCAGGTACGCACCCACAGGGGGTTCACTGGGACCGAACCCCTCCCCAAAATTTGGTAACTCAACATACACTTGTACACTTTTTCAATAAAACCATACTTGTTTAACAGGGAAATGATTGATGTAGAAGAAAAATTTTATTTTACACTTCATCTGTGTTTTTCCTCTTATAAAAACAATCAAGTTCTATCTTCTTTTAAAATTAATGAAAGTATCTTACAATTCATTTATCATCTTTTTGAGTGTACAATCATAGCCGTTTAATAATACGTAGACGTAGTGGCTTGTAGTATTGGAACCACCACCCCAATACTCCTTTCCCCAGGGCCGTCGCATGGGCGGGGCGACCGGGTCGATTGCCCCATGCGCCGCGACCAGAGGAGGCGCCGGGATGACAAATCAGCAAAATTCAAGGAGTTCTGACATGTTGGTAAATGATCTTTTTTAAAAAAATATATAATGTTAAATCAGATATTTTAATAATGATCAGCCCACGGCCAAGTAAAATTGATTTATTTACTTAATAAGGACAACACAACAGGCTTAATGCCCAGTTACAATGCCGTGTAGATAATTATCTATCATACAAACACAAATATACGTCGTTTAATTATGCAGAAGTTATTGTTTGCTAATTGTTTGGTACTTGTTTCCGGACGTACTAAATATATGTACTAGATGAATCTAATTATTTCGTTATATGAAACACACATTCTCCACAGAGGAGGCTTATGTAATATGTTATTTCTTGCTTTTCTACAAAAGAATGTCCCAATGTTTGCTGTTCTAGTCGTACCTACTGGTAAACGTAATAACACTTCTGAAACTAATTCTGAACAATCAATTTTACCATTTAATAATTTACGTAAGAACAACAGATCAAACACGCGTCTCCTTTTTTCTAATGTTTGAAAACTAAAATTCGATACTAAGTCTTCATAGGGGACATACTTTGGGTAGAAACCGGTTTTCTTGCATGCAAGCATTTTTAAAAATTTAAACTATATATTTTCTATTGCATCAGAGTATTTAGTGACATTTGGTGTTCAAATAGTTCAACAGTATTCTAATTTTTACCTCGCAGACGAAAAATGTAACCTTATAAATGTTGATTCTTTGTAGAAATCCTGCCCTATCCTATAAATTAAACTTAAGTTTCTATACGCACTACTCGTTATTTCGTCAACATGTTGAGCAAAGTTTAATTTGCTATCAAATATAACTCCTAGATCATTGATAGTATTTGGGGTAGACAAGGAAGTGCCACTTATTGTATACGTAAAGTTAATTGGATTTTCTTTTCTCGTGAAAGATACAGATTTACATTTGGATAAATTCAGGAATAATTTATTCTTATCACTCCACATTTGAACTCTTTCTAGATCCTGCTGAAGTTTCACGCAGCCATCAATTGAACTTACTTTGGAGTATAATTTGAGACTGTCTGCTAAATGAACTTAATTCACAGAGTTAATACTTAATACAAGAAGTTTTAATACACAGAGGAATATCATTGATAACAAGAAAAACAAAAGGGGATCTAGATTAGATCCTTGAGCGACTCCCGATAGAGCATTGAACTTGAAAATTACCGGTAATGTAAAACATCGTCTAGGATTATTCAATTGGAACTCTCTCCAGCCCTCTGTGAAAAGAGCTTTTTTTTATCTTGGAACTTAATATTTGTATCATTATTTGTATATTCTCCTATGCTATTACTATGTTGATGTCAGTTCAAAATAAACAAGAATAGCACTCGATGTCAATAATTGAAAACCATGTTTCCATTAACTTTTGTTTTAACTACAAAAGCCATTCACTTTGAAAAATGACAAATACCAACTTGTTTCATCTTACATTACCGTCTTACATTCTATATTTAAATCTAATACTACAGAATAAACTCTGGTTGTTTCTCATAACACACTGGGAGGGGGACGCCTTGGAATTCTCGCCCCGGGCGCTTACGGCCCACGCGACAGCCCTACCATTACCAACAAAAATTTCTGGGACTGCGCCTGTTTCTTACACTAACTTCTCGGCAGACTGCAATGTCGTTTGTGAGTTGCTTTATTTTGAACCTAGCATTCCCTTTGAGCACAAAGCTTGTATGAGACATGCATCAACAACTTAATATGGAATTTGGGGGCCGCGGTGGCTCAGTGGTACAGTTCGGTCTGTGCAGTCGCGGTGTGCACATCGCTCGTCTGCTGTGTGCAGTTGCGAACGCTTCGTTTTTGTTCCTCGTGTTTTGCACATTTGTGTGTGGTATTGGACTGTGAACGTCTTTATTACGACCTAGTGCTATTCTTTTGGTCTTTTGATAACGGTTTTGCGACATGGTTAGTTTACGAGTGAATACTATACGAATTAATTTTCGTCCTGTCAGTAATCGTCCCACGTCGATTAAACTCCATGAGTGGATTGCTTCAACCTTCAAATTATCCCCGGACCAGGTTATCTCAATAGAAATGGACTTCAACAGGAAAATATTGTACATTAAACTCTTAAACCAGATTACTTATGAGCAAATACTACGTGATTCACAAGGTAAAGTTGTGTACAAAGATGATGACAGTGAATTTGTTCTGGACCTTGATTCTGCTAGTAATATGTCGCAATTAGTTAAACTACACGTATGTCCTAGTGAACTAGATAATGCAAAAATTATCAGTATGCTTTCTAAGTACGGCGAGGTGCAACATATTGAAGACGAATACTATGATGCAGGTCACATTTATAAAACTCGTACTGGTAGGAAGTTGATACGCATGAACATTAAGCATTCCATACCTTCCTATGTGACAATCGCAGGTTTACGATTGTGGGTCACATATAATGGTCAAATCAAGACATGCAGTTTCTGTGATAGTCCTCTACATTTTTTCCAAGATTGTGATAAGCGTCGCTCTAGTACCCTTCCCCTATCCTCTCGTCCCGTACTCCGATCTTCCCCTTTGTCACGCCTTGCTTCTGTTAATCTTCCTTCCGCAACGCCCACACCAGAATTACTTAATTTCAACACCTTCCCACTTTTGACCTCGCCTCGTGAAATTCCTGCTGTCAAATCGCCCGATCCTCTCGCGCACCTTCCTTGTGATTCCATGATACATACAGCTCCGTCGACTTCTGATACTATGGATTCTGCCAATGGCACAGTGAATATTGAAGAGGCCCCTCGCATTAGTGATGACCATATTGTTGAGCCTCCACAGGAACCTGATACAGGTTTATGTTCACTTTCTGACCAACGTGTTCTCAACAGTGATGACGTTCCCTCTGTGCACCGCCAATCTGATGTGACAACTCTCACCTCTCTGTCCCCTTCTGGTGCCCCACCTACTAGTGATAGTGTTTTGCCCAGTGATGTGGTTGTTTCTACTGCTAGTAACCTTAGTGCAAGTGAAAATGTGTTTTTGTCCCAAACCCGGCGCAAGAAAAAGAAAACTGAAAGTGGCGACAGTGATTTTTCTTTGAAGTTAATAAAGTCTCAAGATAGTTATATTGTAGAGTCCGCTCGTACCCGTTCAAAATCTCGTCCTAGGAAAGGGATTGACAGTGCATCGGATCTTTCGTAATATCCCTTCTCCCTCTAATGTCCTCTTCTTTCTCCTTTCTACAATTTTTTTTTCTTTGGTGGATCCAAATGTATAGTTTTCGTATCGCCACTCTAAACTTAAACGGTTTAAGTTCCTTGGTTAAGCAACATGCTTTGAGTGATTTCATCCGTAAAGCAGAAATAGATATCCTCTTCACACAGGAAGTGGCTTTGCCTGAATTTTCCAACCTCTTTACTCACTCCTGGTGCTCTAATTTTAATCCCCAAGGCTTAGGAACTGCAATTATATATAGAAGTGATATAGACTTTCTTGAACATCCTACTCCTCTAACTGATAGACTTACTGTGGGCCAACTACGGACTATACGGTTATGTAACAGTTATGCTCCTGCTGGGAACTCTCAAACTAGGGCACGGAACAATTTCTTCGAAACTGATCTCATGCAGGCGTTATATAATGGGTCCAACCCCTGTATCCTCGCTGGAGACTTCAATGCAGTACTTTCAGAGATAGATGCCCAGCCTCATTACCCCTTCTCACCTTCCCTCCACAAAGTGATTGAAACATATGACCTCGTCGATGTGTGGCGTTTCTATTTTCCCAGCGTTCCAGGTCATACTTTTTGGACATCACATTCATCCTCGAGACTTGATCAAATTTACGTCAGCCGCATCTTATTGCCTTACGTCAAGGACATCAAAATTGAACCTGTGATTTTTAGTGATCATTATTGTGTCGTTATGACTATCAATTTACCTGTAACAAAATTCCTTAAAAGTAATTCATTGTGGTATTTTAATACGTCGATCCTCGCTGAAGCGGACTATCAATCTGTCATCCGTGCTGAGTGGGCATCCTTAATGGAGGAGAAACGCAGCTATAAAGGTACTTTTATGAACTTTTGGGAGAAACGTGTAAAACCTGTGTTTCGTTTTGTTAGTAAACAATACAGTATTCATCGTCATCAGGCCTTCTGTGAACAGTATGCATATTATTCTAAGCTTTTACGGGACTATGTGAAGGCGCAGGCTCAAGGAGAATCTGTTCGGCCTCAAATTCATCAAATCAAGGCTTTTCTTCTCTCTATGCATCGCTGACGTATGTACGGCCATATTGTTCGTAGCAAGATTCCTTCGACTGATTCCACAGAATCTGTTAGTACTGTCCACGTACAGCGAGAACGTAGTAGAGGTAAACAACAGCTGATTTCGCATCTTAAAGACCCCGATGGACATTTATATGAGGGACCTCACGTGACTGCATATCTTATAGAACATTTTAAACATCTCTATGCCACGCCTTCTTTGTTTGTCAGTGATGATACTCTTTTTGAACACATACCAGCTATCTTAACCGATGGTGACAGGGAGCGTCTTAGCCAGCCCTTCACAGTAGACGAGGTCATGACCTCCATTAAACTTGGTAAGCGAGGCAAATCCACTGGTGTCGACTCCTTGCCCGTGGAATTCTATGTCACTTTTATTGACATCCTTGCTCCCTTTCTCACTGACCTTTTTAACGAGTATCGTGATAGTTGCATTTTAGGAACCTCCTTACGAACGGGTATCACTGTGTTGGTTCCCAAACATGCAAACGCCCATGACGTTGATGCCCTTCGACCTCTCAGCTTACTGTGTACGGACCTCAAAATTTTGACCCGTTGCCTCACTCTGCGAATGAAAACATACATTGAAGATCTCTTATGCCGCTGTCAATATGGCCATGGACAGACTCGCCGTATGTATGAAGCGCTATCCAATCTTCGAGATTTTATAGTATATTATGAGTGTAGAACTGATCATACAGTGGCTATTCTTTCAACGGACTACTCTAAGGCTTTTGATAGAATTCAGCATCAATATTTGTTTAATGTGTTAACTTGCTTTGGCTTTGGTGACAAATTTATCTCTATGATTAAAGGTGTCTATTCTCAGAGAATCACTAAGATGAAGATTAATGGTGGCTTAAGTGTAGCGATTCCTTTTAATAACGGAATCCTTCAAGGCGATAGCATGTCCAGTATTTTATTTAGTTTATCTCTGGCTCCTTTGTTATTTTCTGTTCAATCTCTTTTACCAGGGGTCCCTGTATATAATACTAAAATTGTTGCACAAAGCTATGTCGACGACACACATTACTTCGTGAACAGCCCTGTAGAAATTCAACATATTCTGTATTTACTAACCAAGTATCAAAGAATATCTGGTGCAAAATTAAATGACAGCAAAACGAAAATTATGTGTTTAAATGACAATTGTATTCAAGAGTATGGGGTTTATTTTGCGGTTGTCGACTCTCTTAAAATACTAGGAATTGAATGGTTTCCTAATACCACACGTACCATTACTACTAACTTTGCCCACGTTGCTGCAAAAATTAAAAATATTCTTTATTTTCATAAACATCGTCATTTTAGTTTATTAGGCAGAATGTTGTTTCTTAAACAGACTGGGTATAGCGTACTCTGGCACCTCGCCCAGATTTATCCCCTCCCCCACAATATCGCCCGCTCCTTACATAGTTATGCGTTGTTTTTCCTTTGGCACGGCAAATTATTACGTGTTTCTTCCACTCAGTTACGTTTGCTTCCCAAGGACGGGGGCATTGGCTTTCTAGATGTAAACATTCAAGCCAAAGCTCTCTTGTTACATCGCAGCTGTCAGGTCGCGTGTTCTACTCACAGCACTGTCTCTGCAGCGGTGTTTGCAGCGTGTTTTGCCTGTATTGACCTTGAGGGACCTATCAATGCCTTCCCGTGGAGTTGGAAATATCCTCACCTGAAAGACGTCATAATAGACATGGCTTATGCACTTTTGACAAAATGTGAAATAGAATGCATGTCTGTTAAGGATTTGTATTGGTACTATTTAAACATTCATCCCGCAGTTACACCACATATAATAGTCAAGCAACCCTCTCATAACTAGTCTCGTATCTGGTGTAATGTTCATGCTAAATTTCTGAACTATACCCACAAATCTCTTTGGTATGTTATTGTTAATAACGCATATGAAACAAAAGAACGTTTGTATCACTTAAACATTGGTGCTGATAACTTGTGTAATGTTTGCCAACAACCTGACTCTCTTAGTCATAGATTCGAAACTTGCTCCTCAGTCACTAGTATTTGGCAGCAGTTGTGTGTACTTTTAAGCAAAATATGCCGTCTTCCTCCTTCCTCTTTTCGTGCCACTGCTTTAATACTTTATCCAGATTTTAATTACTACCCTGTTACAAAGAATAATACTGTTATTTGGTTTGTGGCACACACTATTGTCTATTTGTTAACCACCCCCGGACCTTATCACCCTGATCTTTACCTTGCTTTCCTAAACTCCGCTGCTACCAGCATTTCTATTGTTCGTAAGCGGAAATATTTTGCTAATTTTTTAACAGTCTTAACTTAATCGTCTGGTCTTTTGTATATACTATCAATATGTATTGGTGAGTTTTTTTTTTAATGTTAAACCTTCCTGTGATCTTTATGTACTACTAAGCATGTAAATAAACAGTTAAAAAAAGTGGTAGAGCGTTCACCTCTGGTGCTAGGGGTCTCGGGTTCAAACCCTGCTCCCGCCAAGTGAACTTTGTGGTGGACAAACACCGTGTGCGTGGGTTTTCTCGGGGTTCTCCCGTTTCCTCCCACTTTCTTCATTCCACCATTTCATTCATTACTCATTATCACCGTCTCCTTTAGCCTAACCGGCATAACCGTGGGACGTAAAACTCAAAATTTCATTTCATTTCATTTTAATATGGAATTTGAATCACGTTAGTCCCCACCGTAAATCGAACTCGAATATCCTGCTCTAAAAGGTAAGGCACACTGGATCTCCAAAGTTATCTACTGATGGAATAATCATTATGTGTGTTATTTGTATCGTATGGTAACCCCTTGCGTTCCTGGTGTCATTTTTCTATGTGCGTGCTGTAATATCAGGTTTTCATTTACTATTAAAAGACTGTCTAGAACGTTATATGGGCCATAGTTCTTGCGCAAGCACGAGAACAGCATTTGCATTACTGATAGAAAGAATTTGCATTGTTAGAACATTCGGACTGAAAAAGGGAAATGGCATAACATGTACATAGATGTCACTGGAAAGTAAAGAGTTAAACAAGCAAGTATAAGTGTTCGAAGAACATTAATTCTTTTGTCCTTCATGACATAAGATTTCAAGTAAACGAATATCTACATTTTAACCGTTTTAAATTCGTGCACTTTTCTGAAAAAAAAATGTTGACTTTCAGTTTAGTACTAGGTATTACTTCAATATTATACATGCCATTATTATGATTAATACTTCGTTCTTTGTAGAATAAAACAGGCTTTCAAATAGTAGCATGTATGTATATGCATGATGTACAACAAAAAATAAATTTGTGAGAAAATAGTCTAATTTACCTCCAAAAATGCTTCATTGGAAGTTTATCGTCCCTAGGAGCAATCTCGTCTGCAGATACCCGAATATAATCACTACGAAAGAATAATAGTGTACGTAATGCGTATGCAAAGTTCTATTCCAATATCTAGAAAATTTATAAGAGGAAAATACTTCTCAATATTGTTTTTTAATGATCCAACAATAAGCGTGACTTCTTTTCGAGGCCAAGCTTTATCTTGACACAAAGCACAGGAAATGCATTTCGTTACAGTGAGCCCCTAGACATGAGACGAAGAAAATCATTTTGAAGTAGGTATTTAGTTTTTATGGTCTGTGACACAGCATAATAGTGGGAAAATTGAAAAATCATTAAGAGGTCTAACGCAATTCAGAAAGTTACCAAAATTCTGACCACTATTATGAAAAGTATTCAGTATATCATTATTTAAAACACTGAGTTCTATTCCATTGGCAGTTTCTATCGTTGATGGGAAGATCACTCAGAAAACTTAGAACATCTCGGTGTTAATGAAATGGTACTTCATGGTGTTAGAAAATAGGGTCTTCTGATCTTTGGTCCTTGGAGAAAAAAAATCAATTTTGCAATTTTGAAGAGAAAAATGTATGAAATTATTACATTCAGGTCTCTCGATAGTCTTAGTTAAAGGATAGGAATTATCATTGAAAGAATTGGTAAAATAAGGAGATAAGGATGAAACAGGAAAATATCGAGAACATTCATGGATGTATGTTCTTCATAACAAGATCTCTGAGCTTAGGATGGGACCAGAGAGGCTTGTAGGACTAGAGGAGAATGCTTCAACACTAGCACCATGTACCTCTGCTTTGCATGATACATTATCTCAGTGACTATATTTTTAGTATCATAATAAAAATGAAAGAGCAATCCATAAACTTTTACATGTGATAAAGTGCCATTTTGTTTCCAACTGGTGTTTCTGCACGGCTGTGTGCTAAGCAATGGTATTTGAAAATATAGCACCGTCTCTTTCAAATATTATGCAGATAATTTTCATGCAAAGTATAGTAGTTCAGGAAATGAGAAGGGACGAAATTAAGTGAATCTTCTTGAATCACTCTAATATGTGTATACAGTGAGGGGTGAGTGTCTCTCTGTGTCTGGATTTAGCGACAGTGTTTAGTTTAAGACGGGGGAATAAAAAGGTAAATAATTCGTAATTACTGAATGAAGCGTTGCTCAAACTTTCTAAAGATACTCACGAAGCAGAAAGAAGACTCAGTAATGTTCTTAAGCGTCAAAATGTATATATAAAGGTCCCAGAAATCCCTTTGCCTAGTTTATATATATATATATATATATATATATATATATATATATATATATATATATATATATATATATATATATTGACTTCACAAAACCCTCTTGGTAAAAGATACGGCGCGCAGTGGGAATACGGAGATGATAAGGAAAGGAAACGAGGCAAAATGAGCGATGAATGATAGAGAAAGAGAGAAAATGAAGAGGAAATTTTCGTCCTTGTGCAAATAACACGCAAATTCGAAATCTAGAGAAAAGGGTTGATTGTGGCTGTTGTGGGTGGGGCAACGAGCAACAAGAGCAGGAGTTGATTATTTACTCTCTAAGAAACTGTCACAACAAATGAAGACTTCTGATTAATCATTCACTAGAAGTCATTTTCGAGACAAATGCTGGTGGTTGCAATATCTCTATCTTATGGGTTTCCTTCCTTCTTCTTTTATGTTTAATATTTTGTCCTTAACGCTTAAATTATAAGGAAATAGTATATATTAAACTCCATTAAAATTTATGAATTGATATGTTACTAATTCTTATTATAAAAGCAAAAGGCGTGGCTATCAGTACCAGTAACGTTAATATGCAAACAGCAAAACGTTTAAGAATTATAAGTTGCATAAACATCTAGTCAGAAATAATTAGCTAACCTTAGTTAATTACTAAAGCAAGACACCTCAGAGTGTTAGTCACGCCAATTTCTAATAATTTTTACCTTACCAGGCTTATAGTTGTCGTTAGCTACCCTGCCTCCTACTGATGCCAATAGATATCGCTATCGTGATTTTCAGACGATCCAAAAGCTTGGGGCAAACAACTAGTATATGCTGTATTAGTTCAAAAGTATAAGGAGTTCAATGCAGTACGCAGCAATGCATTGTTAAAGTAATCACATTCGAAGAATTTGAGAGCGGTTAGATACGAATTTCTTACTCAGAAAAAAAGCACTAATTTAATTTGAATTCCTAAATGACAAAATGTCATTTTTATTCACTATAGGAAGATAGAGTGCTTTATATCGATAAATATTAACACTTTTCCTCCGATATACGGCCTTGGTCAAATTTGAATTGACGTGTATTTAAACTACTAAAGTCTGATTTGAGTACAAACGAAAACTTTATGTTTTAATGATCATGCAGATCATTTAGTTAGTCATAGCTTTTACAGGTATTAAGTAAATACACACTTTCTATTAAACAGTCATGTCTTCAGGCGCGCACACAGGTATTGTATTTTTGTGGGAGGGTTCCAAGCTTTGTGGAAAGTGTCCAATGCTATAAACCACTATATCTATGAATATTAATCAAAAATAATGCTATGAGTATTATTCTGCACGCGAAAATACGGTATGTAATACTTCTACAATTGTGAAATATTTCCACCTATATTTTCAGAAAAGAATTATATAACTAGATTGTTTTTATTATACGAGAAAGAGTACAGATGAAGTGTAAGATAAAATTTTCATGCTACACCAATCATTTCGCTATTAAACAAGTATAGTTTTCATGAAACAGTGTACAAATGTATGTTGAATTAGGAAGTTTCGGATGGAAGTCCAGACCCAGTGAACTTCCTCGTGGGTGCACCTCTGTGCGTCTTTCGATGTTAATTCATTTTTCCTAAAGTTTGTTTTCTAAATATTTAGTCAGCAGGTCACAGACGTGTAAAAATAGATGATCTGCGAATATAGATACCTTGTATAACTGCTGGTAGTGACATTTTAAATTAACGTGTCCAAGTAAAGCAATAATTACATAACTTTTGCATTACAAATCCAACTATATATCTCTCCCTATACTTCAGCAAGCTTCCATATATCTTTTCGAGACGCAGAAGAAAGTAACTGACAACCCTAACTTTAGTCTAGTAACTTGTTGGGTCTACTTGACTGTCTTATGGTAATGCGATTTGAACGTGTCTTAAGACATAACATTCATACATGCACATAGACATGGCTAAATAACTAGAGTGCTCTTTGATATGCTTTGACAACAGACGTCGATTCCCGATGAGTATATATGGATTATGTATCACGTAAGAATGTAGATCCATGTCTCAGTAGGTATATTAATACTGGTAATCCATTTTTAAGTATTTTATTACATAAAATACTAAAATAAAAATTACATAAACATATTTTATGAAAAAATTCTGCGCTAGATTTTCTATTATTAAGTTAGATTTTTTTAAATTATGAATGATTAAATGATCTTTTGATTAAATATTTTCTACATAAAAATCTTAATTTTGTTATTTTGAACAGATGAGTTTATATGTTGAACAACTCATCGATCTTCAGAGCTTATAAACCAAAAAGAAAATACCTGGAAGAAACCACGACCATTACTGCTCTATCTTTACAACGTATATTTTATTTAAGAGTTTGAATTATGCTCCTTTAGTATGAAAAACGTAAAACGTAAATAAAGAATATATGCTTTAGAACGTGTATATGTTCATGTATGTTTAAAGCTTTCCAATACACATATACATACACAAATTATTTTCTATGCATTAGTAGAAAGTGTAGATTAGAGGAGTCTTCCAGTGAACGAAAAAAGAAACCAAAAGTTGCTCTTGACAAGCCTATAAATTAGCGTGTTTGCTACGTGATCTGTATGCAATGTAAAAAAAGAAAACAAAGTCTGGTTCTTTTCTAATTGTATACTTAAATCAATTCATTTACATTGAGCAGAAGTCAAAGTTCAACTGTACCGTGCGTGCGTAACACATCGCCATGAGATTGTCATTAGGCAAGCGTCAGTGTCTCACTAGTCACACAGTAGAGAAGCGTGGTAGAGCGTCTGAAACTGAATAGAATCTAGGAGAGGTTCATTTTGGCTCTTTCCGATACTAAGTGCATGGCGTCGTGTATCTTGGAAACGTGTCAAGTTAGGCCGTCTATACACTATAAGATAGATCCTAGGAAATCTCTTACGATTTATCCTAGAGTCAAAATCTCAACGTGTATGGCAACAGATCCCATGTCATTTCCTGTGTTCTGAACGATCCTATGAGATTTCTCTTGTTTAGAGCACGCTCTATTTCGGAAAGAAAATTCGTAAGATTTCGATTTAAGCGACATCAGGTGAGAGAAAGTGAAAACAAAACAAATGATGAGGTATCTTCTGATCGTGCAGGTTTACTTTAGATGTACTACTCGAAATAATTGTTGAAAAATTATAATTTGTCACTATTTCCTAAATGATTTGCGTTGACCGACATGAAAATATCTTACATAGCATAGATAAAATCCCTGAAGGGGACCAACAAAAGCAATTGTTGATAAACTACAATTCTTTTACGATTTGCGTACAAATACGGAGTCAAGATATATATATATATAGTATAAAAACTATAGTGCAAAAAACGCAAACCAAGTTGTGCTAGGTTGTTTCTAGAAAGTACGAATGCTATTTAACCGAGTCAGAGCAGGGCTAAGCGGAGTCCCGAGCGTCAGTGAGGGGGTGCGAGCGAAGGAAGCAGGCGCGTCAGTTGATGTAGTGAAAACGAGTGCGTTTTGGCAATGATACGAGTTTGAATAGCACTTGTCATGGTATCGTGGTAGTAGCGCTCCACTCGTAAACATAAATTATAGCTTCTGTAAACTATGCAGAAATACACCGGTGGTGGAAAATAGTAACACCGGTCAACTTTCATATGCACTCACTTACGTAAAAGTTTCGCAGAAGGGGTCCAGAAGTAAGCAGAACATACAAAATTTACAGGAGAAATGGAAGATGCAAGTACTTAGACCTAACACAACCTAACTAAATCTAACCTAATGAAGTTAACTAGCTTAAACTAACCTAATATTAATAGAAGTAAGCGAAATTCTATCACTTTTTGAAAATTGTGTTGGACCCATGTACTAATATAATCTAACGTAACATAACCGTAACTAACCTGAACCAACCTAAACTAAACTAATGTGAATATAAACTACCGAAATTGTAGCATTTCTTAGAAAAAATAGCTGGACCCTTTCTGCTAAACATTGTCTCACCTATTTTAACCGTCGTTAAAACATTTATAATGATTTTACACTAGAACCCTACAGTTGTAAACATAAAATACAGGTGTATTACTTTGTATTTAATTATGTTGCTTCATAAAAATTTGTTCCTTATAAATATGTCTTTTCATGCAAAGTATTAAATTTTACTTGTAAATCTTCTAAAATGTGGTGCGCCAAAAGTATACCAGCACCCTTCTGACTTATGCTTTTTCTTTTTTTTTTTAGAGGTATCCAATTTAACAATATAGCGCCTGATATTAATATCAGTGGGATGTGCAGTGTGGTTAGCATAGTAATTCTTCAACTTTATACTTTTATTAGATAGAACTATTTCACAATGTTGATATACGTCATTCGGTCAGACAGGAAAAATCTTCACGTGTATGGCACACAAGGGTAAGATTTCCTACAAGATATGTCATAACATTTTTCCGAAGATAAATCCTAAGATATTTCCTAGGATTGATCTCGTAATGTATAGCGCGCCTTAGTAACTTTCGTGCAGATCGTACCGCTGTCAATTGTAAAATGGGAAAATATGCAGCACAGTGTCCTAGGTCTACCACACCGACGGGAGCAGCTAGAAACTGGTCTCCCGTAAGTAGGATCCCGTCGCTATTGTGTGTGGTTGGGCGTATGGTGACCTCCAAAAATCCTCTACACAGCGTGCGATGGTCAGTATTTGTCACACATTGCAAACGACAATTAACCGCGCCAGTCACAGGGATCTGCGTCTCACAGTCGTTCGCAGTGTGTACGTCCTAAAACTATGTCATGTGGCGGAGCGTAAAAGGAATTGCAGCAATTCTATCGCTGTGTGGAACAGCAAACTCGAATTTAGGAAATTCACTTCTCTGAGATCCCTGTCAAAAGTTCAGATGCCAGCCCAATGGACTATTGTGCTTTCAGAGTCTTAAAACGGCACCTATCCCATTCTCGAGTTCACACCGTCCCAGGCCTGTAAAAAAAACGGTAAAGAGTTCCTCTGGAATACCCTACTTCAGCTGCAACACTATCTCCTGCAATGGGAAATTCCGATGCCGGACAATAGCCAGAAGAGATGGACTGCAGATCAAACACGATTGGTGGTAAAAAACATGAGATTTCCTAAGTGACACATTCAAATGCAACTAAATATAAATGAATCAACCTCTGTACAACCTACAAAAAAAGGAATAGCAAAAATGATGTGTCCGTCACGTCATGTCACAACGTCCGACTCATCCAACTGTCATATCTACGCATCTGATCTGATTTATTTATTTATTTATTTATTTATTTATTTATTTATTTAAGACCATTCACTGCCTGGTGTTTGCTTCAGTATGCATCAGCCTTTATCATTGTACTTATGGAAAGTTCCACTATGTAGCGCTGTTAAACTAAGACAGCATAGTGTTGCTAGTGCACTCAATCAATATTATAATGTTTAACCCTACTGTTTTCAGGGTGATAATTTTCACCCCTATGATAGTTAAAGTGATATCTCTATATATATATATATATATATATATATATATATATATATATATATATATATATATATATATATATATATATATATATATATATATATATATATATAATATCACAGCAATGTTCTAATAAAAATTAGGTACTAGAACATTGAACATACAAATCTTTATTTAATTATTTATTTATGTAACCTATAACTGACTTGTTGCTCATTTTGCAATAAGCATTACAATATATAAGGATCAAATTAACATTACATAATACATAAAAATACATAATCTATATTATAAAATTGAAAGTGACTATGTTTGTGACTCTTAATCTCTTGAACCGACCGACCGATCTCGTTCAAATTTTTGACGTAGATGCGATTCTGGGTTGGGAGTGCTTTTAGCTATTCACTTTGTCGATAGAATTTAGGGGTTGAAGGAGGAGGGGAAATAGAAAAATAAATAAAGGTTAATAACTCTCGAACCACCAAACCGATCTTAATCAAATTTTCAATGTAGATGAGGTTCAAGACTGGGATGGATTTTGTCATTTTACTTTGACGGAGTAACGTAGGAGAGGGGTAGGAGGGGAAGATATATAAAAATCAATTTAAATACAAATAGAAGTGATTAGGTTTGTAACTTAATAACTCTTGAAGCACCCGATCGATTTCAACCAAAGTTTCAACATAGATGAGGTTTAAACCTGGGAAGTTTTTTGTCATTTCACTTTGATGGTAGATCTTAGGGGAGCGGGAAAGGAGGAGAGGAAACTAATGAAAATGAATAAAACTTAATAACTCTTGAACCACTCTACGAATCTCGATCAAACTTTCAACATAGATAAGATTTGGGCGTGCGATATCTTCGTCATTTCACTTTTACGGTGCAACGTAGGGGAAGGGGAGGGGGTAGATATATGTAAAAAAAAAGATAAAAATGACTCTCTTTGTGACTTCACCACGCTTAAACCACCCAACCGATCTTAGTCAAATTTTCAAGATATATTACGTTCGGACCTGGGGTAGTTTTTATCATATCACTTTGACGGTATAACTTAGGGGTTGGGGAGGGGAAGATATATATATATATATATATATATATATATATATATATATATATATAAACAAAACTTAATAACTCTTGAACCACACAACCAATCTCGATCAAATTTTCAACGTAGATGAGGTTCGGACCTGGAAAGTTTTTTATATATTTTTTTCATTTGACGGTAGAACCTAGGGGAGGGGGAGATTTATATTTAAAAACTAGCATATATTACCTGCTTCGCTGGGTTCAAATAAATAATTTAGACGCACATCTTTGTATTTCATGTATTTCATTGCCATTATTTTTTATTGTTTATTGCAGCAAGCCTGTTTACACAGTTGTTTTAATGTTTGGGAAAGTTATGATGTAGCAACTATCTTTTCTCTTAGTTGTAAATTAGGTCTAAGTGTGATTCGTGACCTAATACTAATTTTCTCCGTAATTCAATTAGTGTCACTGTTCATCTCTGCAACCGCAAGAACTATAGATTCAACACTAATATCGGTCGTTTTTAACCATTTATATATATATATATATATATATATATATATATATATATATATTCCCCTCCCCCATGTTGCGGGCCATGACATCGGAAGTGTCACCGTTCATCTCAGCGACCCCAAAAAATGTGAACTAAACACTAATATCCGCCATTTTCGATCATTTTTAAATATTTCTTCCTTTCTCTCCCCCAAGTTGCTTGGTTCAATTTGAATTTAAACGGGATCGAAAGTATCATTGTTTATCTAAGCGATCCAGAAAACTATAAATTCGACACTGATAGTGGCCATTTTCGATCGTTTTTATATATCTTTTTATCCATCTCCTCTAAGTGGCGGGGCTGATTTTGGATTTAAAATGGATCTGAAATGTCACTGTTCATCTGAATGATCCCAAAAACTATGTATTAGACAGTAATATTAGTCATTTCCGATCATTTTAAACGTTTATACCCGTCCCCTACGTTTTACCTTCCCCCTCCCCAACGATCAGGGCTGAACTTGGATTGAAACAGTATCAGAAGTGTCACTGTTTCTCTCATCAATCCCGAAAACTATTGATTCAACACTAATATCGGTCATTTTTGATATTTTCTAAATTTCTTTCTCCCTTCCCCTCCCGTACCTTGCATTGTCATAGTGAATAGCCTAAAGTAATCCCCGCCCCTAAACTCATGTATGTTGCAAATTTGATTGAGATCGGTTGGGTGGTTTAACATTGATAAATTCACAAAGGCAGTCATTTTTATTTTAATTTTTTACATATATCACCCCTCCCCCTCCCCTACGTTAGCTCGTCAAAGTAAAAGGAAAAAACACCCGAAATCCGACCCTCATGTATGTTGAAAATTTGATCGAGATTGGTTGGGTGGTTCAAAAGTTATTAGGTTTTATTAGTTGTTATTTATACGTCCCCCTCCCCTCTCCCTCCTCTAGGATCTACCGTTAAAGTGAAATTACAAAAATATTTCCAGATCCGAACCTCATGCATCTTGGAAATTTGATTGAGATCGTTCGGATAGTTCAAGAGTTATTAAGTTTAAAAAAATAGTCACTTTCAGTCTTATACAAAATTGATTTTTATATATCTTCCCCTCCTCCCCTCCTTCTCCTCCCCTACGTTGCTCCGTCAAATTTAAATCATAAAAACAATTTCAGGTCTGAACCTCATCTATGTTACAAATTTGGCCGAGATCGGTCGTTCGGTTCAGGAGACTTAGTCACATAGTGATTTTCAATTTTATATAAATAATAGATTTAAAATGTCTAAACCCACTGCTTCCAGAAAGAGGGAGAAATTAACGTTTCAGATCATATAATCATAGTATCCGGCAAACCAGTCTGATGCTATTGTGTATTTAAATTCAGCTATGTCTATTTAAAAAAAAAAAAACTGCTGTATTTCAGCATCTTTCTTCAAACTAGTTACTTACATAAAAAAATATTTTTTTCTCATACATCTCATTTTTCATAAAATATAGTATTTTATATGTGAGAAACAAAATAAAAAACGAAATAGAAATTGAAACAAAATGAAAAATAGATATTTCTTATATATACATGTACACCTACCCTTTTACACATGTGTATATGCATACACAATAATTGTCAACTTCACGTTGATTACATTAACGCAGATGAGTGGCATACTTTTAGTTCAACAATTCCGAGTACTGAATCCGTGTAGGCAGATCAGAAAATAGAAAAGAAAGAAATAGATTGCTTAAACGTTTTTGATGTATTCGACTCTACCATACATATATACCAGTAAAACATTTATGAAGCTGCCAAACACACAAAACTTAGTGGAATGAAAATACACTGAATATTTTCTGTTAAATATCACATTCATTAATAACAACTTAGTCATACATATTTTGTTCACATTTGAAACAAACTTTCATCAGTTATTTACTCTGTGAGATGACAGCATCTAGCACATATGAGTATGTAAGTTAATACATGTATGCGTATATATCTATATGTATTTTACGTAATAGAGAGTATGTATTAGCATGTGGGTGGAAAACAAATACATGTTAGATGCTGTAAGAAAACAGAGGACAACTGAATGTATTGGAAACAGAAATATGAAGGGATTTAGGCATCATATATTTTGTTTGAGTTCTGGATATCTGTTGAAAGTGTTTGTGTATTTATGGTGGAAAGTTTTGTTCATGTGAATATGCGTGTAACATTCGTGTTATTATATGTATTAAGCTGGGATCATTCATCATCCTTTCATACCTCATTGTCCGAAACATATTCATCTTGCATTGTCTGAAAAAAATGAATGTTTTAGCAGCATTGCATTTTTTCTCTCTGATATTTCCATTCTACGATACTATATATATATATATATATATATATATATATATATATATATATATATATATATATACGAAATATATATGTATATACCTGCATATATGAACTTTTCCTATTGTATCAAGTACATATTTGTTAAATTCTCATGGCTGTATATTTACACAATATTATATAGTTTGACGGCACAGTTCAAACATTTATTACGACAACTTCTAAATTTTAGATAATCTCAATGAAAAACGTACCTAAACACTTTTTTTAAAAAAAAATCTCACATAAGTGTAAAGTAGAGAAATTTTATACATGTGTATTTCTAAGCTTAACTACGAAATACAGATAAGCAAAACTTCTGTAATACAGTGAATAAATATATTATTATGTAACTCAAAATAGATATAGCTGAACAAAGCACTAAGGTAAATAAATTCATTATGTAGCTTAACACGTCTAATTTTTATGTAGATATAGAAAACTGTTTTAATTTTATCAATAACTTACTTTTGTTGCATAGTATTTCCACCGGCTCGTTACACTATCTTTTGCCGTCTTTCAGGCAACTATTGTACACAAATCTAACTTTCCAATCCCTTTATAGAGGACGATGGCTCGGTGGTAGAGCGCACACCTTTAGAACGAGGAGTCTATGGTTTGATTCCAGATCTTATGGATTTGTGGTGATCAGTAACGTATCCGTGAGTTTTCTCGTTGCCTTCCTCATTTTCATTACTCTAATTATTTCATAAAAACTTTTAGTACTAGTCCATCTTTTTTAGCCTAAAGAATACAACTGCCATACCAGATCCACAGCAATAACACAGGGAGGCCGAGCTAATTTGGGGGAAGCGTTGATTTCTTGATTTCTTAGTACATAAATGTTATTGTAGCGAAATAATAAGTATTTTCCTTATTGAGTTGCAGAAAACAAATGCATTTAACAATTTATACAGTCTAACGTAATTTTAACAGCTTCTGAAAATTGAAAATTTGTAAAAACGAATAATGTACAAATTTATGTAAAATAACAACAATGTCTCTAGATATTAGTTATACAAAAGTAACTGTTAATTGTGAAAATGGTATTACTTACAGAAATATTTCATACAACACTGAAATCTGTATGTCGTTAAGTTATACATCGCATGTATTTCGTGAGCTTCAAATGTCATCATTGGATGGCATGCATCTGCGTGTGTATAGCATCAGTCATCATGAAGTCGTACTAGATGTAAGGCATGCACAGTTCTGTTTGTGTTTTCATGAATCCTAATCGACTACAACCATGCAGAGAATCTAGGATACGTTGTCACAAAAAGCCACCTCAAAGATATACTGTTATTATAGGGCACAGTCGTTTTGTCGATACCGGTTATGTAGCACACGGATTTGTGAATCAAAACAGACCTACAGCTTCTGAATAGAAAGTCTAGCAAGTGCGGCAGACATTTTTACGTAGTCCACGGAATTGAACTAGAATGAGATGGAATGAAAATGGTTTCGTACGTACAGGTGTTCTGAAATAAAATGTTACGTATAACCTCCTCATATAACTTATCTTCTGTTATTATACTCCATTCATTTGAGTTAAGTTGAGTTGAATTTCAGTTTAGCGTCCCTTTCAGCAGCGAGGCTATGTGAGACGTGGAATCCGAACCACATGAGCTCCCGCCGGGAATCGAACCCGGGTCTCCCGCGCCAAGGGCGCGTACGCTAACCGCTTAGCCACGGAGGAGCTCCCCATTCATTTGAGTTTCAAGAACACTCGTATTCGTGTATAGAGGATCACGGGACTTTCTGCAAAGCCTGTAATATTATTTTTAGAAAGGAACATGGTAGCACAGTAGAAGGACGTTCCGTTCACCTTTCGTGCGAGGAATCCCTGGTTCGACCCTAGGTAGTATGAGTTTTTGATAGACAACATAGCGTCCGTGGATTTTCTTGATATCTTTTCGTTTCCTTTTACATCACATTCTACCAATTTATTAATAATAATTCCTCATCATTAATCAGCCTCTATTTCATTTTATTACTTGAACAAGCTCTGTCTCTGTTTCTTTCTTCATATTTTTCTGTAACAATATCTTTAATGGAGGTCGCAGGAATCAGTGGAAGAGCACTTACCTCTAGTGCCTGAGGTTTCGCGCTAGGTAGGCTTTGTGGTGATTAAACAATATGTAGGTTTTCTGGAAGTTCTTCCGTTTCCTTTCACATTCTTCATTCCACTCTTTTGTTCATGATTATCACCGTATCCCTTAGCATTGGTCCATAATTGACACAGAACTTAATGTAAATTCTTCTCGAATTCCCTATGGCTTCTTTCAATTAATTGCACTAATACAATAGACATGTGCTGAAGCGCAGAACTGTCATCAGTCATTTACGAGGAACGCTTTCAAGGATAAATACACAGTTCTGTACACAAAAATTATGTACACATACCTTTTAACACATAATATACGTGGACCTTACTTGAAGTTTGATTGAATTAGGGTCTTCATCATCACCATAAGTATTCTGTCATTATTGGCAGGTCACTTGCCGCAGCTGAGAAGCTTCCATGCTTTACGGTTTTCAGACGCTTTTCGTATTCTTTATTCCGAAAATGTGACAAAATTCGAGACATTCTTAAATTCAAGACCAGACGAGAAAATTTGAGTCTCATGGGTAACGCTAGTTCTCCCAAGTCCTAGATTCGAACACTGTTTTATTCTTACATACTCATAGTACAAAAAACTATAAATCAGCTGTTATTGTATGAACATAATGAAGAATGTTTATCAACGCAAGCTATTACAAAATATACTCCAAAAATGAATATGGCTTAAATGTTATTAAAATACACCCTTACCGGACTTCTCGTGAAAGAATTCTGGTAACTTCTAGATTGAATTAAGAACAAAAAAACGGACAGAAATTTTGTAAATAGATTTATAACATACGAGACGAGAAGAATCTGAGTCGAGACTGGAAATGCTTTCCGAGAATCGAGGCGAAGTGAGAAAGAATTCCTCGAGAATCGATATTTGACGACGAGACGAGACAAGAAAACCTTATTTCTTATCTCGTCTCATGTCTTCGCCAACACTAAAAATGAACGTGTAATATAAGACAATACATCATAATGGCCGGTGCACGATTGTCGTTTGTGAAAAGTAGAGTTATTTTAAAGTGATGTGTCAAGTTTGTTAATGCTGCTTATGTCACATGTTCCTTTCGCAGTCATGCAAGTAACAACTTCTGTTGCGAGGAAGACTTTTAAATTTAACGTCCCACGATTATGCCGTTTGGGCTTGGGAAGACGATGATTGCAGAAATGAATGATGATGAAAGAATTGGTAAAATAATAAAATGGGAGGAAATGGGAGTACCCTGAGAAAACCCACGGACTTGATGTTGTCCACCATAAACTTACTTGGTAGGGGATCGAACCACGAACCTAACACACCAGAATTAGCGTTCTACCACGTGAGCCACCGCGCTCCACTCTGTTGAAAAGAAACTATACTACACCTCGCTGCTTTAATTCGATCGAACTTTGAAGAATGTGAACAGGTATCATGTGTTATAGTGAGTATATAATTTTTAAAAGTACTCTTTATATTCATAACACGCTTCCGATGATTAAATGTTTATTTTGTGTGTTTTAATATAAAAATTTAAGAATTTTATAAAACTCGGTCCTGAAACATTACTTCCATTATTAATTTTCTGTACCCAAACTCGTATCACTAATTTGTTAATACTACTCACAGATCACGTATCACTAATTCGTTAACATATCAAATTATGAATAGTATATGATGTTTAGTGGATAATGTAATTACCATACTTTATGAATCAATTTTCAGATTCAAAATTTTTTGAGCAATAAGTCTCTTCATCTCAATAGAAACTGAACGCAGAACCACATACGATAGAAATTATCACTATGATAACTGATCAACTTCTCACGAATTCGAGAAAAGAACGCGAGAGGTTGAACCTTAACCCCTTCCAGTGTTACAATCCTAAACCATTCTATACGCCATCTTAGCCATGCAACATAAAATTTCTAACGAATAGATTATCTATCCACTGAAGGATAGATCAACTTTAACTTAATGCTATTCACCAATTTTTAAAATATTAATTATATACACTTTTTAAATTCTCTTTATATATATATATATATATATATATATATATATATATATATATATATATATATATATATATATATATATATATATATATATATATATATTGAATAAGCTAAGAACAATTCAAAAAATAAAATCAGGTATTTTTCTAAGCAAAAAAGACCTTAGAATTATGAGAAGTAAATGTATTTTATTATATTTTGTCATTTATATTTCATCTTGCAAAGTCATCCACGTGCAATGAAAATGTATCCATGACAACCAATGTGTTTTTTCGCTCTCTTTTCTTTTTTGTTTCTCTCACAATGATAAGTGCATTTCTGTACACACATACACTCAGCCATATATATATATATATATATATATATATATATATATATATATATATATATATATATATATATATATATATATATAATTCCATAATGGATTTGGTTTACGTGGGAAAGCGATTGCTTCAAACCGAAAGGATGGGGCATATTCCAATTGTCACATATACTAGCTAACTCCATTTATT
Organism: Thermobia domestica; assembly: GCF_964235325.1. Classification (NCBI taxonomy): domain Eukaryota; kingdom Metazoa; phylum Arthropoda; class Insecta; order Zygentoma; family Lepismatidae; genus Thermobia; species Thermobia domestica. The sequence goes on from NC_137458.1 coordinate 134,428,155, forward strand.
ATATATGGTTTTTCTATATGTGATATACATATACTGTATTACTGTGCAAAGTTTAATGCATAATTCCAGGGAGGAATAAGCAAAAGTTATGACGTCACCTTTTATTTTTCCTTCTTTGTTCCATACAAATCTATTTTGCGGCTCATCGCTTCGTATCGGAAACCGAACACGATTTCAGTATATTCAAGTTACTGGTAGGTAATATCAGTATTAGTCTGTGAACCTGTAGATATGTTCATATACTTCACATTTCAACCAAAGTCGTATTTGTATTCACGATGTACCTGAAAGGTTGATCAAATTTTGTGAGCATATCTTCAGGTAAAAAAAATAAGGAAATCAGTACACGAACATTTACATCGATTAAAAAGAAACTATTCATTTTGCTGGCCATTCTCTTTTTTTATTATGCACGGTGTCGATCAGCTGTTCTTCAACTTAGTGATGTCAGGGCCCCTTTGTCATGATGTGTAACAGGGGCGCATCCACGCTGGATCCACCGGGTCCACCCTTCCTAATAATAATAATAATAATAATAATAATAATAATAATAATAATAATAATAATAATAACTTGACATACATTTGTTCAAGTTCTTAATGAAACTACACTTGTTTAGCGGAGAAATGATTGATGCAGAATAATCATTTGATCTTACACTTCACCTTTGCTTTTTCTGTCCTTATAAGAAACAATCTAGTTTTATATTTCTCTTCTGGCAATGTAGTGGCATCACTTAACAATTACTTATCGTCTTTACAGATGAGAATAATACAGTACTAAAGTATCTATTGAAGCTTTCCTGGCGACGTATTATGAACAGGTCCTCTCGGGCTAGCAGCCACGTAAATACTGTTATATCTTGCGATGTTTCGAGGGCTAACATCGTCCTCACCTTCAGGCAAATATGATGGTACAGAAACAGAAACAGAAACAGAAAATTTTGAAAAAGGACGCCCCTCAGGAAAGCCCGCGTCCTGACAGAGAGTAAGGCATCAACCATCTGTCTACATGCTTCTCCTCACATGCAATTAGTACACTAAAGCCATTGTCGGGTGTAGGTGTAATCCGCGGTTTCTATCTTAAACGTAAGACATTTACTCGCGAGTCTGTAGTTGTGTAGTATAGAAAGAAAGATGGTACAATAGAGTGTATGGAATATATATACTCATGTATGTATGATTGGACTCTTCTGATTGGTGGTGGAAATGGCGGGTTCTGATTGGTGCTTGAAATAGCGCGATATGATTGGTGTCCATGTTTTACTCAGTTGGAATCCTGTGTCTCTGTTAAGGTTCGTTTTTTCTTGTGTGATTGCAACAACTTCTTTTATCCTCCTGTCCCAAACTCTTGAGCATTTTGCTATTATTTCGGTATCTGTGAACAAAATCTTATGTTGTTGTTTGATGCTATGTTCAGCCAGTCCGGATTTTTCTGGTTGGTTTAGTCTGATGTAACTGTTGTGTTCTTTGTATCTGGCTTCAATGGTTCGTCCTGTCTGTCCAATATATGACTTACCACATTCACATGGAATGCGGTAAACTCCAGAAGTTCGGAGGCCCAGGTCGTCTTTGGTTGGTCGTATTAAGTTTTTTTATTTTTGTTGGAGGTTTGTGTATTGTCCTGATGTTGTATCTGGCAAATAGTCTGCTGAGCTTTCCAGAAGTTTTCCCGGTGTATGGGAGCAGATTGTGTTCTCATGTTTTTCATTCACAATTTCTTCTGCTCTTTTGTCCTTGTTTTCAGTGTTCTTCGTTCTGGTCCTTTTCAGGGCCATATTTATATCTCTCATTGAGTATCCATTCTGTAGCATGGTGCTGCGAAGGTGATGGTGGCGAAGTTCCTCTATTAAACAATCGTTGTCGGAAATGGATAATGCTCTATGTGCTAAAGTGTTGAGAACTCCAAGCCGTTGAGTTTTGTGATGGAAACTGTTTGCGTTCAGATATAAATCTGTATGTGTTGGTTTCCTGTATACCCTATGGCCTAGGCTGCCATCCGGTCTTCTGTATATCATGATGTCAAGAAATGGTAGACGTCCTTCTTGTTCAACTTCCATCGGAAATTTAATATTGGGATGCTGGTTATTAAGATGCTGCAGGAATTCCTGTAAGGAGTTGCGTCCATGTGGCCAGATGTTGAAGGTGTCATCAACATATCTATAGAACAATTTCCATCACAAAGCTCAACGGCTTGGAGTTCACTAAACCAACCAGATAAATCCGGACTGGCTGAACATAGCATCAAACAGCAACATAAGATTTTGTCCACAGATACCGAAATAATAGCAAAATGCTCAAGAGTTTGTAACAGGAGGATAAAAGAAGCTGTTGCAATCACACAAGAAAAAACGAACATTAACATAGACACAGGATTCCAATTGAGTAAAACATGGGCACCAATCATATCGCGCCATTTCAAGCACCAATCAGAACCCGCTATTTCAACCACCAATCAAAAGAATACAATCATACATACATGAGTATATATATTCCATACACTCTATTGTACCATCACATCTAGATCTCATCTCTTTCCTGAATTTTTCGGATCTGGCTGATCTCAGAGGAGCGAAGAGCTGATCTCACCGAGAAGATTTCTGCATTGCAAAGAAGAGTTGTTGAAGATGCCGTGCCTTGCTGAAGAAGACGCCATGACACACCGGGAGACCTTGCGAAACTCTAATAAAAATTTTCCGAATGCATATACTGTGTGAGTTCTATGAATATAGAGGGTGTCCAGAAAATTCGTTTTCCTCCCTAGAAATGGCAAACGATGAGATAGATGACAAAATAGGAAAACATGTGTTTGATCATTTCAAAAGTACAAGGTATCAAAGAAAAGGATGTCCCAGGGCCACCCACAGGGTCCCAGGTGGGGACCAACTCAAAAATTGCAAAAGGTAAAGGGGGTGAAGTAGCATATTGTTGGAAACCTATTGGGAAATGAAAGAAGACGGAACAAGTCTCGACTCTCTACAATTACCTTGTGCAAAATGGCGACACTCAAAATGTCATTGTAAAGTCTATGGCCACCCAAAGAAAAACTGAAACGGTGAGACAGATGTCAAAACAGGAAAACATGTGTGTGTCATCTTTTCAAAAGTAGAATGATTGAAAGTAAAAATATTGTCCCATTTTTCTCCACAGGGTCCCAGAAAGTCCTACTCAAAATTTTCAAATGGCAAAGGAGGTCAAGTAGTATATCATTGGAAAGCTGTTGTTAAATGAAAGCAAATGGAACAAGTGTGGACGCTCTGCACTGTGCAAAAATCTTGCGTTTTAGTTCGTCTTTTTGTAGCCGGGTTTTAGTTTATTTTCACTTTAATTCTTCTACTCAACGGAAAGAAAGGAAATGCCCCTACTGTGAGTTTCTGCCTTTGGACCCAGTAATGTCTAAATAGATTTAAAAAATGTAATAAAATAAAAGCAAATTAAGAAATAAAGAAAAGAAAAGACATAACATTTGACATCTTTGAGTATAGAACTGATTAGTAAGCATATAATGTAGAACCACGAACATAAATAATTAGAGGTTGAGCCATAAAAAAAATACTCTTACCTCTACTTATTTATGTTCATGACTGTGCAATAGTAGAACTTATGCTCGTTGTCTGGATTATCAATTATAGAATGATTCAAACAAAAAAAAACTTATTGTACCAGAAACAGTAAATAAGTCTCACAATGACAACAAGTGCCGATTGCAAAATGGAAAGTGAATGCGCTCGGAGAATCGAAAAGAAAATGTACATTTTGACCGGCTGCCATTTATACATGCTAATTTTAGAGAGCCAATACTTGTCCCGTCTTCTTTCATTTCCCAACAGCTTTCCAACGATATGCTACTTGACCCCCTTTGCTATTTGAAAATTTTGAGTAGGAGCGCGTCTGGGACCCTGTGGAGGACACTGGGACAAATATTTTTACTTTCAATCATTGTACTTTTGAAAAGATAACACACATGTTTTTTTTCTGTTTTGATATCTACCTCACCGTTTCAGTTTTTTGTTGGGGGGGGGACAGACTTCACAATGACGTTTTTGCTGACAGTTTGACTGGTCGCCTTTTTACACAGGGTAATTGTAGAGAGTCGAGACTTGTTCCGTCTTCTTTCATTTCCCAACAGGTTTCCAACGATATGCCACTTGACCCCCTTACCTTTTGCAATTTTTGAGTTGGATCCCACCTGGGACCCAGTGGGTGACCCTTGAACAACATCTTTTTTTGCTTTGATTCGTTGTACTTTTAAAATGATCAAACACGTGTTTTCCTGTTTTGTTATCTATCTTATCGTTTGCGATTTATAGGGGTGGAAACGAATTTTCTGGACACCCTGTATATTCATAGAACTCTCACAGTATATGCATTCGGAAAATTTTTATTACAGTTTTGTAATTTTCGTCATTAGTGCTTTCGATTGGTATATAAACTATCTTCCACTTTGATATGTAATCTCCCGCTCTTCCCGTCAGTAAAACCTCTTTAGAAAATAAAATTACTATTATTATTACTATCCAATTTCGCTTTGCTAATAATGCATTTGCATCAAGATTCGTCTTTCTGATAAAATACATGATTTGTTCATAAAGTAATGAGATTGGTCTCCCTGTGATACTTCTGTTGCCACCAGTACGCTCCACGGAGCACAGTGGGGTGAAACCAGGCAATTCTTGGCAAAAACCTGAAAAATGAAGTGAGAGATTGACGCTAAATAATTGTTATAATGAAACTTTAATAGTGTACTCATAAGATAATGTGCAGGAAAAGTGGTAACATCACACAATGACCTCATGGTACGCGTAAATTTGGTTACCCACAGAAAACGGAGAGGCGCTGCTTAGTGACAGAAGATAGGAAGTTCACTTTGAATGCGATTATCCCTACAGAGCGTATAGATATTGAGCGGCTGGTAAACATGTTAACACGACCAACGGCTATGTATAGGTTTATATATTTAGAATGTGATGGCATGTGTATAAGGCTAGTACTACATAATATCATATTTGGAAAATGCTATGGTACTGAAAGTACATAAACTGTGGTCTAGAAGAAAACATGGCATATCTTATCTGTAATTTTTTAATATGTAAGTAGTAGCGGAAACATTGTTTCTAAGAAAACATCTGCACATATTTGCAATTTTGGGTTTGGCAAATATAGCTCATAAAAACGTTTCAGAAAAAAATGCATTCCGCATATAGTGCTGATTTCGAACTGAGCTGGGGCGAATGTGAGAGCAAATGTTAGATTATTAGACGTGTGATCCTGATGCACGCACTGACAAAGTTAAATACAGGTCGATTCTGGGAATTTTGACCCCATACCTCGTTGGGGGCTTCGCCCCCAGGTCCGATCTTGTTCCTAACATTTAGTTATACTTCTCGGGCATTCATCCACAGAAATAAACTCTAGTCAACCATATCTAATTAATAGTGTCGGACATTTTGCAACAGCAATGTTTGCTAAACAATCTATGGACCATAAGGTAGCACCATATTAAAAATTGTGTCGATAAATTCAGTGTTTTGCTTTTCAGTGTGAGATGTATTTTCTGAATCAACTCTAATGAGCTTCCGCTCTCTCCAGCTCAGAGTGTTCAAATCAAAACCCTGAAATGAGCTTACGTATTGCACAACGCAAGGTTTGAAACAACCTGAACAGGTTACCGATGTCTGTACATCATAATATGTTTAAAGAGCCTGTATGTGATAATGCATTCATATTGCATTACTTGTGATGAGATATTTTTTATGTATTGAGGCGTCCTTGTATCATCATCGTCATTACGTATCCTCCACAACTTTGAAATAATTTTGAGAAGCAAGAAAATTTCTTTAATTTTATTATTCTTCAGTTGTGAATTTGTATAATTACACTTTTTTCCTTTCACTCGCAGGAATGTAAGCCAATTGTAAATTACCAAATCACAGCATATTGCCCACGCGCGTGTTTATGCCAATCATATAATATGTTATATAATTTAGGCGCGAATATAAAGAATATTTCTTACGAAATACCCGTGGTACTCAATATCACCAACTGTGCATAAGGTGTTAATTTGCGGTGCTTAAATCATACAACATACTCTACTTCTAATAGATCAACTCAATGAGGAAGCCCAAGAGGTATGAAATAAAGAATTTTAGCAATACAGGAAACACTTCGCAAGTAAAATTTCACGAAAGAAGACAAAACGAAGATGTGATGCATTTATTACTAATCACATCAGACTCTCTTATTACGAGCCTTCGAAAACCATCACAGAAAGAATGTCTCCTCATCATAAGGATGTATTAGCCTTATTACGAGCTGCACATGTGCCATCCCAGAATAATCCACTAGAAAGAGCGACGAGTCAGATGGTTCTGCTGTCGAAATAACATAAACATTTCAGTCCACGGATTTTATTTTATACTTTCAAAGACATGCTCATATAGTGAATCTTGGCGCGTGCCACCTAAAAACTGTAATTTTTGTTGTTTTCTTGTAAAATTATTTTATGTCCAAATCTTTCTTCTATATATTGAATATATTATTGTAGCCACTACACACACCGAATTAATTGGTTTTCTTACAATTTTCTGCTTCACATTGCGCATTCCTACTTTTTTTCCAAGAATTCAGTGCTTTGCCCTTCTGTGCGGCGGGAGGATTTGTGGAGGATCCAAGGTAAGAAACGCACCGGATAGTAGTCCTGTCTCCGCTTCCGGAAGCCTTGCCTTGGTCAAGGATGCTTAAAAAGACGAAGCTCTGTCAAGGGCCCAGGTTTTGTGGTGGTTCAGATAGTTTAAGAACGGACGGGGGACCATTGAAGACATGGAGCGATGTGAACACAATTCAACGAGTGGTTTAGATAAAAAAAAATGTGGCCACCATACACACCCGATGTGAGCCCACCAGACATATTTCTGTTCCCAAAGTTTAAGAGAAGCTGAAAGGTCACCGTTTCGATGATTTTTCCGCCATCCAACGGGCTGTCACAGAGTCTCTGAAAGGGGTTATGGCAGCTGACTTCCAGGGAGCCTTTAAAGCATGGGAATCACATTAGCAGCGGTGTACTGGCGCCCAAGGAGATTATTTTGAATAATTTTAACAATATGTACCGATCGAATCAATAACTTCCTTTTACCAGACCCAGTCTCATTATTTTACAGACGAACCCTGTACATCTTGGTGGTTTTGAGGCATAAAATTCTTGTAGTTAAAACGAATTGATATTATATTAATAATAGTAAAAACACGTAGAAATAAGTTTAACATGAAGCTAAATTATTGAGGAGTTGTTTTCAGGCAATAAAGCAAAGTGAAATGAACTAAGTGTCAAAAAAAAAATTACAAACTCCTCATTTTTCAGAGAAAATAGCTAGAATAAGAAAGAAATCCTAAGAAAGAAAAAAGCTTGGTGCAATAAATATAGAAGTTTGTAATTTGTGGAAGGGGAAAGAGGAGTTGAGTAGAAGGTGTATATACAGACAGATCAAGGAAAGTGTGCCATTAGCGAAAAGTGTTTCATTAGTTTGCAGAATTTCCGTTGTCTCCATTACATTAAAGCTTTTCGCTTGTCTCTAGAAGCAATAGTGTTTGCAGTAGGTGGATGGGCAATGAAATAAAAAAAAATCATGTGCTTAAGTATGGACACTACATGGACGAGTTGTATGTAACTTTTTTTACTATTGCTTCATATATATATATATATATGTGAGATACCATACTCATCAGTTTACAAAACTCAATTCTGCCCCACCCAACCTCTTGCTTAGTGGTGGTGCTCTTCAACGAGAGAGTAAAGAGTAGTTTGAAGAGACTGAGAGATTGGACTCATTATAGAAAAGAGAGAGAGTGACATAGAGAAAAAGTGAAAGGGATGGGACAGTAATATTGCACTCTTTCCCTTCACTACTACTACTACTACTAACAACGCATTCACCATACTTCTGTGGTGTTCTCTATATAATATGGTTGACTGAATCTTTTACATCGCCACCAACCACTACCACATAACTCGTTCATTTCTCGTTTTCCAAACGCTTGATTGCTTCATTCTGATTGATTAAATGACCATCAGCTATAATGTCCGTCCGTGCATACACACACACACACACAAACATACATATATATATATATATATATATATATATATATATATATATATATATATATATATAATATTAACTAGATTCATCTCAATGTGAGTGACATTAGCCCTCTAAAAATATATCTTCTCCTATATCTAGTCGATAGTATTTGAAATTAGAACGTTGCGAGCTACATGTACAAACTATATGTAACTCGTATAGTTAATTACAGTTCTATAGAGTATTTTTTTCAACTTTTCTCCTATATGGACATAGTTCAGAAAAAGAAAAGCATTCACTCTCTCCTTGTACAGAAACTTTGAGAGTTTAGATAAGGGTTTAGAGGCCTTATAATTCTGTTCTGTGATTTTTATAGTTGAAAATGAAATGATACGTACCTTTCTGGACAGCTTTCCATAATATGAAAGGATGTATAAGTAGTCAGTGTTGTATAGCGTGTCTATACATGAAGAATACAGTTAAAGGTTGCTTGCAAAATGGAATTACGATATAGAATAAAGAACTTGAAAAATTCAATCATGTGCCAGAAATTGAAATCTGAAATATACTCAGTGGGGCCACGGGGGCTCGGTGGTAGAGTGCTCACGTCTTGTGTGTGGGGTCCAAAGCCTAATGTAGGCTTGATGTTCGTAATAGATATCTAAAGCAATTTGTATATAAGAAAATATGAATTTTATTTTGTATGAAAGTATCAAATCTTACATGTGAGGGATCATGGAGGTTGATATATGAACCCCATCAAACAGCGTTTTTTGTTGTTGCTATGTTCCCGACTAGCTAGAAGTGCGAAAGTTTAGGAAATTCCAATATTTTGAGTACCACAGTAAAGGGATTTAAGCAGAAACATCAACCCTCCAAGCTACTCCTTAGAGAGACCGAAATGATCATTTTCAATAATTCAACGAGAAACGACTGCTGATTATAACTAACAATGCTAGAATGACAAATTAGAGTTACTAACTGGCACATATTAAGCGCTAAGCGATCGCCCAGGACCTGTAACTATGACGAGCCCGAAGATTTCCGAAAATTACTGAAAATAAATTTTGAAACCCCGAGCAAACCCACACACACGGTATTTGTCTACCACAAAGTCCGCATGGCACGAGCGAGAATTGAATTTTCCATGCATGAAAGGCGAGTGTTCAATCAGTGTATTTCCATAGTTCTTCTGCTTACTAGTAATGACATGTTCTTCAAAACTACTAAACCTTAAGTGCGAGGGTTCATAGAAGGTTGAGATATGAACCCATCCAAACTGCATTTTTTCAAGTAACTGTGAACAAGATCGAAATAGTAATTTCCAAGACATTACTTACTACTAATTAAGTAACAATGGATCTACTGTAAAATATCGTTACGTTTTACCAAACTCTTTACTGAAAAGAATTATGTTCACAACTAGCTAGAAATACAAAATTTTGCACACTAATAGGGAATAAAATTTATATATATAGAAAATTCCAATCTTTTGGATACAACTGCTAGGTGAAAACAGTGCCATCAACCTTCCAAACTATCTCTTTAGTAGAATCAAAATAGGAAAAAAAGTAGGATTAATTCTCATAAGAAAGACATTTGCTTTGAAGTGAACCCAATGCTCTCAAAGTATTCATAAATATAGCCACGTGAAATATATTTTTTGCATGAAATAGTACCAAAATTTGCAAAAAAAAATCATGTAGGGTATCAAATTACAGGGACTGTAATGCCGAACGCGAATTTCATGTTGGTTTCTTGTAATCTTATCTTTTCTTAACCTATTTACTGCATAGGGTCAAATTAAATCTGGAAAAAGTTGTGAAATCAAAATCCAAAACACTTCATGTCAAAAAAGAAATTGGGTTCCGAACGACTACAAAAAAAAAAAAAAAAAAAAAAGTGTAGTTTGTAATACAGCCAAATTCTTCAGTCAAGGTAAGTTATGATATCGATTGTGCCAAGTTCTTGAAATAAATTTCCTTGTTCTAAGAGTATTACAAGAACTTGTCTCCAACTTGTAATAGGAGACCTCATTAAACATCTCAAAGAAACCATGTAGCATGTTTGATAAATTAAAAAAATAATAATAAAGAAAGTTTGATGAAATATACCTGGATCATCCTTACACCTTACTGATTTTAACAATAACCAATAGTCTCATTTGGAAGATTCAAAGAAAAAATACTGATTTGCTACACTTAAATCAGTAATTTTGGGAAAGTTACCACTAAAAGTGCTTTTAAGGAAAGAGTTATTTAAGAAAAGTGCTGCCTATACTTTTAGTGCTTTTAAGGAAAGAGTAATTTACTCATCATCTTTTATTGGTTTCAACTATAGCATCATATAAGATTGTTCACCGACGTAAGAGTTTCATGTTCTTTTTTCATTATTATATAAATATTTCAATTTATTAGAAATCACGTGTTTCTCAAGCTTAGAAAGTTGGTTAAATTGGCCCTTGCTCTCTCCAAACGATGGTCCTAGATTCAACACGAAACAATAAAAATCCAGAAAGAAACACAAACTGTCTCATAATTTCTCGAGAATTTTTACGGAAACCTGGAATCAATTCTTCACTGCTGCCTATACTTGATCAACCTCAAACAAATATGATTTTTGGAAAGCCTCAAGGGCAATATACACTTTTATTTCTAAAGATACATTTGATAATTTTGTTATATTATTGTGTACATGCATAAATTAACAACTTCGGTTACTTTGTTCCCTTCTACCTCTAGTCCAGAGGCCATCCACAAGTCCTGTTGGATCTAAAAAGTCGAGAGCAAATTATTACTAGACTTGGTCACATGTTCTTAAAACCTTGAGTTTTTTGGCAATATGGCCGCCGAAAAATTACCTTATATCAGAAACCTTTGAATATATTTAAAACGGTTGTTTTTTTTTAAAAATAGCCTTCCATAAAAGTTGTTCAGAATTAAATTTTCAGCAAATTCACTATTTTTAATCTTTTTGTCCAGTGGGATTATTTCCTAAACTATTTTATATACAAATTTCCTTATGGTAAAGAGGTAAGTAGATATTTCAGGGGAAAAAGTTGAGACATGTACGTGTTCCACTCCTCCCCCTTCGATGCGACACTCTTGCCTAAAACCTAAAACCTCCCTTTCTGCAGTCTTCATACTTACCTGGTCTTAACCTTTCAGAGACAGTGGAAGTTCCCTCTTGGAGAGCATTTAATTCCCTTATCACTAAGAAAATACTTTCTAAAGTCTCCATTGCAAGTATGCGAATTCTGCCAACTCCCGCTACAGATATCGATGCTGTACACACGACAGTGCTTTTTTTTTTTTTTTTTTTTTACATACTCTTCCAGAATGGAAAAGAATGCGGATCTTTATGGTGTGGTGAAGTTGTTTATAGACTGGCAAAAGAACTGCAGCTGTGGTTTCCGGCGAAGTTTAAAAGCATTTTCTTGGGCCTGGGTTCGTTCCACACTTGTAAAGTTATCATCATCTGCATTGGTGACTATCTGACGCGGGAGGGTCCCACAAGTTGTCGCTAAAATCTGATTGCCACATAGCACATCTGATAGAGCATCATCAGAAATGAAAACGAGCAAAATTTAAGGTGCTATGGATCAGAAGGATAGGAGCTACGGAGCTTCAAAATTTGAATATCCAAAAAATTATATCATGGAATTATGCACGTTTAAAGTAAATATATTGAAAACCGTTAAAGCAATGAAAACAAAATTTTCGCAAAATAATGAGAACAAAATGCCCTATCGAAAACCACAAATAGTGTTGCCATAGGTGAAGCAATGTTGCCAACTCAGCATAAAAATATTTTATTTGAAATAGCTCCATGTACAAGTGTGCGCAGATTTAAAATGCACTATTATCACTAAACATAACAGTGAAGTGTAGTGGTACAGAGTTGCACACTATTGAAGCTACGTGTGCTGAAAATTTACAATGGAAAAGTCTGACATGTGGCAATAGATGGTAATAAAAGAATCTGGGTCTCATACTATGAATTTAGTTCAAATGCATAATACTTATAGTATAACATAGCAAAATGTCAGCAGTGTCACAAAATATTGATGTATTTGAAAAACGGAATTGAGTGATGCCATTTTTACCTCCTGTGTCAGCTCCGAAGCTGTATAGGAGTGTAAAGTGGGATCCAAATCACTATGAAAGAGAAAGATTACAATGAAATGTAAGGTGAAAAGTACAACAAAAACATGTCCGAGAAGGGACTGGAAGCCGCGATGTCTAATATGTCAGTTCTCTAGCCTTCTAGACTACACGGCTATTCTGGCCGACTAAAAGCGAAATGAGGTAGTTATAAAATATTTGCAATGTGAATATGGTAATATTACAGTGTACAAATATAATCATATGGCATGTAGGAGAGGAAATAAAAGAATATGTCACTCAACACGAAAGACAGAAACCAAAATTAATCTTCCAAATATTGATAAGATAATCGAGGACCAGTTTACAGAATTAGAAAACACGTATTTCTTTCCTCGCGTGTATCATTTTGTTTTCGCGAGTTGTCTGCTTATTCATCGGAGCTACAGAAGTAAATACAAAATCCTCATTTGTTTCTAATGCATTCGTTTATTACCCTTTGTTGCCAAATATCAGACTTCTCCATTGTACACTAATGTCCAAAATTATTGTCGCATGTCTATATATGTTGTTGCAGGAATATAATTTGATAACAAATTCGCCTGGTATTTATTACAATGTTGGTATGGGTATAATCGGCAAAGACATGTATGTGGCAAATTTCACGTCAAAAGAGCAGTAAATAAGAAATATAAAACGAAAATAAAACTTTTTGTCCATTTAGCAACATTTTGTTTTATAATTCTTTTCCTATAAAATTTACCACAAATATACATTTTCCGATTATACATATAATATCGGTATTAAAAGTACCCTGCAAAATCATTATCAAATTATGTCCAAAATGATTGTCGCATATCTATAACTGTCTTCTTGTAAGAATATGAGTATACATTTTCAGTACATGTAGCTCCAATAGTGTGCAACACTGTACCACTATACTTCACTGTTATCTTTAGTGATAATAGTTCATTTTAAATCTGGGCACACTTGTACATGGAGCTATTTCAAATAAAACATTTTTATGCTGAGTTGGCAACACTGCTTCACCTATGGCAACACTGTTTGTGGTTTTCGATAGGACATTTCGTTCTCATTGTATTGCGCAACTTTTGTTGTGATTGCTTTAATGGTTTCCAAGATATTTACTTTAATCGTACTTAATTTCATTATATAATTTTTTGGATATTCAAATTTTGAAGCCCCGTAACTCCTATTCTTCTGGTCCATAGCACCTTAAATTTTGCTCATGTTCATTTCTCATGATGCTCTATCTGATATGCTATGCGACAATCAGATTTTAGTGACAACTTGTGGGACCCTCCCGTGTGAGTGAAAGTGGAACAAAAGAGAAGCTCACAGAGGAAGAAACATTTGGGACAAAGGTGATTGAAAGCGTGCTTAGTTCTAGTCACTACTCTCGTGGAGTTCGAACTCTATTTCTATTCGCTGAATCAATTCAAATTTTACAGTGCCAACCGTTCTTTCTGAAATCAGATCCCAGGAAATATATGGATGTCATTCAGTCCTTGATATATCTTTAAGATGCATGTGAAGTTGAAGACCGAGATGCATTAATACGTTCGCATATTGAAGTTTCCAACGTTATGCAACCCATAATCGATTATTTCAATTCCTTTGTGGAAGATAGATGCAATAAGTCAAAAATGTTCCGTTATTTGAATACATTCATCAGTGTTGTGTTTCCAGTCTTAATAAATATGATTCGAGAAATATATGGAGAGAGAGCAATTGGGATTTTCATGTGTCTGCTCTGCGACGGGCCTTTCCACAGTTCTTTGCGTTCGGAAAAATTATTTATTCTATATGGGGCTCAGTTCATTTGGAAGATTGCTTAAAGCTTCAAGATAAACAGAAAAGCATCCATGAGGAATTCATGAGAGGTCATTTTGTTGTCCAACAAACATATCGAAACTTCAGTGGAGTTGCACTAGTGTAATTGTGCAACAAACCCACTAAAGATCCAGGAGAAATCATTGGGATCACAAGACGGAAGGAAGCTGTTGCTCAACGTGATCTAATTCAACATAAAAAGACAAGCATCAAACACTTCCATCGTAGGATGAGTGGGTTTCAGGAAAATGACGAGTACGCCCTTCACGAATTCTCATTGTCACGCAATCAGATGCAGATTCTGTGAAAAAATTGTGCACAATCTAGTAAAGCATTGGCGATAGAGAATACTTTAAATCTTGCGACGATAGATTTATTAAAATGATAGAAAGCTGTTCAGTCGTCTGGCGGGAATAAAAAAACCTAAGGCTCAACAAGAAAACAAGAAATGTGACATCACAAAGGTAATATCTGAAAATATGAGGATTATTGACATACCTAGCGAGAAAGAATACCCACTCGGTCGCTTATTGTATTACGAAATAACTGCAACTTCGTTCTTCCAAACAAAAGATGGTTTCCTGTCCAAATCAAACAAATCTGAAATGATACAGGAACTGGAAAATGAATTGCCCGCAATGACTACTTCAACTCTCTCTGTGTCTTTTTTAGCAAATTTAGTTGCATTTGACTTCATGTTTCATGCCCCTTGTTGTTGCTGCGTCGGCTGGAAAGTCGTTGATGACGTTTGGAGGCTTTGCACATCATATCTTGCGTAGAATTCTATCAACAGTACAAGGATCAAGCAGAACAGACATCATCCCTAACATCACAAGATGTGCTAGGCATGTGCAATTTAGGTGTCCCAGCTACTTTTTAGATACCCGACACTTGGCACATATGATATTTATGTGCGAAGTATGTACTTCAGCTACCTACAGTTTTAGGTACTTCTTACACCTAATTGATATTTGCAACTATGTACCACAAATATAGCATTTACATACTTGGCTCAGTTTCGCACTCTAACAGTCATTTGTTTTTATGTCGTCACTTGGGACATACATCTGTCATGTTCTAGGTACGTCATTTAGGTACATATTGTTTCAGATATCCTAACAGCACAATATGTGCTAGGCATTCGCCATTTAGTTGTTCTAATTTCATCTCCCACATTTGATACATTTGCTGCTTCTTTTTCTAAGCGATTGTGTACCAGAAGCAATAAACTTTATTAGATGGCAACTGTCGCCGATCATTTGAAAGTGAATATGGAAGAACCATGAAATAAAGTAAATAGACACTCGTCAGTTTCTTATAAAGTTACATGGCGAGCAGATTTTATCTGATCCCAAACGGTTATAGTAGAATATATTTGTTAAAGGAGCATTCTGATTAGCCGAATGTTAAAGATCTCAAGAATTTATCCCTCTATAAGCGACTTTATCTTCATCGCCTCTGTAGCCAAGTCGGAAAAGCACGGGGCTAATAATCCAAAGGTTGGTGGTTCGCGCCCACCCTAGAGTAGCCCTATACTTTTTTTTTACTTGTTTAAAGTGTTGTTTAGACTCACCTTAATGTAAACACATTACGCATATAGTCGATATTTTGGGGGAGTAACTTTGTGGTTCATTGACGCTTACGGCATGGGGAACATACCTAGAACATACTAGGCACGTTCAACAGGTACATGTCAGGCATGTGCCTAGGGGTGGACATAGATTGTGACTATCACTTGCCATCCATGTGATTCCTTTCTCAGAAGTATATAAGGCACATACTGGACACATTCCCATGTACCTGATGTAACATGATAGGCATATGCCTGCTATGTAAGTGTGCTGTTAGGGATATTCGATGTGTATAAATAGAATAGTGTAAAATTGCACGAACGCCTTAGAAGATTTGAGAGTCAACCCATTGAAGTTACCACCAATGGCGCAAAACCCCCAATGCCAAAAGATATGCATGCATTCTAGGCATGTAGGACTGCAAATATTTTTTTCGCTGACTACTTGATGAAATAGAATCATGAATCACGAGGGATGGATGTGTATGTTGGTGGGTTACAAGTTTGTGGGTAAAGAAGCATTCGCTTATTAAATTAGGAGATAAGCGATGTTCCTGATTTGTAATGCAAGCTAGAAGAAGGTGATGAAAGGATATTTTTTCATATTAAGAATGCAGTCTCTAACTCGAGCATTAAGCGGCTAATTCTTGGATCCTCTGATACTGATGCCTTCATTTGTACCTTATATTATTACCAGGAAGACTTCAGAAGTCACGGATTAGTAGAATTATGGTTATTATGTGGAACTGAGGTCACTCTTGAAGGTTGTTTGCAGAGTGCCATGATTGATGTCTTACCAGCAGCCCGTGCTTTAACTGGATGTAACACTACAAGCAAAGTTGGCTACTTTGCTAGGCATTCTGCTGTTACCACTGCAAAGAGCATGGCACAGTATCTGACTGAATTCGGCAACGAAGAATTGTCAGAAACTGTGATAATGTTTGCAGAAACCTTTCTAGTACAGACGATGTCAAGTAAATTCTCATGAATGGATAAATATAGAATTTACCAGTATCATCGATTTCTTCAAATTACCGTCAACTTCATCTTCGATACATCTTCACATCAGAAGAGCTTACTTTCAGTGCTACAAGTGGTATCACATAATTGACGAAGCCCCAGAATTCGACCCATCTCAGTATGGCTACACAGAATATGATGGCGAATGGATCCCAGAAATGGCACTTGGAACTCTTCCTATCGACTTCCCATTCCCCTGCACTTGCAAAAAATCGCAAGAAACACATCTTGTAAGTGTTGCCTTGATGTCATGTCTTGTTGTCAACTCTGCAGTTGTGAAAGCTGCGAATGTAAATATCCGTTCACGTAACTTTGATGTCCGAGTCACGTCTATTTTTTTATAAATCACGTAAAAGTGTATATATTCTAAACTAAATAACACCTCAATATCATATTATTTGTTTATGGATTGCAATTTTATTCCATCTTAGTGTTGTATCTTGTAAAGAAAAATGGAAATAAGGTATTCGTTTGTACGTTCATCCTAATTAGTATTTGAAGTGATGGGAGAGAAAACAATTCATACAATTAAAAAAAGATAAACAAATATAAGTATATTGTAATGTCTTTGAGGTAGAGTCAATAACGGTCCGGGCGTTTTCCCTTCACCAATTTTACTATAAAATCTAAATACAAATATCTCTGAATTTACAAAGAGAAATCTATTAGTGTCTTTCCTTATGAATAACCAAGATGAAGGAGAAAGGTGTTTTGCACGGTGCCCCTTTAGCTCATAGCAGCCTCCGGAACATCTGCAGAGTTTTAAGTGAGTACTTGCAGGAAACCTCTTCAGTCCACGCAAAGTTTGGTTGTTATTAGGATTTCCTAGTCGAAAGCGACCTCGGGCTTAGGTATAAGTGAACTTCTATGTCCAAAGCGACCTTGGAAGCGTTATAGCTTATTTGATCAACGGTCAAACTGAAAGCTGGTTCCTCCTCGGGTTTCGCTTTTATAGCTGGTCTCTTGGTGACTCGTTCCTCCTCGGGCTCCATCGTTTTAGTTTCGTGTCTTCCTAGTTGTAGTTTCTCGTCTGCTTGTACTGTTTGTAAATAGTAGCACGTGTTGTGGTAACATGTGCTTGTGCTGAAAGTGGGGATCCTTACAATATATATAACTTCAAACTTAATATGTTAATAAGCAAGAATGTAATTTAAGTATCTTTGCAGAATAAAATAATTTTATTGTAAGTAAAAAGGATTTGTATTCAGAACTCAGACAACAAAGATATAAAAATGTAGGTTATATACAAAATGAATCAGTTAATACTGGATTTACTAAATACATTACGACTCCTTCTACTAAATGAAATAAAACCTCTGAGAAATTAGAGTGGCTTACATTTAACTAAATACCGTAAAAGTAAACAAAATAAAAACTTAGCATATACGTTTACGTTATCAGTATTTAATTTTGCGCATATTTTTGTGATAAAGGTAGGTTTTAGCAAGGGCGTCGCGTCGTAGGGGTGGAACAGGGAAGTACATGCTCCCAACTTTGTTCCCTGAAATATCTACTTACCTCTTTATCATTTGGATATTTGTATGGTCCAGATATTTGTAAGATAATTTAGGAAATAGTGCCACACTAAATTTTTGATTACGCTACGCCACTAGACAAAAAGAAAAAATAGTAAATTTGCTTAAAATTTAATTCTGTAGAACTTTTGTAGAAGGTTATTTAAAAAAAAAAACTCAACCATTATAAATAATATTACAAGATTTCTGATATAAAGTAATTTTTCGGTGACCCTTGACCTTTGCGGCCATATTGTCAAAAAACTCAATTTTCAGAACATCTGACAAAGCCAGAAATCATCTACTAGTACCATTAGACAAAATCCAGTAATAATTTTCGACCTTTTTATTCCAACAGAACCTATGGGTGGGCCCCTATAGTACTCTTATTTTAGAACAACTTCAATCAAGAAAATAATCTTACTTTTACAGGGTGCGTTCACAAAGTTTCAAGACTGGTCTCAGAACAACAAATATATTACACATTTTTGTACAGCTAACTAAAAGTCTTCGAAATATGACCCTTGGGCATCAACACATCGCTGCTAGCGTGTTTTCCATTGTTCATAGGCTCCGTAATAGTCTTCGCGCGCAAGGCTGTGAAGGGACATCGTCGAAGCTGCCTGGACCGCTGGAATCGTGTCGATAAATGAAGATCGTCTTGCCAACGTTGAAGAATTTCTTCGCAAACACCCAGACGCTTTGCCTTCTGTTCATCCGTCAGAACTTTGGGAACAACTTTGGCACACACTTTTCTCACCTTCAAATCTTCTGTCACGAACTTGAACACCGTAGTCGGACCCAATCCCAATCCATCGGTCCAATCCCAATTCATCGGTAATTAATCTAACATTAAGACGACGATCGTTGTTTAAGAGTTCACGCACTTTCACCAAATTTTTTTTCATTTTGGCGTGTACTGTACAAGGTTGACATCCCGGACAAGCATGTTTGTCTATTTCGCTGTGCGGATTGCTCCGATTTCATTTTATTGGATGATAATGCACGTCCTGTCGTCATTCCTACCAAGCTTTCACAGTATGTAAGTATCTGAGACTCAGAATATTAGACGATTCGATTAGCCCAGTCGATCACCAGATTTAAGCCATTAGAACATGCATGGGACATACTTGGTAGCTAAATTGCACACCGTTACATGGCTCCAAGATCCATTCCCAAGCTCAGAGAGGAACTAACCGAAGAACGCCAAATCGTGCTCCGGCCGCTTATTGAAAACTTCATCATCAACTATGTTATGCTGTATGTTTTGTCGTGTGGACATATCACACACATTAATGGTGATCCTACATGTGACCTTTGTTATGTGGAATACCACAGAGGCGCATTCTATAATTTTCATGCATTTTCGTTCCTGTTTCCATTGTGCCTTTTCTCACTTTGTTTTCAGGCTGTTAACATCAGGAAGTCCACCTCCCATTGTTTTTCACGTTTTCTCTGTGTGAAACTCCCTGCAAATCACACCATTCTTAATTTTTGCATATTAATGTAAATAATTCTTGATTACAATTGCGTTTTTCAAACTAAATATGAACATGGTTTCCATTCGTCGATTAAAATAGGAATTAATATTAACATATAATAAATGATTGAATATTTTAATTATATAATTTATAGGTTAATTAATTATTGTATGAACTGTCGAGGACGCAGTTACAATGTAGATAGTCGTATCATTCATATTATTAAAATAAACATCCATGCATATGTCTGAACATGTTTTAAAGCAATTGTGGAAAAACCCCTAGCGCATATGCAACCCAATTTACTTCTATGTCCAGGTGTGTAGTATGTGCTGCCATCTGTTGGCACCTTCTGCAATTAAAATCAAAAAATCTTTATTTATGTTGAATGTAAATATGTATATCGTTGACAAAATCTATTCGCGGAAGCATTTCAGTGAAAGGGAATAAACTGCTACCATGTCTATCATCACAGAGATTCAAGGAACAAATAGCGTATTTCTTAAACAGAGAAAAAAAAAGTAAGTCAATTTGTTTATTCTTTAGAGTTTAACGTCCTTTACAATATTATAGAATATATGAGATCTAACGATACAGTTTAATGCGAATCATAGTTTAATCTAAAACACGCGATCAGTTACTGGGAATCAAATCATGGATTCTTCGACTCCAAGGGTGAAGACATTATTACTTAGTCACGGTGGAACAGTTTCCGATAATTTGAAAATAGTTTTATTCGACATTTTAAACTCGAAATTTAATTTGGCCCTGCCCGTTGGTCTAGTGAATAATGCGCACGTCTTTGGTGCACGGGATCCCCGGTTCGATTCCTGATGGGGGAGCCTTGACAGAAGCGCCGGCTCCGAAGTGCTCCGTTACTCGAGTACTCGCGAGAATTTTTAGGAACTATGAATGTACTCCCACCGACTTTCAAGACCAGCACACCTGAACTTTGAAATTTGCTATGTCTCCTCGGGCACCCTGCTACAGTAATAGCCTCTTCTTCGAAGAGACATTAACGGGAAACACGGAATCTACTAGACCTTTCTATATCAACAAAGATATATTAATTAACATAAAGTTTTTTATAATTATTATAGTGTGATCTGTTCCACTGTCGCTTCGATTCTTTAATTACTCTGCGTGCAGAGACTTAGCCTTTTCTGGCTATATGTAGGATCTTGTATCCTATATGTTTTAATCATATTAATGTTTAAGTAATTTTTATTTCTTGCCTATTTTTTTCAGTGTGTGTTTGTGTGTGTTGTTGAATTATATTGCCAACATTCGTTATGAACATTTTATATATTATAGTTTAATTATTTATTTATAGTTTGTTCTAATATGATATGTTGTTCGGTTAGTGCAGATTTTGTTAATTACATGTTATAATATTTATTTCATTATCTAACCAGAAAATGTTTCTTAGGTTATTTTATTAGAATAATATTTTCCACTGAAGTCTGATATTTTGTATACACATGCAAACACATATAGGTTTAATATTTTCTTTATAATGTAACAATTATTTTGTGATTATTATATTGTTTTTAAACTCACAAAAATATTGTAGTTTATACATATTCATGTAATGTACAAGTCCCATTTGAACATCACAGATTAAAATGTTACTTTTTGTTCGCTCCGTGTGAAAAATTCCAATATTTGCTTTTGTTTTTAAATATCCTATTAAACTTAAATAGATTCTAAACTGAAGTATACGTGTATTATTGTACTTAAGTACAGATAAAAAGTGGAAAACATTATACATTTTTTATATATTTATTTTACACAAACCATGTTTACTTCAATCACTATTCATTGGCATTAATCTTGCTCACAAGACCAGAAATCTTTAAATTTGAGATATGTTAAGAGGTCAGAAGTTTAATCAATGTGTTTGCATTTCATATATAATCTGAAGATTTGCCTTGTGAAAAACAGTTACCAATAATTCTTGGTTGTGAAACGACTTTTATGTTTGTTTGGATATGGACATTGATACAAACCTGAGTGATATACATCTTTTTTAATTAGTGCCAATTAAACAATTATTTCTATATAGCATTTGATGTTCCTATTATTAGGTGCAGAAATTCTCTCAATACTGCTTCAAATAATCAAGTACATAAATTTCAAGACGAGATTACACGATACTTCTGAAAGAGTTAGAAGATAAAACGAGAAAACCTTATTTCTCGTCTCATAAACAACACTACATAAGGTAATACAAAACATGTTTGTATTTAAATAAAATCAAGTAAACTTTATGTAAAGAAAATCATGTTTGTGTAATGCTTGTCTAGTGTCACAGTGCGCTTTCTTTATTGTCTGTAGGCCCATAATCAGAGGTTGATACCTGAGCTCGTCCGGTTTCTTACTATTTAAAGCATCTAAAACTTATATGTTATGCATTATTTCAAGGCATTTTTATTTCTTAAAACACTTTAAATACATATGATGGTTAATTCACACTGGAATAGTTGACACTAGTCAAACAACAACAACGTGGAAGAAAATGGAAGTATTTAATTAAAGATACCATTCCGGCATTCTCCTGGTGAGCTTTTAAATTTGTAATATAGACCCTAATTGTAAGACACTATAACTTGTAACCATGGACACTTCCGATTTCTTTACGGAGTATTTCAATTTTGATCTAGAATACAGATTTTTTAGACAACACCCTAGCGTAGTGTTCAATGACTAGACATCAATGACGTATTTTAGAATATGCCGAGTGAATCTTCTCTGTGTGAACTTCGTGACATCTTTTCTAGCACTGAAATTTCCTCCTATGGGCTTCAATTTTCCTTGATGGACTTCAACAGCAAGACCATCAAATCATATTGTTAAATATGATTTGCTGGTGTTGCTGTTGAAGTTGTGATGGAATCCACATTCTTCGATTCATGTCAACCAACTTCTGTAAATGTTTCCAGAAAATAGACAGCGTAGATTTGGCTGAAGACAACTACGTCTTTCTAGTTTTGTAATATGAGTATATTTGTAAGCCACTATAACTAAATTAAGGAGTTGCGATGTGTTGTCAGTAATTCTTACTTTATTTTAGAATATTAAAACAGTTACTTTCATAGGTAATGTTATTTTACTCACACTGAGAAAAAAATGTAGGTGGCGTACTTAAAAACGTAGGTTACATGCGTAATTCCTGTAGTTTTTCGACTTAAAGTACAGCAGACGTAACTGAAAACGCATGTTTTTTTTAATTCTTTCCGTATAAGTGTTCCATCTATTGTACTTTCCGCATGAAACAGTGTAGGCGTATATATTATCGTCACATACAAATGGACGTATACAACATATAGCTGAGGAATGTTGCATAAGTATATGCATGTGATATACGAAGAGCTGTTAGATGTCGGACATCCTGCAATGGCATGATGTAACATTTAAAGACAGTGCGTATGTAGCATATGGATAACGTATGCTCTATACTGATTTCTGTAATAAGAAAGAGGATTCCGTATATTTATACATTATACCGCTGTCCGAAAAACGGATTTTACTCAGTGCAGTCTTTCTTCTTGTGATTATCCTTTCATCTTAACACAATTCATATTACAATTCTTTAATCTCTAATCTTAATAACATTTGTTCCTAACTTTATATATATATAACTTTATTTTCTTCAGTAACACTACTAATACAATTTTTTAATAAGGAAAATAACTATTACATTCAAATTTATTCTGTTTTAACATTTTGAACTTTTTTTTTTCAAATCACTTGTAAAAATGTATTACGGATTATTACAAGAAAATGATCATTTCTTTAGTAAATAATACTAAACCATTATGCCATTGTGGTTAATTGTAGAATTTGTTGCTAGTTAGCACATATTACTTGCTAGTTGCTACATATACTTTTTTACAAATAAATAATAATGATAATGACAGTAACAATGACGGGAAATACAACTAGTATTTTGTGTGTGTGTGTGTGTGTCTGTGTGTGTCTGTGTGTGTGTGTGTGTGTGTGTGTGTGTGTGTGTGTGTGTAGAACAAATTAACTTCAAAACTAAAAATAGCGAATAAATCCCTTCTCCACATGTTTGGAAGTAACAGGGGAAAATATCACGTAGTTCACAAAGTTTAGTTTACAAACTTTTCAGTCGAAAGTGTTCATAAATTCAGGTTCATCCCAAATAAAAAACTTCTTCCATTTTTGAAGAAGGGAAGGAACTTTAAATGCTGACCGCATTACCTCTCTGTACTGCTAAACTAATACGCTGAAGTAAAAATTTTTCACTTCTCGTATCTCCCGTCTTGAGGTTTAAGTTCGACCCAATTTCCTTTAGAAATTCCCTAGCTTCCCGGCTAAAAACTCCCATAGTTTCTGTAGCAAAGGCGATGAACATATAATCTTTTAATTTTGAATATTTGGTGCATTTTCGTTTACAGGCTGTCTCAGCAGCATTTCCTGCCTCTTTACATGATGAAGGTAAATGAGAAGGTGCAAAAGTGTCAACATATGTGACGTCCCATACCAGTCGTTGCCCCATTTTCCAAGTGGTTTATGTTACTCCATCTGGTCGTTTCCCATCATCTCGGGACATTCCAGATGGTTCTAAAATACTTGGGACATCAATGCTGGCAAGAACTTGTCTTATTATATTATTCAGCTCTCTATGACGAGAAATTCGACCTCCACTCCTAGAACAGCTTAGCGCATGTAAGCCTTTTTTATCAACATGTTCCTGACATATGCATTTGAAACTATGGCAGATATTTAAACCGAGACGTAGAGCGACACAAATTTGAAACGTGTTGTTGTCCAAGAAAGTTCCAATATTTTTTGACGGTGTAGCCTGTAGCCATGCACCAGATTCTTTTCTTTGTAAGGATTTAAAACGGGCTATATCAGATGTATTTTCAGTGACCAATTCTTTATCAATTATTGCTGTTAATATAATTTTATCCCAATTCTGTTGAGAGTTCAACACGGCAGGAGTCTCATTATTGTATATACCATTCCATAACTCCAATCCCTCCGTCAGGTGATGAATTTCCACTTTGTCAACTGGTATGTTTATTATGTTGGAGACAAGTGGCTTCACTGCAAAACATGAGGACAGAAAAGCTGGAAGGCTTAAATCAGAGACTTTTCTTACGCTTAAACCTCCTAAGCTTGCTTGAGTACATTGATTTTCATTCAAAGAATAATTGATAATAGACTGAAGTGCATATTTCAGGCAATTATCAAGCTGGAGTACTTTGGAAGGCATGGACCATGTGGGAGTAGTGCGTAAAAAAATAGATAAGTTTCGGTATTCCCAGGCAATTCTTAAGTAGAGAAAAGGCAATCTGCGCTGGTAAAGTCTTCAGACGCTGAGTTATCGTTTATAATATATTTAAATGTTCATCAAAATTTTCCTCATATCCACCATCAAGAAGATGTGATCCTAAGAGAGTTAATTCACTTTTGAGTACCGTCCGTATCTCAGGTAACAATTCTTGAAACTGGGATTCGACTTCTTTGTCTGGATTCCCAGATGTGAAAAAAATTTGCATTTAGACGGGTTAACTTCAAGACCAAGTTTTTTTTTATTCTTCTATTACAGTCTTCATGTCTTGTTTAACTGACTGTGGAGAACCACCTAAGCTACCGTCATCCAAGTAGAAGATATTTAGTTCAGACGATAAAGTGCGAACTATTGGGTGGATGGCCAGACTAAAAAGGCATTGGACCAGCTGAATCACCTTGTTGATAGCCAACTTGTGATAAAATCGTTCGTTCACCAAAAAATAGGATTTGTTCCTAACCACATTTATTTACTTATAATCTTCCAACTACTCAGTTCCACAGACTATGTGCCTAGCAACTGCTATCTAACTATATGTGTTTTATTTACAAACTTTTCCTGTCAACAGAACTGAATATTAAAAGTCTTACGGAGAAAATCTAGAAATTCTTATAAGTACAGCAAGTAATAACGTGACATGTATACAATGAAGGAATTTCATTGATATTTTCTCAATTAATATTGAAATCGGAAGTGGTAGATTTTTTATCACTTCCGATTTTAATAGAGAAATTAGAGTGGGGATTGAATATATTTTGGGGGCGCTTAATTGATTGCAGAAAACCGATCCTCTTTTTATCTATTACTGGTTTTACTCTATGGGGATCCATCAAAATCGAAAGTAGTTCAGTAATACCACTTTCAGTTTCAACAGAATGTGAACAGAAACCGGGAAGATGGTATCTGTTCTTAGAACTCTATAAATCGATGCCAAAAATACTGCTTCTCATTATCTCTTGTCCTTTCTGCTCTAGGTAGATCAGTATTGAAATCGGAAATTGTGATGGATTCCTATTACTTCCGGTTTTAGTAGAGAGTTAAGGATGGAGTGTACTCTCGAGACGCTTAATTGATTGCAGGAAATCGCTCTTTGGTACCTATTAACGTTTTGCTCTACAGTGGTCGGCGTTAAAACAGGAAACGCTTAATTTTTATCACTTCCGGTAGGGATTACTTTCATGAACAAACTCGACACTTACTTTCCGATCCTCTACATGCTGGCCATAATTGATGGTGATCCATCGAATAGTTCTGGGGATTCTTTTGTCTCCCAGAGGGATGAACTCGTGGACAGACAGGGTAAATATAAAAACAAAACTCCTTAAAGAAAAATGAAAGATAGAAAAGAAAAGAAAGTGTTTCCGAAATTGTTCAAGTATGCGATCGGGTGTTTGACAGCATGTTGATATACTGATTCCTAATTTAGCGCGCTTCTTCTATATGAATTCATCGGCTTCGGATCAGAATACTTTACCGGTATCCCCATATGAATACCATTTATATTAAATTCTAGAAAAGAAAAAAAAAAGAAACTAACATAAATTAAAAATCTATTATTTAATCCTAAAGGGGGGGAAATGAAATTAAGTCTTTCAGTTTTACGTCCCACAGGTATGCCGGTTAGGCTAAAGGAGACGGTGATGATGATAAATGAATGAAATGGTGTAATGATGAAAATTGAAGGAAACTGGAGAACCTCCAGAAAACCCACGAGCACGGTGTTTGTCCACCACAAAGTCCACACGACGCGAGCTGGGGTCGAAGCACCGGAGCACGGTTCACCCCAAGCACCGAAGACCACTGAGCCACCACGCCTCCTAATCCTAAAGGGGTAAATATAAGAATTAAAAGAATTAAACTGAAGTTTTCAACATCAATAATCTCAGAACGTCTTAATATTACGACACTAGGAAATGTGATCTAATATTATAAGATTCATTTTCCCTTATATTTGACTTATACTCTTTAATGTTTTAATCTTAACATCAACAAAAATATCTCATGAGAAAATTATTTAAGCTACTATTTATTTTATACATAATGTTAAGCTCATATTCGTTGGTCGATTGGTATTTGTATGTATGTTTAACGAACTGTCTCACCACCAACACTAAGTTAAACATACAAGTAAAATTTAACGAGTGAAATCCGAACTACATGTTATCACACGGGTATTAAGCTCGGACCCTCCAAACTACAAGATAAAGTGGTACATACTTCTAGAATTTTTTCAATGATTTGTTTAGTTAAGACACTTTTAAATTATAATAATAGCTATTTATCGTAAAGCGAGAACGACCGAACCAAATATGAATTTAACAGTGTTCAGGGACTCTAATAGATTTCGTAGAACTTAAACCTGACATAAAATATTGCGATAACCTACTTTTACAAATCTAGCACTAGATGGTGTGACAAGCATCCGCATAGTTGTCAGAAAAAACTAACACAATTAAATGACAACTGCTTTTCTTTATAGCATAAACACACACACTCCAGCGCGTCAATCATGTGTGATAGGCATGTGTTTAGACATAAATATGCGCATTTCTTGGCTAGTTTTCAACATCACACAAGCTTTTTACGTACATTTTTTCAGTGCCTTATATTCTGCATTGAAGCCATTACAGAGGCAAACGACCCTAATCTCTAAGTTTGGATATTTATAGAAGGAAGTTGCTATAACACATTCTCGCACAAATAAACACATATATACGAACATATAAACGGAAAGTTAGTAAAAAGTTATTGCCAAACAGCATGGGCTGATGTTATAGGCAGTTTAACACGCATATGTGTTACGAGTTAGATAACTTCGTCTTTCGCTAACCATTTCTTGATCATCCTGAGCCCTCAAGTCTTCTTTTTTCACTCAGCAGTCATTGCATATGCTTTAAACAGGGATTGTTTATTATTCTCGTTGTCGGCTGGTGAAAATATTTATATCTGTCATACATTAAGTCTTCCGTAATACATTTTACACTAATATTACCTTTTTTCATCAACTAACTGTGCTCATCAACTAATTTACATGTGCTTTTTCACAGTTTACATTTATTTCGGTGTATTTGTGGTAGTAAAACTACTAGCAAAGAAATGCTGTTCTCAATCTTTTGATATTTTTTTCTCATTCCTTTCACATATAAAATGTGAGCGGATGAAAACATCGCATTTTCTGCACCAATTTGTAGATTTATTTAGTCTATTAGTCAACACCTGCCTGTTCATATATTTAGTTTAATCTTCATATCTCCTTTCCTACGCCTTGCATCTTTTGGTTAAATATTTTATCCTATTACATCTTCCTGAGTCAGATAGTAACCTCTTGATTAATGTTACGCAGTTGGCCATTCTTCCCTATGTTCAGTCAAACTTTTCTACAAATGTAATACGACATATAAGTGAGTATACGTTGTATACCCACCTAATATTTTTATAGTCCAGCGTGTACTTACTTTAAATTAGGAAAAAACAGCGTTTACTCACTTTAAATTTAGGAAAGAACAGCGTATATCCATCTTAAATTTAGGAAAGAACAGCGTGTACTAACTTTAAGGAAAGAAGAGTTTCTACTCACTTTAAACTTAGGAAAGATCAGTGTGTACTAACTTTAAATTTAGGAAAGATCAGTGTATACTAACTTAAAATTTAGGAGAAACAGCGTACACTCACTTTAAATTTAGGAGAGAACAGTATACTCGCTTTAAATTTAGGGAAGAACAGTGTATACTCACTTTAAATTTAGGAAAGAACAGCGTGTACTAACTTTAAATTTAGGAAAAAACAATGTGTACTCACTTTAGATTTAGGAAAGATCAGTGTATACCAACTTTAAATTTAGTAAAAAACAATATATACTCTCTTTAAATTTATTAAAGAACAGTGTATAATCGCTTTAAATTTAGAAAAGAAAAATGTATACTCACTTTAAAATTATTAAAGAACAGTGTATACTCACTTTAAATTTATTAAAAACAGTGTATACTAACTTTAAATTTATTAAAGAACAGTGTATACTCACTTTAAATTTATTAAAGAACACTGTATACTCACTTTAAATTTGTAAATGAACAGTGTATACTCACTTTAAATGTATTAAAGATCAGTGTATTCTCACTTTAAATTTATTAAAGAACAGCGTATACTCTCTTGAAATTTAGGAAAGAACATGCGCATATCAAGTTGTGTGTATGATATTTTTAAAGAGAAAAAGGTTGAATGTATGGCTATATAAAAAACTCTAGCTTTATAATATTGGACTTCTTGTTTTCTTGTAGTTTTTCTTTAGTTTTTGATTTGTATACCTCAATCGCGCTCTTCCTTTGGGTACTTCCCTTCTCCCATTCCGTCAGCAGGCAGTAGTGTAATTTCTCCAAATTTCATAATGTATCCAATCGTTCTATCTCCTCTTTTTGAGATAGTATATTTATTTATTTATTTGCCATCAACACAACAGGCATTATCTCAATTATAGTGTTGGTGTATTATATAATACATTTACAATAGTTTTCTTAAACATAAAGTTCATATTACATATATCAGTTATTTTGTGTTCGATTCATATTTTGTTATAAGTAGGACACATTCTCCAGAGCGGTGATTTCAATAATCCGTTGGCCCTTGCTTTTTTTTTTTTTAATAGAACAGGTCAGAATTATCAAGACGAGTTTTAAGTGTCGGGACATGAAAATTTAGTGTTGATATGAAATCCGTACAATTAAACTCGTGTTGTACTATTTTATGGAGAAAAATCATATCTGTCACATTTCGCCTTTGTTCAAGTGTAGAAATACAGAAATTGTCTATTAATGTTAGATAATTTTCATAATATGTATAGATTCCAGTTTACTTGTATGTCAAGTATTTGATAAATTTAAATTGGACCTTTTCCAGTTGGTGTCGGTATTGCTGTTGTGATGAGTTCCAGATCATAGGAGCATATTCCAGTTTTGATCGGACATAGGAATAATACATTTTTGTTAATGTGGTAATATTGTTAAATTCCTTTCCAGTTCTAATTATGAAACCTGACATCTTGATAGATTTATTAATTATTTTCTCTATATGGTTATTAAATGTCAGTTTCGTATACAATGTAACTCCAAGCTCTTTGACTGAATCTAATCTATTTAGCAAGATCTGATTCATTGAGTAATTAAAATTTATTTGACTTTTGTTCCTGGTAAATGATAAACTGTTACATTTGTTGGTGTTTACATTAAGTTTGTTAAGAGAACACCAATTACCAATATTTTCCATGTCACGTTGTAAATTGAGACAATCATGGATGGTCTTTATCCTACTGTATATTTTGAGGTCATCAGCAAAAAGCAATTTGTTACTTAATAATATATGATCAGGGAGATCGTTAATGAATAAAAGGAACATTAACGGACCTAGATTAGAGCCCTGGGGAATTCCAGAATATGCAATATAATCAGTTGATTTATATTCTTTGTAGATAACAGTTTGTTTACGATTATTTAAATGTGATGAAAAGAATTTGATCAAGGGAGAAGAAAAATTATATTCACCTAGCTTATGCAATAGTGTTTTGTGATTGACTCTGTCAAATGCCTTTTCAAAATCTATATATATTACATCAACCTGACATCCTACATCTAACGAATTTGCTATAAAGTCTGTGATAAGTGCAAGGTTTGTTGTTGTCGATTTGTGTGCGTGAAAGCCATTTTGACATGGTGAGATTACAGGTTGGATGTGTTCAATTATCCGTCGGTATAGGATTTGCTCAAAAATCTTTGCAAAAGTAGGTAAAATTGATATAGGTCGGTAGCTATTTATTTCCTGTTTATTATTGGTTTTTGATATTGGGCAAACTATAGGTGATTTCCATTTATCCGGAAAAACGCATGTTTCTAAAGAAAAGTTGAATGCAATCCTTAGCGGATATGTAAATGCATCTATACAACCCTTTATAATATATGGAGGTATTCCATCGGGGCCAATAGCAGTTCTGGGCTTTAATTTTTTTATTGCCATTTCTACTTCAGATTGAGTGATTTCCTCAATGCTAATGACTCTAGTTTTTCATTTATATAAGTTAACAAATTGTTTGTAGGAATGTTAGTGACACCTGTATCTGGCACATATACTGACGAGAAATACTGTGCAAAAGCATTGGCTATTTCATCATTACGATAAAGTTCGCGTCCCTCATAATTTAATTTTCCCCCAGGAAGATGTTTAGCCTTATTTTTTTAATAAAGTTCCACAGTTCATTAGTATTGTTATTAATGTTATTTACAGACTCTTCTATGAACGCTCTGTATGCCAGCTTAATGTCTTTATTTATTTCCCTACGTAATTCATTGAATTTATTGAAATAATTTACTCCTTTATTACATTTGTATTTTTTTATTATACATTGCTTTAGTTTTGATATTTTTGATAATTTCATTTGTAAACCAGCACGCATAAGCTGTTCTTGAATTGTTTTTAAGTTGCGATTATTTTGACATAATAATCGAGCTCCCTCGAATCTAAGCTGTTGGCATACATAGGAGACCCGGGTTCGATTACCGTCGGGAGTTAATGTGGTTCGGATTCCACGTCAAGCTGAAGTCCACATCTCATATAGGCTCGCTGCTGAAAGGAACACTAAACGGAAAATCAAATAAAAATTTTGACATAATTCTCCCATTCGGCTGTTAAAACTTCTTGTTTAATGTTCATACCAGATTTTCCCGTTGCCTGAATATTCTGACTAAACTTCAAAGCTTTCTCGGAGTTAAAGAAAAATGTATATTAATGACGTCACAGAGCACTTACTGATTGATATAGATTTCAGGAATACTACAGAATTACTGAAGGGCAACAAGACTCTCTAACATATTGAACATTTAGACGTAGTGAATAATGGGAATATTTTTATTAATGGTGCACGTGTTCTCTAGATGAACTTAGAACTGTTATCGGTTTGAGCATTTGAGAGTTTCTAAGCTTCAGAGTTTTATTGAATGACGTATAATCTGTTATTCATAAATGTTTTCGAGCAATCAGGAGCATTACTTTGAAACTCGGAGTCCCGAACGTTTACCCGGTTAGCCTTGTGTAAAGGCCGTCACTGATATTGGTCCTTTGAAAGTGTCACTCAATATATAATCCATTTGCTTCACTACAATAAGGTCATGATACGAATGCACGTTTTCAAACCCTTGAACTGCTCATTACACCACTTTTTCACTTGTCAGGATCTGTAGGACCAGCACGCTCCATTTTTTTCTATGTTCCAATCGTTGGAATAGCGTTAACACACATCATTTTTCCATACCTGTGTGCTTAATCGTCTGTCTCATGGCGATCCAATTGCCTTCTTTGATAAATCGCTCAATGACTAATACATTTTCATTGGTTGAACGGATGACGGGCAACCTCACGATGGCTGCTTCTGGGTGCTGGAATCATCTCACCGAAACCTTTGAATTCATCAACACACATTATTTCGATCCATTGCGTTGTCTCCATAAGCTGGCAACAATTTATTATAAATCGATGTTGTTGAGTTATCTGCAGATCTGTAGAGAAATTTGATGATTGCGCGTTAAGATAGAAGGGTGTCACGTTCATTATCCATAGTAGCGTATATCCAACAGCAGGAAATAAATAAAAGGTCTTGTCAACGACTAAATTTTATCGCTTCAATTTCTTAAACTAAACCATGCTCTCCTGCAAATAATTAATATAACTTTATTTGTGAAATACAAACAAAATCACAAAGCTTTTTTCTTTTCGAAAATGTCGTATACAAAACTCACCTTCAAAAGTAAATTATCCCTTATGGATAGATATTTTTATAAGTGATTCACGAAACATGATAGGATACTAATGAAATATTTTTTTTTAAAAAAAATGGACAAACTCTCCTGAGTGACTTTCAGAACATCGACCAACAATAAACTCACTCCAAGAATAAAATACCCTGGATTTTTTTTATTAGAAACGACATATCCTATATTGTAGTGTTATTCATAAAACATTTACATGTATTTATAAAATAGGAAAAAATCACTGAGTCGTTTTTTGAGAAAATCGTCTGAAAAAAAGTATACCAGTGCTATACCGTTACACTATTAATGAAATATTTAAGTACTATATATGAACAAAATCGCCTGGGTCGTTTTTGAGAAAATCGCTAATATTTACTTTCATCCTTATTCTTAGAAGCACGAAGATTATTCGAAACAAAACAATACATACATACATATCTATATCTATCTATATCGATATATATATATATATCTATATCTATCTATATCGATATATATATATATATATATATATATATATATATATATATATATATATATATATATATATATATATACATTTATATTAAAACCTTAAATTTAAAATTTGGTCTCTATATATTGAACGACATTGGCTCTAGGGAAGTATCTAGGCCAAACTGTGCTATTTTTATTTGTAAGGAGGAAATTAAAAAAAGTTTTTTAATAAAAAAAAATAATTTAAGCCAGTTTTTTTGTTTGTTTAAACCAAGTTTCAGGTTTAACAAAATCGCTTTATTTATTTAGATTACCTATGAATAGAAATAAATTTCTTTAGCCTTAACGTCCATATGCAACGATAGGGTTATGAAGGACGGGACCTAAAGCTTAAAATTACATTTTATAAAATGTTTTTATATTGTCTTGTTAGTGCAATTTTTCTTTTAATTAGAGGAACTGGTTTCGCACACAGCCTAATGATGTAACTTAGTATTCAGAGAGAAAATACAACATATTGCGTTTTTACCCCCTATTTAGCCGACACCCCTGCCTTATGACTGAAAATATATGGTTTTAGCATCTCACCTTCGTCTGTCAACGACGTCTCGATCATATCACAATTTCGATAAATCGTGATACAATGATGTTAGGAATAAAAGCTACTGTGAACTAATAAAATCAGAATACCCAAGTAATAGTGAATTTCGATATGTCCTGAAAGTATCTTTGAAAGTATAAAAGAGTAGTCTTTCCCTTATTAACTTACAGTTAAAAGGTAACAAAGATTTGTGTAATATAATTGATTGATTAGATTTGTGTGTAGCGCCTCTTTCGGCACGAAGGTCATATGAGACGGGACCTACAGCTTAACGTGGAATCCAAGCCATATGACTTCACGTCGAGAATTGTAATATGCTCTTTTGTGTTTTAATGTTGCAACGTTTTTAATGTAACTGCCCAGTTTCTAATCAAAGTTATTCTGCGTTACTATGTGTAACAACATATGTTCATTGCAAGTAAATTCTGAATATCAAATCTTTCATTTATTATTATTATTATTATTATTATTATTATTATTATTATTATTATTATTATTATTATTATTATTATTATTATTATTACTTATTTTCTTAAAATCTTAAGATTTTTCACACTGAAAACTGACAACGCCTAAGCTTAAAGTGGAATACGAACAAGTACTCGATATGCACGTAGAAAAATCCGTTATCCGAACAGCAATATATTGTACAAATATACAGCATCCATTTATTTACCACGGAAATCTGTACGGAGCCTATGTTATTGATATGCAACACACGTATTGCCCTTTTCCCGCTTGGATGTTTCATCACGCTGCTGCAGGATGTTTGACATCCAATATTCTTTCGTATGTTACATACGTATACGTATGTAACATATATCAGCTATATGTTATATACGTCCATCTATAAGTGATATCTCTTCAGCCTATACACATTTCTTTCTTTATTTGAGAAGTAAGTATAGATGGAACACTTATACGAAAAGTATTACAAAAGATACGTTTTCAGTTATTCATTTATTGCAGAATGTTACCTAGCCCTATAATCGTACATTAAGTGTAAAAACTACATGATTTACGCATGTAACCTACGTATTTACTTACGCTACATTCGTTCTTTTTTGTTCTCTGTGTGCACCCGAGAGAAACTATCGTCTATCTGGACTGGAACGCGGGACTCGTTGATTACAAATGTGACGACTCTACGTAGCTATTCACAGAGGACATCTGATATAAATACCTTGTGCTTTTATTGCATACTTCTGAAGTTACTTTAGAAGGACAAGGCAACACACACTGCACAAGCGAAATCGTTGCATAGAGTTATACACAAAGTATTGAAATATATTGACAATTTTAAAAAAACTACAAGTTACAGAAGATCTAATTTAGTCCTAGTTAATTAACTGAGTCA
The DNA here is from genome assembly GCF_964235325.1 of Thermobia domestica. Classification (NCBI taxonomy): domain Eukaryota; kingdom Metazoa; phylum Arthropoda; class Insecta; order Zygentoma; family Lepismatidae; genus Thermobia; species Thermobia domestica. The sequence goes on from NC_137458.1 coordinate 134,463,304, forward strand.
GAAATACAGCGACTGCATTCAATTTGCAAACCAATAAAAGAAGTAAATAAAGATATGAATAATTTGAATTCACTTTGGCTTTAAGCCATTCAAATGTTCACTCATGTCCAAAATTATTGTCGCATTTCTATAAATATGTTGTTGTAGGAATATAATTTGATAACGAATTCGCGCGGTATTTCTTATAATGTTAATAAATGTATAATCAGCAAAGACATGTATGTGGCAAATTTCATGTCAAAAGAGCAGTAAATAAGGACAATTAAACGAAAATAGAACTTTCTTGTGCATGTAGCAGCATTTTGTTTTACTCATTCTAATTTTCGTATTTATAATAATTTTCCTATGAAATTTACCACCAATATAGATTTCCCGATTATACACACTGTATCAATATTAAAAGTACCCTTGAAAATCATTATTAGATTATATTCTTACAAGAAGACTCATATAGATATGCGACAATCATTTTGGACATGAGTGTATCTATACATATGCAGAAAATACTTTTCTGGCATGCAGAGACAATGAAACGAATAATCCCTCGATATTTCGTATTATATTTCTTCATACTTTCTTCTCTAGCATTATTTGAAAGTAAAATAGACATAGATTAGGTAGTAAAGGACCAATACTTGTGTCAGCAAAATTACTTTCCTCTATTGCTTACCATTATCAAGGTATAATCAATTGTGTATTACTTTCTGATCGACCTTTGTATATTTACAAAACAGAGAATAATAATGCCAATCAATCATTGTTAATTTTAAAATTACTGTATTCATTGTAATTTAGCAAGGGTGGTACAAGAGTATATACCTTTGTTGTACGGGTAATATGAATTAAAGTACCTGATGTGGAAATCACGGTAACATAGAAAGAACAAAAGAAAGACTTTATTCGTGTTGATGAATAATATTTTGTTTTGCTGCCTGAATCCGTGGCCGACGTTGGGATTAAATCCTTTTTCAGTATTTCGCTCAATGAAAAGAGAGTGTACGGACAGACATCGAATGCTGAGAGCGCTGAGGGACATTTTCCAAAGCGTCCTACATCAGTTAGTCATCCCGTGGGGAACTCCTGTGGTCCAGAGTTCGACATTGAACGCACTGACTGTCACTCAGTGAACGAATTCATTCTATTATGCCTCTCTCCCGGAGGAGAGGCGAGTAAATTACTGAGTTCATGCCGACAGGTTGAAATTTTGAAATCGTCTCCTGTGCTTTTTCAACAAGAAACTCCAGAGAGAAATATAAACATATCTATTCCTATTTTACATAAAAATAAAACTCTACTAGAAGGCAGGTGAAGAATAAGTCATCACAGGTAGTGAAGTACAGAAGAAATCAGAACAAAGTTAGATATCAAATAAATACATTCTACTACTGTATGCAAAACGATCTACCTTACAGAGAAAGCTATCCAACTCCTCGACGAGTACCGCATTGAAACTTGCACAAGTGGAAGGACATGTTGAAATATGGAAATATGCTTATTCCGACGATTTACAACGTTATCAAACAGGAAGTATAATGATTTTCCCCATAGCCCCTGAAAGTTATGTACTCTAGTCATACATGCCTTGGATGGGTTATGAATCTGCTACACTGGAACCTGTTTTCTCACGAACACAAATGTTGCAAACTCAAGATGATAACAGCCAATGGTGATTGTGATCTCTGGTACATCATTGATGCATATCGATGCCAAATGGAACATGATATACAATCGTAAGTTCCAAACGAACACGTTTACTCGATGGAAAAAATGGACACGCTAAAACCACAACGCAAAAATGACTTTCTATGATTGTTATTATTATTATTATCAGTAGTAGTAGTAGTAGTAGTATGATGATGATGATGAATATTATTATTAGAAAGTAGTATGATAAGTAAAAATAATAAAAATGAGAATAATAATAATAAGGCCAATTCCGGTTGGATTTCGAGAGGTCACGTTCGGCCAGAAATGGCCAAATCGGGATAAAATATATATTCGTTGTCATCTCCGTCCGATCAGGCTTCCAAATATGCAATCCATTTTTGATCTCACTTCCGGTTCCGGAGATTAACAGGGGCGTACATGCTGACCATTTTTAGTTGGAAGGGACCATTCGAACGTTCAGGCAACCTATATAAATTCTTTTTCGCGGGTTTTCTCGGGGTTCTTCCGTTTCCTCCCACTTTCTTCATTCCATCATTTCACTCATCCCTCATCATCACTGTCTCCTTTAGCCTAACCGGCATAATCGTGGGACGTAAAACTTACAGATTTCATTTCATTTTTACAATCACCACCGACTGTTATCATCTTGAGTTTGCAACATTTGTTTTCGTAAGAAAACAAGTTCCAGTATATCAAATTCATATCCAACCCAAGGTGTGTAAGACCAGAGTACATAACTTTCAGGGGCTACGGGGAAAAATCATTATACTTCCTGTTCGATGACGTTGCGAATCATCGGAGTAAGCATGTTTCCGCCTTTTAACATGTCCTTCTACATGTGCAAGTTTCAATGTGACACTCGTCAAGGAGTTAGATTTACCATCACCATACTAAGTGATTTACCATCACCATTTCATCACAGTTCCTTTTTTTAAATATATAGGGTGTTTCAAAACAACACCGACAACGTCTGGGAGGTGATTCCTGACACCAAGATAAGATAAAAAGTATAGATAAACCTGGGTGCACAAATGCTTTCTTTCGGAATTATAGGCTGCCGAAAACATGAAACATGAATTTTAAAGGTCCATAGCTCGAAAACTATGGGACCTACCGTAGTCGGGTCAAGACTTCACTTGGAACTAGGATGTGCCCTATCCAAATATCCATGACTCAGAATCCTGGGTACTTCCGCAACAATTTTTATAGAGGTAATTGGTGAGTACTTGAAATCATAAATACGCCCGCAGCCAAACAGTCTCTGTAAAAATTCTTGCGTGAGTACTGCAGGATTCTGAAACATTTATTTTTGGATATGGCACATACTAGTTCCTAAGTGAAATCTTGACTCGATTACGGCAGGCCCCACAGTTTTGGAGCTATCGACCTTTAAATTTCATTTTTTCATATTTTCGGCAGCCTATACCTCTGAAAGGAAACGTTTGTGCACCCAGGTTGGTCTATACTTTTTGTCTTATTTTTGGTGTCAGAAATCACCTCCCAAACGTTGTCGGTGTTGTTTTGAAACACTCTGTGTATTCTTTTTCTTATTGAACTATTTTTTTTTTTCAGTGTTATGAAAGGTAACATTCATCAGCAAAATTGAGAACAGACGATCAAATGAATATGTGAACCTTTTAAAAGTGGAAAGAGGTTATTTTTCTCTGGAATTTATTGATTTCGATTAGTTGTATCCTGTTCGTTCTTTTACAGAGACGTAAAGTGAAATATACGGCAGCAAAGTGTTATTAAATAAGTAAATAAACAATTAATGATATTTCCTTTTAGGTGTAATAGTATTTTTTTAAATTATTTATTACTTTATTCAGCTCAAGTGTAATGGTTTCATGTATTTATTCAACTAATTCAAGGTGTTAACTTTATTGGGTCATTTGTTTTTAATAGAGTACTGTTTTATGCTCTTAATTACGTACAGGAAGTCGTACAAGGTTGACCGGGGTTTTCGTACGTAAATAATCTATGAATAGCCGGATCATGATGAAACTTGCGGGTGACGTAATGTATTCCTTCTCGAGTAACTAGCGTCCGGCATGACGTATTTGACGCATGCGCAGCACTTGCAGCGAACATGGCGGAAGCAGTATGTTTGTGGCCGTTGAGCTACGGTGTGTAATAAAATGTCTTGTGAAGGAGAAAGTTAAACCGGCTGAGATTTTTAGAAGATTGCAAGCACAGTATGGTGAACAAACGATGTCACGGACAAAAGTGTACGAATGGTGTGAACAGTTTCAAGAAGGACGGGAACTGGTGACAAATGAAGGGTGAATGAACACATTTGCCCGACTGCAGTCACATCAGTGAATATCGCACGTGTTGAGCAAATGATTCTTGAGAACCGGCGAGTAACAGTGCTGGATATTGCTGCCGAAGTAAATATCAGTGTCGGGAGTGTTGAGACAATCATTCACGACCACTTACGCTTCCGCAAAATCTGTGCAAGGTGGGTTTCAAGCCAGCTGACATTTGATCGGAAGAGGACACGCATGACGGTCTGTAAACAGCTTCTGAATCGCTTTCGAGCCGGAGATGATGAATTGTTGCAGTCCATCATCACATGTGCTGAAACATGGTTTCACAATTCAATCCCAGAGACCAAAAGAAGCAGCATGAAGTGGAGCATAAAGGTTCCCCGCTGCCCAAGAATAGCAAAACGCAGCCGTCCGCTGGAAAAATCATGGCAAGTGTCTTCTGGGGCATGAAGAGTGTTATCCATATGGATTTCCTGGACAAAGGGAGCACAATTAATGCAAAGTATTTCTCCACATTGTTGAGTGGTGCTGTACGAAAGTCCATTCGCAAGAAAAGACCTGGGATATCTGGAAATGTCATTCTCCTCCATGACAATGCCCGCCCTCACACGGCCATAGTGACAACAGCTCTGGCCGAAATGCGCTCGGAAGTTCTGCCTCGTCCCCCATACAGTCCAGATGTAGTCCCCAGTGATTATTATTTGTCTGCACTCCTTTAAAGACCATCAGGGAGGGAAGAAATTCACGACAGATGAAGCACTGCGGAACGATGTCCTCCAGTGGTTACGACAACAACCAAGTTCTTTCTACGCCAAAGGAATCAGGGAGCTGCCATAACGATGGTAACGGTGCCTCGATACGCACGGAGAATACTTTGAAAAGTTGACCTAGTTGAAAAGGTCATGGCTATCTGTTTCCTCTGAAGAAATAAAAGACCCGGTCAGCCTTGAACGACCCTTGTACATATAGTAGTAAGATCGTAGCGGTGGCGTCGCTGGAGGATATACCTGCCTATTGTATGGTCTATGTTCGATCTCCGGTGGGAGTGGAATTTATTCGCTCGTTCTAAGGCAACTTACTGTTCGAGATTCACCCAGTCACAGTATTTTCTTCAAGGGGTACCTGCGAAAGTCTGAGAAAGTGTAGCTGGAGTCGTGTTAGGCGTGCTATACACAACGACATCAATCCTAGAAAATTTCTTAGGATTTATCTTCGGAAAAATGTTATGACATATCTTGTAGGAAATCCTACCCTTTTGTGCCATACTCGTGAAGAGTTTTCCTGTCTGATCGAATGACGTTTATCAACTGTAGTTCTATTTAATAAAAGTACCAAGTTGAAGAATTATTATGCTAACCAGACTGCACATCCTACTGACATTAATTTCAGGCGCTATTGTTAAATTGGATACCTCTAAAAAAATAAAAAGAAAAAAGGAAAAAGCATAAAAGTCAGAAGGGTGCTGGTAAACTTTTGGCGCACCACATTTTAGAAGACTTACAAGTAAAATTTAATACTTTGCATGAAAAGACATATTTATAAGGAACAAATCTTTTGCAAGCAACATAACTAAATACAAAATAATACACCTGTATTTTATGTTTACAACTGTAGGGTTACTAGTGTAAAATCATTATAAATGTTTTAACGACGGATAAAATAGGTGAGAGACAATGTTTAGCAGAGTCCAGCTAATTTTTCTAAGAAATGCTACAATTTCGGTAGTTTCTATTCACATTAGTTTAGTGTAGGTTGGTTCAGGTTAGTTACACTTATGTTACGTTAGATTATATTGGTATATGGGTCCAGCACAAATTTCAAAAAGCTATAAAATTTGGCTTACTTCTATTAATATTAGGTTAGTTTAAGTTAGTTAATTTCATTAGGTTAGATTTGGTTAGGTTGTGTTAGGTCTAAGTACTTGCATCCTCCACTTCTCCTGTAAATTTTTGTATGTTTTGCCTACTTCTGGACCCCTTCTGAGAAACATTTACCTAAGTGAGAGCATTTGAAAGATGACCGGTGATACTAATTTCCATCACCGGTGTATTTTTGCATAATTTATGTTTACAAGTGGAGCGCTACTACTACGATACCATGACAAGTGCTATTCAAACTCGTATCATTGCCAAAACCCACTCGTTTTCACTACATTCACTGAAGCGCCTGCTTCCCTCGCTGACGCTCCGGCCCCCGCTACGCCCTGCTATGACTCGGTTAGATAGCATTCGTACTTTCCAGAAACCACCTAACAACTTGGTTTGCGTTTCTTGCACTATAGTTTTTATACTATATATCCGGCCCCCGTATTTGTACGCAAATCGTAAAAGAATTGCAGTTTATCAACAATTGCTTTTCATGGTCCCCTTGAGGGATTTTATGTATGCTATGTAAGATATTTTCATGTCGGTCAACGCAAATCATTTAGGAAACAGTGGCAAATTATAATTTTTCAACAATTATTTCGAGTAGTACACCTAAAGTAAACCTGCACGATCAGAAGATACCTCATCAGTTGTGTTTTCACTTGTTTTGTTTTCACTTTCTCTCACCTGATGTCGCATAAATCGAAATCTTACGAATTTTCTTTCCGAAATAGAGCGTGCTCTAAACAAGAGAAATCTCATAGGATCGTTCAGAACACAGGAAATGACATGCGATATGTTGCCATACACGTTGAGATTTTGACTCTAGGACAAATCGTAAGAGATTTCCTAGGATCTATCCTATAATGTATAGCGGCCTTAACTACATCTCTTTTTGTATATGGCAAGGCAAGGAAAAGGAAAACTTACATCCACCTCGGCTTTCACCAATGGGGAGGAAACCTATTTCCTTGCCTTTTATGTAAGGAGTTTCTGAACTATGTGAATAAACTTCGGGAGGTGATTCTGCAGGTGAAAACAAGATAAAACAGTCCATATAACCCATGTTCGCAAATGGTTATTTTAGGAGTTAGATTCTTCGAAAATATTGGGTTAATAAACTTTCGAGATGAATATTGCCCAAATAAGTGCCCATTATAGGCTCGTAATCCGCTCTTTCCAAAAATACAAATTTTTTAGATTGATCTCATAAGATGAAAAAGATTCCTTGCAACACTGGGAAGTAAACATGGGGGTTAATAAGCACGCATAGGACCACTAATCACTAACAAAATGATACTAAGTTTGGGAGGTGTCAATGTCTCACATAGCAAAGATATAATACTTGATATGTGTGGTTGCACTGCATTCACATGCAATGTATATACATCGCTTTGAATTGGAAATGAACAGATAAACGCGAAGAGATGTGCATGGAGAGATACGTCTTTAGATCAACGCGAGCACAAACGTACATAGAAATATGACATCTGTGTTAAATTATTCCCAATGTGATACATTGACATCTTGGAAAGGGATTATTATTTGTTAGTTGTCAGTGATTCAGTATACTCGTTTACGATCATGTTCTCTTCTCATGGCTGCAAGGAATCTTCTCCGACTTATAAGAAAATCTCATGTGCTCCTTTACGTGATTCTGAAACGTGAAGCTTTATATAAACCAAGTTTCGAGAGTAACCACTTTTTAGAAGAATCGTTTTACACTATTGTAAGTTATATTATTATTCATGAAAAGTTAAACAAGAGTGTTGCGTTCAGTAAAGTGTGCTGTCAGTGAAATTAAGGTTGTGAACCAATGGGCTAAAAGATCGGAATAACAATTTCAAGTAAACAATTATGGGAAAATTGGTAGAATATGGAAAGAAATAAAGAAAAATTACGAACACACTTTTGTCAACCACAAATTTGTACGGCCTGAATCGAACTAGGGACCTCTTGCACCAAAGATATTTGTCCCATTATGCCACCATGCCCCACTAGCTTACACGTGACCTTATTATTATTATTATTATTATTATTATTATTATTATTATTATTATTATTATTATTAATAATAATAATAATAATAATAATAATGTATTGACCTATGGTATATCCAAAATATTGAATGCGAATATGACAGACGTTAAATTGGATATGGTCACAAACTCGAAACATCATTATGTTAGACTTTTTCGTTTCACAAGTCTTCTTTATTCAATTACGAGTCCTGATCGTATACACGACAATGAAACAAGGTAACGGTCGAAACCAATCCCCGCTGGAACTTCAGTCCAAAATTACGCACAGTAACCGCTATCATACTAAGCACCAAACCACTTAACATCTTCTATCTGGTGCTATATGTAACCAATTTTACTTTTATTCTTGTAAAGCAAACCAGATTTAGCTATATAGCTACACCTAGCACTGAAGTTTCGTAATCTGGATATTCCGGATTATAGTCGCACTTCGGTCCTCCTGACTGAGGTGCTTTCCAGGTTTCTTCTTGGTCCTCCAGTAAGACAAACGCTGGGATGCTCAGCTTTAATATACAGTGAAGCATGTCAACTTGGCCACCTCTCTAAGTTGGCCACCTGCTTATTTTGGCCTAGTTCGTCTTGAACCTGCATTTTCCCATAAGACATTCGTTACTTACTACTCTATAAGTTGGCCACCTGCCTATCTTGGAAGTTGGCCACACTGAAGCAATGTTTATCCTATGACTATAATGATAAATTTACCTGCGTATCTTGGCCACGCAAAATATGTTTTGTTATTTTTCTTAACTCTTTCTTATTCCCATATGAGAGGCAGATGTTCTGTATTTGTGACTGGACACAAAGAAGCATAGGTTCGCACGATTTGTTCTTGGAGGTCAATGGCCAGAACACTACCCTCAAAGGGGTGGTGTAGGAAGGTGTGAATATGAAAAAGCACATACAGGAATTCAGGAAATGGTTGTACGTATTTGTTTTACCCTATCTGTTTTGGTAAAACCATTAGCAATATCCATTCCTCTCATCAGTGGGGAGCTTTAGTAATTCCGGAAAATTCTCAAGCTTAAAACTAACCATCTCAATTGTCAAATATTGGCACCTGTTGACTTGTTAAAAGATAGCGGTGTGTTTGAGATATCAATTTGTTCAAGATTTTTTCAAAACATCTTTGGCTCCGAGGAAAACACTTTTACCTCATTAACAAGAGGTAGTTAACTACAATATTAGAATGTGCATATCTGCCAAAAAGAATAAAACAAATACGTCTAGAATGAACCACCATTCAGTAACAACTGAAAAGAAGTCATATGAATTGCATATGAATTTCTCAATTTATAACTTAGCTTTTCTTCTTTTCAATCTGAATAACTCAGTGTGCTATAATATCAATTTCAATAAACTGCGTACATACGCTTCTTTTTCATGGTTGTTTATGTTATTGTGTTTTCAATCCAAATAATCCAATGTACCAGACTAGTTTTCAGGAAGAGAAAGGTATGCACATATATTAAACATACTATAGTAATATTTTCTAGTACTGTATACTTTTATGATTACTCTTTATACATTATTTATAAGTAGCTGTCGTGGCACTGCTTATTAAAATTTTACAATAAAGTAATACTAGAAATCCTATTCTAAAAATACACAAATCACACTTATTTTCTGTAAGTTGGCCACTTTTCGATGGAACCGATGGTGGCCAACATAGACAGGTTTCACTGTAAAAGCCTGGGCAGATTGTTTTTTTTTTTTTTTTTTTTTTTTTTTTTTTTTTTTTTTTTTTTTTTACAAAATTTCTTCCGTGTTTTATAGTTGTTTCCAGCATTCGAATAATTTCGCATCTTTGTTTGTAATTGGGTTAATTAATAGTAAATAGAATGAACTACTAATGTTTCTCTCCTAACATCATTCTCTTCATTAAGGAACAAACAATACCAGTTTCTATACTTAATGGAATACAAACATGCATAATTACATGGTTCTTATTTCTCTAATTTTAATGGCATTTTATTTTTTTTTATTTTTTTCAGGTAAGAAGTCAACCTACACTGTATTTGGGTCAGTCATAATGCCAACCTATAGGCTGTACAAAAGAGATTATGAATATCAAGAATTCATGTAAGTGCTGTCAAAAGTATTTACGATAATAAATGTGTATTTACTAAATTATCTTGAAAGTCTAAAATTATTTAACTGATGATAATTCCTTGCAAAGATTTCTGAATCATTATTTTGGTGAATTTTATAATTACTGAATCAAACATGTTTATGTTTCATAGAAACAAGAAAAAGCCAGAAAATGTGAAACCTTATTAATTTTAAACCTTCTCAACTTTAAAGAACCCCTAATGGCTATATGGTTATCGTACTTGTCTTCTGCGCGAGAGATTCGGTTTCGATTCTCGGCGGGATGTTACGTTGCTGGTTCACGTCTCATATAGCCTTGCTAATATCTAATCCGATGCAATTCTTAACTTAACAAGTTACTTTCATGTAAAGTATTTGACCTATTTCGTGTCTAATTAAAATAGTTATACAATTTCATCTTTCGAGGAGGAGAATATGGTTGAATTCTTGTTGAAAATACATAGGGTATATTTATTTATTGTTATTTGGTAGTAACAGGACAAAATAAAATATGGACCAATAGCTTAATCGAATTCATACTACATTTGCTCCCAATGAAAATTGAAGCTAGTTCTCTAGCATTGAAAGTTAGGTCAAGTAACGAGTAAGCTTGGGATAATATGTTCTTTGGATCTTAAATTAAACAGTAACCTCATGTATTGTATAGTCTATGGTATTTCCAAAGATAATACTACAGGAGATATTAGTTTCCAGTCTCACGCTGAAACCTGGTTATAAGTCGACCATGGCATATAGTTTGTCATTTGTGGAAGGCGAGTATCAGTTTCCAACTGTCTAGCTGCATCAGTTCGTTGAAGGTAGTAAACTTATTCAGTCACTGTGTGTGTGTGTTGACCTCGCATACTGCATGATAATGCTCCAGCGCACACAGCTGTTGTTGCTAAGGCAGCAGTCAAAGACTGTGGTTTCAAGGAGCTTGAGCACCTACACTAAGCTCAGTGAAAGACTGTGACTTCAAGAAGATTCAGCACTTACCCTAAGGCTAGTGAAAGATTGTGGATTGACGAGGATTGAGCACCTACTCTATACCTAGTAAAAGATTGTAGTTTCGAGGAGGTTGAGCACCTACCATAAGTCCAGTGAAAGATTGTGGCTTCGAGGAAATTGAGGACCTACCCTAAGCCCAATGAAAGATTGTGGATTCGAGGAAATTGAGCACCTACCCTAAGCCCAGTGAAAGACTGTGACTTCAAGAAGATTCAGCACTTACCCTAAGCCCAGTGAAAGACTGTGGCTTCGGGGAGATTCAGCACCCATCCTATAGCGTAGATTTAGCATGATATTTCGGTTTCAGATCGGAAACACACATACACACACACCTTAAGTAGTCACTAATTTTTCGCCCGAGTCTTCGGTCAGTTGTTTGGTTAAAGCTCTTGTTTAGGTTTGACTTTTTTAACTTTTAACTTTTTTTTAGTTTTCTGACCTATCACCCCATACTCCATACATTTTTTTAGTTATTCAAGAACTTCGTTATACATATTAGCACAGATAACGACATCTATTAGCCGTACTCATTATTATTACTAACTAACATATTTCTCTTTTGTTATTGGTATTATATAAGCATGCAATATTCATCCAACGCTTTAGTATCATTTGTAGTGCATTTGCAAAATACGAGAAGTCAAGTTTGCAACGCTAAGTTTTTAACTGCCTTTACTTTACACACACATTCTGACGAACTTCCAAAATCCGAAGGTAAAAATTTTGTTTTAACTATACTCTTGGGCAAACCGAGAAATAAAAGAAGGGGGAAAAGAGAAAAACAAAAGGAAGTGAGGAGACGGAAAGTGTTCTCTATTTATCTCCGAAAGATAATACCGTAAATACAACATAGAATGGATGTAGGAAAGTACTAAGGGACATCGAAAAGTTCCAGTCGAGATTTTTTTTTCTCTGCTTTTTCCCTTTTGAAAGTAGGAAAAAATATCTCTACGGTCCTTAAGCCTTACCTTTCCAAAATGAAGACAACACATTTCGAGCAAATTCACTCCATCTCATTTTATATGCCTTGAGAGTAGAAGACATTGTAACCGGGATCTAGAAGAAAGGGAGAGGTGGAGAGTGGGGAATGATGGAAAGAGGTTGAAGGTTAAAGATTGGTACGGGAAGGCCCCGAAAAGAAAAGACGTAACGACGCAAACCCTGCTGGGAGCGATTCTACGCAGGTGGTGCTACCTTCAAGCCGAACGAGATTACGGTATTAGAGGCAAAGTTTCTATAGATTTAATGGCATAGCGGGGCTTCGAGCGGGAATCCTCAACCCTCCGGAAACTTTCCTCTCGGAATTACCTCATTCATCTCCTCAAAGTTGATTCCTATCTGTTCTTCGTGTTGCAACATCTGGTGTATCATAGTGTTAGCATAACAATAATAACAATAATAATGATCTTACGCTTTTCTTGCTCTAATTCGTAATCCCCTACGAACTTAATCCTTTCTTAACCCCTATTCATACGCATACTTACCAACAACAGTTAAGTCCTATTAAATGTAATTTGCAAAATAGTAAACAACTTGAAAAGGCTTTCTTTAAAAATTGTTAATGGTACACTTAAAATTTTACATGCTAAGAATAGAGATAGGGCAAATAGTCCAGTTTAAAACCGTAATTTCAAGAAAGATTTTTTAATCCATCCGTATACACAGTAATTTCACCGAAATTAAATTGTAAGTAATGAATTATATTTACAGACACTTGTTTTGCTTAACTACATTATTTTTTAGAATATAGCATCTTAGTCACTCGTTTATAAAATTTTATTGAAATTAACAGGAAGTTTATTTCTTTCTCTTCAGTGATTAGATTACCCCAACCAGTGGCGGCTCATGGCTCTTAGTATAGGTTTCGTTCGTGACCGAAATTGCGAACTCGTGTGAGTTTTGAATGTGCTGTTTTGTGTTCCATTCCTGGCAGGGATACCTGCCTCGGATACAAACTCGAGTACTGACTTTGTAGGTCTTGTTTCATATAGCCCCAGTCTTGATAAGAGAAGTTAAAACTCAAATTAGGACGTGAGCCAACTTTCATATCAGCATCTACAAAAGTGTATACACAAACATATTACTAGTATTTTGAACTTCATAAAACGACGGTCATATAGAAGACAAATTTTCAGTTTAACCCCTAATCTTCAATTTTATATACTAGCGTCAATTACCGGTACCTGCTTCGCTTGGTTAAAATAAGAAAAATTAGGGATATACTCCGTTAATCAATCACTTTTAACTATTACTGAAGTGCTCTTGTTCATTTTTAATTATATATATATACTCCTTCCCCAAGTTGAAAGGCCGAATTTGGATTTGAATGACATCGAAAGTGTCACTGTTCATCTCAGCGACCCCGAAAACTTTGGATTCGACACTAATATTGATCTTTTTCGATCATATATAATATCCCTCTCCAAATTACAGGGCTCGATTTGGACATAAACGGCATCGTAAGTGTCACTTTTCATCTCAGCGACACCGAAACTGTTCATCTATGGATTCGACATTAGCATAGGTTATTTTCGATCACTTTATGTGTCTTTTCCTCCCCCAAGTTGAACCATCAAAGTGAAATGATAAAAACCATCCCAGACCTGAATCTCACTTGTGTTGAAAATTTGATCAAGAGCGGTCGGATGGTTCTAGAGTTATTAAGTCATAAACATAATCAATTTCATTTTTATACATATAGATAGTAAATGACCACTATGACCTCGGTTTTACCCTATGTTACGGCCTTTTAATAAAGAAAAGTCATAATAATTCTCTTTGTTTGACGCAATGGGTGAGTAACACTATGTGCTATGTAATTTTACAGGGTGATAAAGAACAGCGTGGGTAGTATCTATTTCAAAGAACTCAATATGGCGGCAGTAGTTTGGAAGGAAATGGTAACGTTTCAATCAGATTTATTATATCTTGTCAAGTCGTAAATTGGTGAAGAAACTGACCAAGTTTCAGGCTACTCAGAAACCTTCATCTGGGTTTTTGCAGAATGGATCTTAACATTGATGAAGTTCACTTGAACTAATTTTGCTATAATTTCCAAAGAAAGAAAGAAAGGAAAAAAGAAATGCTTCGTAATTTTTACGAAGATTAAATGCAGTTTTTGTAAGTTTGGGCTTAGCAACACTGCCCAAATATATTCATTTATTTATCGGTAGAAAAAATATTATTTTATTCTTCCGACATTGCATTTTCATTGGACTATCTAATTTTTGAATATGAACTTTATCAAACTCAATGACACCATCTTTATAGGGAACTTCATAGACCTAAAATATGGATCCCTAAATATGGATAAAATCAACAAACATAAGCTTTATACAAATGGCAAACAATCAAGGAAATCATTCAATTTATATAGGTAACAGGTATAAATACTTAATTAATAATAAATAAAAGGTTCATTAATTAAATAAAGATACTCCTAGATATGTGAGAAATACTTTCCCAGAGCAATTGGTACCTTTGTACTTCTACTTCATACAATTCCCTCAGGAAGGAAAGTAATTTTAATTAATTATTGCTTAACTCTGAACTCTTTCCAGGATATACGTAGTAAAACCGAGATGTCTAGTCGGTGTCAAAATCAACGTCTCTGAATTGCTGATACGAATTGCTAGATAGACATTTCATTTATATTTGTTTGGTAATACTTTGTTTTAGCTTTATGAATCTAAATTCTTCACTTATCATATATACAGGATGGTTTGTACAAATCTCCCAACTTTAATTAATCATAGTAAAAAGAATAATAGGGCAATAAAATTTCATAAAAATCAAGAAGAATTAATAAATTTTATTTTTCAAACACTAATATACCTCCACATTCGCTCCATTGGTAGCATAAACAATAGCCAGTCTGTATTCAGCTTCTTGCAATGTTCTTTCCAAATTTTCCCCGTTACTGCCCGTTGTGTATAACTTAATATAGCATCAGGTGCAACTCCTCTGTACACTCGTCAAAAATTTCGTTGCGTTCGAATCACAGGTTTTATCTCACACTCAGCATACCACACTATTGCCTGCATGCCTTATTGAAAAGACGCCATTTTTATATATGTAGCAGAGGCTGTGGTTCATCTACCCGGGGCCGGGGGGCCTATCCTTCCAGTTTCTTGAGTGACAAAAATAATTTAAGCTATAATTTATATATTTTTGAAAGTATAATAAACTCATGATATATCTATCATATTTGCGTTCTGCCTCCCTATCCCCTTAGATTTTACCATCTACATCTACCACTGAGCAGAGGCGCTGCGTAGTGAGCAAACGGAGAACTTCAAGTCATGAAAACAACACTTGAAGATCTGACCTTTCATTTTGTGTTACAATTAATTCACAATTCTTTGTACTTCGTTCACAGTAATTAATATAAATTGGAGAGGTTTAAACGCAACACGCTGTACACTTTCCTACAGATTAAGGATACAGGATCAAATTGATACAATAGTTAAATTTACATATCTTCGTTGAAATACTGATCTAATTCCTTCTACGCTCTTTTTTATTGTTAGCGCATGCCCACGCAGTGATTATTTCAGGAACAGGTCTGGGGTAATTTGGCCCTCAGCTACGAAATTTTACCCCGGGGCCTCCCCTACGATCAGCTAAATGTGTATTTTACCAGTAATTTCATCCCCCGCATATTGGAAGTCTTTCTAAGGGAAATCTGAAGTCATCACTGTGCCCACATATCCCACTTGATAGATTAAAATTCAGGAATAATAAGAATAATTGCTCAAAATTAAAATTCTTTCATTATCTCCTAATACTTTCTACGTTATTATAAAAATGACAAATAAAGAAAACGAGCATTAACATGAACTAAGTAGTCACTACAAGCTAGCTCTCAATATATTCTAGTTCAGGGCGGGGTGAAACTGGAAGATCCGCACGGTAGAGCGTGTTATATCCATATATAGGAGCAGGCACGAATGAGACAGAGAGTATGACCGTAAAGAAAATGATAAAAAGCACACAAACTTGTGTTAGGTGCCACTTTAATTAGTTCAGATACAATTACAAATACATAGTAAGGAACAACAGAGATTTCAAGTCAGTGTTGACAGCTGTAGGGATACGTCCAAAGAAATACTTAATAAATGAAATTGAAGTGCAATCAGCAGTCAATTGGTCAATGTGACTGTGCTTCACCTATCCTAACAAGTTGTAATTGCATCTGAATTACCAGCACTTGTTTTGATCAATTCAGATTCTAACTTCCTATAAGAAGACAGAACATGAGTTGACTGTGACATTTCTTCTATGTTGAATGACACTAACAAGACAGGGTACCTCGATGTAACGCGCTAATTGTGATAAGATTGCACAAACATAGAGAACATGGAAAAAGAAGCGACACGTATTTTTTTTTATATATCGGCCAACAAGCGCATTAAAAGGGTCAAATAGGGGCTGAAAAATGGGGTCAAAATTAGATTATGTGAAATATAACGAGAACGAAAAGAGATATTGGAAACGTTTAAATGTACGAAATATTTCCCATAGTCGACACAAGGCAATAAGGTAGAACATACCCATGCGAAGAAAGCAGAACATCCGGAAATGGACCGATCACGTGTACAGCGGGCCACAAAAATTCTTGAAGTACAAAATCCGTGAGATAGGCAACCCAACTAACGCCTGCTCCAAGATTAATTACGACTTGTAGTAGCTAGCACAGCAGCGTGAAGTTGCCCCGACTGTTAAAAGCACAAATCGTAAAGAGTGTTTTCGTGTAGAAGTGGAGCGAAACGCTGGCTGACGAAATGACAAAAAAGAGTCTATCGATAGTTGTACTCACAGTTTACTGAGTGATTCAGTAGGTCGAGGGTCAACAGCATGTGACTCACTGCAACACACCACCCACCATGACCCACTGCGACCCACCATGACGCACTGCAACCCACCATGACCCGCTGCGATCCACCGACTCACTCTTATCTACCGACTCACTCTACTTACTGCATTATAGACAGTATCTTCTGAACAGTATATCTTTATTTCACCCTTAACCCTAACCATAGGAACTAAATACACGTTTCTGATTGGTTGCATTTTGCGTTTGTCCAAACCTTCTAGTGTATGTATTGTGTATTATAGTAATAGAAGAAAATTGTCACGGTGTTGGAATTAAAGAAGAAAATTAAAGAAGCGGCTGAGGTTAAATTAATATCATGGCAGTCAAGCTTGAACAAAACGAGCCCTGTGAGGCTTCTGACCCGTTGTTACTACTACTACCTATACTATGCAGTCGTGTAGCAAAACTGCCCGCGTAACGTAAGTAAATCACTTTTTGAGTATTATTTATCATGTTTTAATGGAAATCGTATTATGGAAACTTTATAAAAAAATAAAATATAAGAATTAAAAACTTTCTCTGAGGTGAGTTTGAACCCACACCAAAAGCAATTATAATTACTAACCAGTTGTGCTAGCAGTCTCGGCCACGAAGACCGACAGCAGTAGGTAGTTCATTTCTGCTATATTTATGGTAGGTGGCGAGTAACAGATAACTTTAACTAATCAAAACCGCGTATTTAGCTCCTATTGCTAGAGTCGAGCGTCCTTAAAAAGTATGCTTCTGAACACTGATGAATTTGTCTACGTTTTACTTTCGAGGCCTCCATTACCCTTCCTTTTTCATTTGTTTCTATTTACTTACCTAAGATGAGTATCTCTAACAAGGAGAAGGCAGAGTTTGGTAAGTGAACTTCGGGGTCATTTTTTACGAGGTGGCAGGCACTTCTAAAGAGTTAATATTACAAGCTGGCAGAGCGAAATGGCCAAAAATAACGGAATAAAACCGTTTAAAGTTTTCTACTTGCTACATATATCGTACGAAGTGAGAATTTACCAAGTGACGGTGTGGCAGAGTGAGTTGGAAAGCAGTTACTGTTAATGATTATCGTCCCATCATGCTACTCAGATATCAAAATATTCCAAAAAGTTCTTGATAATCACCTTAAAGCGATCTACTCTTTGCTTATTAGTGACTACCAAGCCGCATTAAATCCAAAGTATAATGTGTTTGCAGCGCTTAGTAAAATTCGTGATCTCTCAGCATACTATAAGTTTAAACGGAATCCTGCTTTTCTCTTATCCGTTGATTTTAAACAGGCTTTGGATTCTCTATCTCATGACTACTTATTTGCGGTCCTTCGTGCATATGGTTTTCTTCATTCATTTGTCCAGGTTGTACAGTCAATGTATACACATGCTACAGCAAAAGTTCAAATAAATGGGCATCTCACCTCCCCTCTCAATATTGATTGTGTTATCCAACAAGGATTTCCATTATCTATGGGATTATATTGTTTTGCTATAGACGTTTTACTACGAAAACTAATGCATCTCCATGAACCTCAGTTACATTATTTTCAAGTACTCACTGTGCAAGCTTTTGCCGACGATCTGAGTTTAATGGGCACGACACCGAAGCAATTTTGTTATCTCCAAGACTGTTTACGCGACTACCAAAATGTGAGTGGGGCTAAGATTAATTATATGAAATCAACGGTTATGTTTTATTATGTGGATGCCCACCTGGGCTATTTTCCTTTAATGGATACTTATACTATAGCCGATAGTGTTAAAATATTGGGACTACGTTTCTCTTGTGATTTACAGTGCTCTTACAATTTAATATGGGATCCAATCGTACAACAGATTCGCTTATTAACTAAAGAACATAAGTATCGTCGACTGAATTTACTGCAGAAAACTTGGTTCCTGAATACGTATATTTACTCCAAACTTTGGTATGTCGCACATATAAACCCGTTATCAGAACTGTATGCAAAAAACTGGATTCTTTATGTTTTTTTTCTATGGTTAAACATGTTCTTTCGAATTCATACAAATACTCTTTATCTTCCATGTTCTGCGAATGGATTCAATTTAGTGAATATTAGAAAAAAATGTCAGACACTGTATATGCGAACAACCTACCGCTATTACATGGACCAAACGACTCATACGTATCTGTGGTTCCACTTTTGGCCAGAAAATATATTTCCGAATAATCCGCCTTTAATTCGTTTTTATAAATTTATCCCAGATTATGCACGTTCTCTTATGCAATACTGTTCTTACAGTGGTATTCAAGATAATCCCAGTGATTTGTATTCCAAACAACTATATTCGCTGTTAATAAAACCAGTTCATGTGAGTGCTAGTTCAATAGTGTATCAAAAATTTCCGCAGTATAATTGGGCACGTCTATGGAAAAATTGTAATTCAGTGTGTCTCACAGACGATGTTAGAAGTGCATGGTACTCCCTTATTTATGACTTATTGCCGACAAATGAGAAATTATTTGCTATCCATCGTGTAGTGAAAGAGTAGTGTTCTTTATGTGGTCAGTTTGATACTTAACTCCATCGCATTACGTCCTATATTTCCACACGACAAATTTGGGATGCCTTGTGTCGGATGCTGGGACTTACTTGTCGACAGCCACCATCTACATTCTCTCCCTCCATCTTACGATTGCTATCGCTGGTACACGCCGACCAAACTAAATGCGATTAATTGGTTGAATGGACATTATATATACTATATGTTACAATATCCTACTAAGTTGTCATATTTTGATTTTATTTGGTACTTACAAACTCGGAGATTGCATTTGTTTAATGCAACTTCTCAAAAGGAGACAAAAAATTTTGCAAATTTCTTACGCATCTTGCTTGTCCAACAATAATGTAGTATTTTTATTTTTCTCTCTGTAGTGATTTACTTCTGATTTGTTGTGTTGTACAATGTACTATTAACATTCATGTCAAATAAAAATTTTAAAAAACTAAAATCAGTAACTTATGTGTACTGAATATCCAGGAATATCCAGAGACATTCCTGTTCGAGTCATACATCTTTTTTTTTTCAACCAATAAAGTAGGCATTTGTAACTATAAGTAAAATATTAATGCACCGTATGTTTATAAGAATAAAACAATAGAAATTTTCAAATCATTTGTAAAATCTTTCAATGTTCCATGTTAACTGGCAAACAAAATTTAATCTATTCCGTAAATTTACTGATATCACGAGTTGTATTATGGTTACGAATAGTGGCGTAATGCGATTTTATTTCGGGGAGCTTTGCCAACTTTAGTTCTGGAAATGTGAAAATTCTCCAAGATGTTTCATTTACTTTATTATAATAAATAACATTTCAGGAGGGCTTAAGCCCGGAAATGCCCCCCTTAAATACGCCACTGGTTACGACAGTCGTTGTGCAATAAATGTTCTTGACGCTTCGTGTCTACATCTGTTGGCAGTTTGCGAATTACAAAGGAACTGAGGGGGAAATCCTCTTTGCTAATACTGGATGTTCCTATAACCAAAGGAGATTTCCTCCTCATTCCCCTTGTAATTCGCACACTGTCTACAAATGTAGACACGAAGCGTCAAGAACATTTGCTACATAACGACTGCGGTAACAACAATATTTACGGAATAGATTAAATTTTGTTCCTACCGTCATTAACATGGAACATTGAAAGATTTTACAAGTGATTTGAAAATTTCTATTCATTATAAACATATAGTGAATTAATATTTTACTTATAGTTACAAACGGCTACTTTATTGGTTGAGGCAAAAAAAGATGTATGGCTCGAATAGAAATCGAACCCGGAAACCTTTGCCTTAAAAAAAGAAAACCCCATATTCTTAATCTGTATACATATTTTTAATCGACATGATTTCACCTATGTCACGTATCTTTCCTTATCACTTGAGAAGGTTACTGTGCATGTGTAACCCTTCTACCCACTTTAACCATTCTGGTTCTTTAAAGCATTAAAAACTATTTTCATTATTTAGTGCTAATACTGAGTTACAAGACTTTTTTGGAAGTTGCTTGTTTTTTTGTACGTATAAATAAACTAAACATAGGGAGACAACGTCATAAGGTCTTATAATGCAAGATTATTTTTCTAACTACCCGAACACGTGTCGTGAGTGAGATGGCGTTTTTTGGAACATGTGAATCAACGTGAACCATGTTGTTGATAGGTTTGTCTGTGAGAGTAATTTTATAGCTGGATGAGTCAAGGAATGAGGGAGGAGTGAGTAATAGTCTTTACGTGAAACTGATAGGTAGAGAGGAATGGAAGGAGTCTAATTTTATAACAGACAGTTCAAGCGCGCCGTCGACTCATTTTCTAACCTAAAAATAGGTTCCCTTTCCATTAATGTCTGCGTTTTGGTATGTGTGTATGTTTGTGTGTGTGTGTGCAGATAGCAATGTTGATGAGTACATTGTTGCAACATTTCCGGTACATCATGCTTTCAGATCGCATTGTTTATTTTTCCTCCTCGTTGCAGAAGAGAGAGAAAAATAATGAAAAAAAAGTACAGCGTAGATGCGTACTAAACCTGCTATCCTATTTACAAGATTTGTTGACTACGCCCAAATTTTATTGCGAAATAAAAATTAATGGTTCTCAATAACACTCTCTGAGAACTTTGTTTATTCTATCTCAAAAAGTAAACAACGCCGCAGACGAATCTGAGATTTCAAAGAAGAACGCGTGTTAGATAAATGGCACTGGCCTATCCCTAAAGTTATACTCTTAGTGTTAAAATAATAGTAATAATTTGGCTATATAAATATCTATAAATAAACAAAAGGCTTGGTATGGATGCAGATGCATCTAAGATGCATCTAAGAGTATAGGGTGCCCAATAAGTCACTTCACAAATTGCATTTAAAATGATTTATCCTTTTGTAAAATCGATGTTATGTTATTCACAAACCACGCCAAAACTTATTGTTTACATCATTCAGCTACTACAGCTGTAGTCAGTCAAGGACTGAATAACTGCTAGTGTCAAGCGACGTATGACCTATCCGCTGTAGAAAATGATTACTGCATATGAAGGTGCTCGAAAAAAGTCCCGGGGAAGAAAATGAAATTTAAATGTAAATAAATGATTTTAAAATTATTTTCGATTTTCAGGGGCGTATTACTCTTTCAGCTTGATATATTTGGGTTATCAACGTTTTGTTTGTTTGTTGAATTTTAATGTCTCTTTTCAGCTCCGAGACTATATGAGACATTGATATATAGTTTAAAGTGAAATTGGAATCATCGTAATGCGTTCAATTTTTTCAAAACTCTTCCAATTTTCTGAGTAGACACACGCTAGCCAATAGACACATGAAAGGGGGTTGCAACGTTTTAATTGGCTATACTACTTTTAAACAATAAAATGTGAACCTCTGCAGATCAATAAAATTATATTTCGGATTTGGGATATAATAATAATAATAATAATAATAATAATAATAATAATAATAATAATAATAATAATAATAATAATAATAATAATAATAATAATGTACCAACTGGTTTTTATGACTACAACATGCACTCGTTTAAAGTAGTTTGATCTTTAGTACTTTCATTAAATTATATTATTTCTCACTCGAGTAGTTCAGGCTTTCCTAACCAATCTATTAGAAATTAAAGGAAGTAAAGTAGTTGATCGCCACCATTTCTTCAAGGTATTATTCTAGTATTCACCATGCCACTAGAAATACCATAAAGTAAATTTTAAAGTAAGTTACACTGAATTCGCATGAGGATCTTGTAATTAATTAATTAGAACGAGTTCAATGGCAGCTCTTTAGGGAAGTTACGTTGGTGAAGGTTGAAATTTTATCACTGTGAATTGTAGGAGGAGGACTCCCCTAGTGTACTAATCCTTGCGTAATAATTTCTCCTTTAGTTTGCGGCGATAGAATTTTTATTTTTGCCGATAAGGCTTCACTTAAGAGTCGTTGTTGCCGTGGGTTGCATAGTGGTTACTAAAACAAATCTTACCTAACAGTGTAAACTACAGATTTAAACAATACCACGTGATATAGCTGTTGTGTAGAACACGCCACATTTTAAACTCACTTTTTCAATGGCGTACCTAGGGGGGGGGCAAATGAAGCTCGTGCGCCAGGTTGGGGGGGCGGAAAACTGAACAAATATTTATTTTCACTATAAGGCAAGGAAAAGAGTTTTAGCAAACTAAACATCATAAACAGAACTATCTCAAGAACTTAACAGGACAACAACGACTCTCCAACCTTACCATCATATCCATGGAGCAAAAGTTAGCTTCAAAGCTATCTTTTGAGGACTCTGTAAAGTTAAATTTTTGTTTCATTTTTTGTGTTTATATATATATATATATATATATATATATATATATATATATATATATATATATATATATATATATATATATGGGGGTGTTTGTTTGTTTGTTTTCATTTAGCTTATATTGATTTAAGAAATTTGTAAAGTGTCCGAGTATAATACTCGAAACAACAGCTTGACTATTTGTCATAATTAAATATTCTATTCTAAAACAGCAGACTGTTGATTCATTCTACACATATGCACATCCCGATT
The DNA here is from genome assembly GCF_964235325.1 of Thermobia domestica. Classification (NCBI taxonomy): domain Eukaryota; kingdom Metazoa; phylum Arthropoda; class Insecta; order Zygentoma; family Lepismatidae; genus Thermobia; species Thermobia domestica. Next base: position 134,486,676 of record NC_137458.1, read on the forward strand.
AATTCCAGAAACAATGTGATTTGTAATTATTATGATAAGACTATAAGAATATGTTAAACATACTACCCTCAGATCATTTGACAATCAAATACTAATTACTTTGGTGTTTTATTTTGTACTAAAAATTAAATTATGTAAGGCATTTTTGAAATCAAGCTTTATCACATGGAGAAAAAATTAAATAGGTGAATTACTGTGTGATGCCAGTATCGATTGTAGTCGAGAAGAGTTTTGGTTTGGTCGGTCAGGGAGGGGGCGCTAAGGCAAATTCTTGCCCAAAGCGACAACTAGCCTAATTGCGTCTCTGCACTTTTTGAAAGACTCATATAATGTAACTCAAAATGTATGAAACTTGTGCTTCGTTTCTTAAGAGGTATTGTTCAACAGGCCTACAGTTGGTTATTTTGGAGTTTAACATATCTCTTTCCAGTATCGGAATTAGATTAGATTTTTATGTACAATTTAACATGTGATTCAAATTTCATGTTCTCGTATCAGAGAGGATTTATTTATAGAGAAGCAAATGTGAAAATGCTAAACTTCATCTTTGTAATTTAGCTTACATACTTTTAAACATGAATCATCGTAACTGGAATAAAATTGACATGAAAATAGTAACCTTTTGGTTTATTTGGAACATTCTTCTTGGCCAAAATCAATTTTTATGTAGTGCATTTTGTTCATGACGACCATTTAACTCAAAATATCTTTTCTTTTTTTCTAAACTATTTCCCCTTTTAATGCCATAACATTTGGCAAAGCATAATAATAAACTAGGAAATGAGCAGTTATTTTCCTTAACATGAAGACATTGTGGTTTCGATCTCCACTATTTTTAACTTGGTTAGTGGCTAAGGGCTCTGTAATCATGTGTATGTTTATATATATAGGCCACAGTTTGACGTGACGTTTACGAGACTTTATAGACCCCTGTAGTTAACATACATGCATCATAAAATGCAGCATGTGCCCCTACACTCCCCCCTTTGTGACTGAATTGTAAAGTTGTAACCTAACGTAATAACTATTGTCATCTTACTCAACGTTTTAATGGAGCATTCTTTTGTTTTTGATGTGTGTTTTTTTTCCGACACGTGTATTGTGAATGTGTGTGTGCACCCGTGTTCGTAGATAGATCCAGAGAGAGAGAGGATGTGGTGGTGGGGGATCTCCAGCTGATCGTTTCGAAGTAGCTCAAGTTGAAGTGCTCAACGAGCAAAATGTGACTGTCACGCACATTATCGTGGGGAGAAGGGGACGCGATGTAGATCACAGCATGATTGTGCAAAGTGGGTCGACTGGTTTTTAGTGTTCTTGTATCAATTAATGTACTGCAATAAACGTCAAGAACTTTCGCGCCAAATGTTACTTAACTCATCAATAAAGGTGAACTAGCGTTTGTTTGCGATTTCTTTATTAAGACCAATTAGTGATGGTACCTTTTTTTCCCTCCCGTGTTTGATCAACACTACCTTACACACATGCAATAAATAAGTATAGCGTTTATTGCTGGGTAAGTTTGATTATATTGGTTATTTCTGGCCATATTAGGGGACACCTCTAGAGAATCCAAATGCAGACATGAATGCAACTTCACATGTAAATGTATCGTAATACCTCCACCAGTTCCAAACTACGAATTACGAAGATGTATGGATGGGAAGTGTTCTCTCTGGCACAGTTCGACCTTCAATGGCTTTGGTCTTACAATTATAACCGTAACATTGCATATAAATAGTAACGAAAAAAAAAAGAAAAACAAATAATTTCCGAGGTAGCTACTATACTTTTGTACTTTAGAAGTACCCACACAATATAGTTTTAGATATTTTGCTCCCCCTGACACTTTTAAACAGAGAGTACCGGTATCTTCTATCTATTAATAAAGCGTGAATTCCATCCTTCAGATTAAAGATTGAAGAAGAACCAAAAATATATGACTTGGTACGTCTCTTTTGTAATCAATTACCAGTCTTGTTGAACTCTCAGCACTTCTTCCGCTTCATACCCTTTCTTCCCATTCAATCTCTTCCACAACTCTATATCTCTTTTAATAGGCACGGTAGCTCAGTGGTAGAGCACTTACCTCAGGTGAGTGGGGTCCCTGGTTCGATCCCCGAGCCAAGTAAATTTATGGTGGACAAAATCGTGTCCGTGAGTTTTCTCGGGATACTCCCGTTTCCTTTCACATTCTCATTCTGCGAATTCTCCCATCATCATTCACTTGCCTAAATCATCTGTCTCCCTGATTCCTGGTGGGGGAACTCGGTCGGAAAAGTGTAACAGCTTTTTCAGGTCAGCCACCGTGAATGAGGTTTTCCTGTGTTTTCCTCATTCACACCAGGCAAATGCCGGGGTGGTACCTAACTTATAGATTCCAGGCCGCTTCCTTCCTTCCCCAATCCTTTCTTCCTTCCCTTTCCCCGGGTAGTGTGCTCGCCGAGGGACGTCATCCTTCAAACGTGACGGGCTAAATAGCCTTAGATGCCGAAAGCTCAGAAATCTAAATCCTAAATCATCTGTCTTCCTTTAGTCTAAGAGGCATAAGCGTGGGAACGTTAAAATTTAAACAATTTTCTGGATCATCAATTTCACCCATCTCCTTCTATTTAATATAATAAAAACCAAAACGACCAAAGGCAAAGACAACAGACGAACAACGGTTGTTTGGATAGTAGATTAGTCCAAATAAGGTTCCTTCGTTTAATTTCGTTTCGCTGCGTAAATGTTGTAAGTTTCGTTTCGTCTCGTAGAAATTGTAAAGTTTTCTCTCGTCTCGATTCCCGAGGTATTATTTCTCATCTCGTGTCGATTCTCGAAAAATTTCTGATCTCCTTTTGCAAATTTATCTACGAAATTTATATCTTGATTGTTTTCCTTAATGTCATCTACAAGTTATCAGAATCTTTTTGCGCCGAAGAGTGTAATATATCAACATTTAAACTATATTTATTATTGGTGTACCTTCAAACGTTGATAAATACTCTTCATTATGTTCGTACAATAACTTTATCTATTTATTGTTTTCACACTATGAACCACGTAACACTAAAACAATGTTTGAGATATGCGAGTTGGGAGAACTAGTGTTGTCCACGACCACGAGATTCGTGAAATTTATCATCTCGTCTCAAATTTAAGAACGTAATTCTCGTCTCATTTGGGAGACAAGAAACAAGACGAAACAAGAAGTTTCTCGTTTCGTGAGAAACGTTACCAGACAGCTATGCAGAGGCTGCAAAGTCTTTATAAATTTTTTTCACATAGATGGCGTTAGTATAAAAGTACAACAATAACGGCCTCGTCCTCTTCTCCTCCTTTATGAGTCTTGTTGTGTCCACTGCTGAAGATAGTCCTCCACAATACTCCTTGATCTTATCCTGTCCTTAGCTCTTATCGTCCGGTTATTTCCTGCTTTGCGTAATACCTATTTCGTCTTGCTATATTAGTTCTAATCATCCTCTTCTTCGTCTTTCTTCTAATGGCTAATCTATTATCCTTATACTGTAGGTCATCTGCCATCCTCTTTTCTAGCAAAGTGACAAGCTCATCTCCACGTATACTTCTTGATGTATCCTACAATATCACTGATTTGGCTCCAGGGAGCCCTCAAGTGGGTATTTGGTTGCGTCCATAATATTATATTTTGGAGAGAAGCCTATTTTTTCATTGAAAATAGTACAATCAAACTGCAGAATGTGTTGGGGGAAGAAAGATGAATTTGAGGAGAAGGGTGGTAAATTTGGGTCGAAGGAAGAGATTGGTAAACTTGATGAAGTCATGCCCAAGCCATTGGAGAAAATATTCTTGCTTGGTCTGGCTGGCTTGTTACCCAATCATTCATTCCTTTTGGATAGCTGTCACTAGCTCACAGTGAAGGTCACGTTTGGGTGAATCAAGTTGGTGCCCGAGACCATATGTGATAGAGTAGTACTAAGTGTGCTCAATATGTCAGGGAAGTTTTAGGTGCAAAGCTCAAAGAGTTTATTAGATACAACCACTAGAACTTCACATGGAAGTACATGTTATAGTATATTTATGTGCCTGATCCTGTGATCACTGATAACATTCCAGCTGCCAATGTCTTCAATACGGATCTTCGAGTCGCTTCGAGAAGGAATTACATTCGTACCGGTCGTTGAGGGAGAGAGGATTAGTGAAGATTAGAACAACAGTGGGATATGTGAGTGCTACATTTCATTCCTATATGATAACGCCGGTTGTGTCCATGGACGGAGAAATTCTGTGTACCATGTATGTTCTAGTGGTTGAACCAAACGGTAAGTTCCCTGCAGTAAAACCAGCCGATCCAGCTAATATAATCTTAATCTCGTTTGCTGGTAAAACAGTAAACATGAACAAACAGGATCTTGAGAGTTTCTACTCGGACGTCATGTGGAAAAGCATTCCAGGTGATAGGAAGAAAGTCCTTCTGTTACTTGTTTGATGGTCTGCAAACAAACACAACAGTTTTTCGTCACAGTACGTGCCAGAAAGCTTTGCATTGATCAAACGGCTGATACCTGGTGGATATAGTGGCACGATTCAGCCTTGGATGTTCGCTTCTTACGTCCATACAAAGCCTTTGTTCGTTTCATCACTGATTCAGCAATAACAGGAAATGACGTGAATATTTAGCATCTTGACAGGTTCATACAACTTCAATCATTCACAATTTACCAGTTCAGTGCTCCTCGTTTTCGCAACATGGTTCGATTCGCTTTCTATAATTCTGAATATTTGAATGAGGAGGCTGAAAGTTGAATCGTTCCTTACTATTACTGTTTTGACGGAATAATGAACGATAAATGTTTCAAGTGTGACTTGATTGCATTTGTCAGGTGTGTTCACTGTGAGCAGAGTGTTTGTACGAGGCATGCACTCTTTTCTGAACTGCATATTGATTTTAATAATTGGTAACTTTTCTATGCAATAACAAAACTACTTCGGATTTACAAAACAAACAGCTTTCTCTTGTGTTTCATCACTTAAATATGTAGGAAACACGAACGTAAACTAGTTTAGAGGAAATAATAGATATAAGACTTCTCTCTTATGTGTTGGACTATGTATAGCTGTCACTAGCTCAGGTATCGCTTGCCTAACGATAATGGCTGTCACTAGCTGTGTTGTCGCTTGCCTGCCTAAATATAATAGCTGTTACTAGCTTTGCTATCACTTGCCTGAAGAGTCATCATGATAATAGAATAATAATGTATTCTTTTACAATGACTCCCACTATATCCAAATAAAGATCTCAATTAGCCAAAGAAGATACACAGTCGTTTGATTTAGTTTCAGCTGTAGTTAAGAGTAAGACTTATATGGCTTTTCAATGAGAAGTTGGTAGCCGGTACTTTTTGAATAAAACTGTATTATCTTTGAGTCATTGATATTTATGTTGAGATCAATTTTCTTTCTTTTCTTTCGTAAATTACTATCGGAATTAAATTATTTCGGAAATTTCTATCGAGATTTCCAGGGTTTGAGAAAGAAAAAAAAATATTTATATAATCGCATATCTTAAAATGAAATGAAATGAAGTAGTAAATTTAACGTTCCACGATTTTGAGCCGAGGCTAAGGAAGACAGTGAAGATAAGAAGTGTATGAAATGGTGGAATGAAGAAACTGGGAGGAAACGGGACAACCCGAGAAAACCCATGCACACTGTGTTTGTCCACCATAAAATTCATTTGGTGCGAGTTGAGATCGAACCAGAGATTCCACGCTTCAGAGGTGAACTCTCTACCATTGAACCACTGCGGCCCCTCGGCATATCTTAAGTTCGTTAATACAGTACTACCATTCCCCTAGTATACATTTTTAATCACGGCTAACTATTTGGAAATATAGACTGATAAATTAGTGTAATCTTCATGTATCTAATTGTTTCAATATCTATATTGTGAAACGTAAAAAAATGAAACAGTTTCTCAATATGAGACACTATCAGTAATGCCATCTCTAGATCAATTTTATCAAAAATAGATTAAAACTACACATCATTGTCCAAATAATGTCGAATGTCTGAGTTATCTGTTCTGAGGATGAGGTCAGGTTATGTGAATGCTATACATGAGGTTGGCCACATTCAGTAGATCTCTTTCAGCAGTTTTTTTTTTTTTCGTCTCTTCTATTCTTCATCGTTCTGTGGACTATTGATCTTGAAATGACATGCTGGAATAATACATACCGGTATTGATTTGTCAATGCAAATATATTTGAGGGTACTGTACGTACGGAAGAATCCCAACATGGTGATAAATTCGCAATTTTTGATGTAAAAGAAATGGAAATAACGCGCTTTTTTTACCCTTTCATTTTCTCTGCTTGTGAATGATGGATTGCCAACTCTTCCACTTGTTGTCAGTCTTTTCATCTAACCGCCCTTTCCTCTCTCTATTCTATGAAAAAAAGAAGAAAAACACTATTCATTCTGACAACTCATTGGGGAATTTTCACAGCGATAAAACAATATTGAATTCAGGACCAAGAACATATCTTTTTCTGTTTCTGTATATATATATATATATATATATATATATATATATATATATATATATATATATATATATATATATGTGTGTGTGTGTGTGTGTGTGTGTGTGTGTGTGTGTGTGTGTGTGGCACTACAAAATGCTGGAAACACGATTTTTTAGAAACCAATACATGAGAAATCGTGTTTTTCTTCTTTGCTTCTTTTCTTCTCTTTTCGTTCTTGTATAAAATAATAATACACGCTGTCAATACGCGACTATTTAATTAATTAGGATAATTCTCAGCACGTCAGGTACAAGAATCCACTAGATAAGTCACGCATTGTTTTTTTTTTATTATTATTATTATTATTTTCAGCATGTGCTACCCGTGTACCTGGGTACAATGAAATTCGGATTCACGCAAAAAAAAAAAAAAAAAAAACTAAACTACTCTATTTTGTTAAAACTGGTTGTTTTCCTCTAAGCCTTCGGCCTGCTGTACATTATGGGTTAAAATCGTGCACAATTGAAAGCTCTAATTTTTATATTTAACAATTTTTATCTATTTATCTATTTATATTTGTCCACCAACGGCTCCAAACTATATTTATGTTATGCAAGTTTTTAAGGACTTCGTTATATACAACATTATGTGTATTTAAATCATTGAGTACCTAACGATAACGCAGCTAGCGGCAGCTATTATCGTTAGACAGGCAAGCGGTAACGCAACTACACTGAGAAAAATGATTCAGTTGAAATGTGACCACGTGGTGTGTTAAAAAGTTTTAAACCAAGTTGGGTTGTTTGGGAACGATGGGTGGTCACTTGCAAGCCAACTGTATTAATCGATGGGTCAACAAAATGACTATATGTCACTCTAGAATATTTTAAACCAACACTTGGGTCATACCTGGTTAACGGAAAGTGTCATGATGCGTGAAACATATAGTCTAGAGGAAACTATTTTCACAAGTTTAAAAAGCAAGTATTGTGATTGTGACCAATTACAGAAAACATAGAATGTTATTTCTTGTTTAGTACTTAGCTAAATGTACTGCAAAAAGCTGTGGAATAACTAGTTACTGGCTGTGAGCAATGCAAATATTCACAGCCAGTAAGCAGTTATTTCTGATATACTCGGAAGGCGATATCCTTGGTGATATACCTTATTGGCAGAAAATTTCATGTGTCTGTTGACAGTGTCAAATCCACGTATAGACAAATCAAAGCAGGTGTTCCACAGGGTGCTGTACTTTCACCGCCTTTATATAATCTGTACACGGCAGATCTCCCGACCTTAACACATTGCTTTTTCCATGCCTGGCAACATACTTCACATAGTCATATACAAACACCCGAAAATGTGCAAACTCGAGCTGGTCGTATAATCACTGGTCACGACAGATATACACAAAACAGCCAGATCCTGGAAGATTTAGAGCTAGCCACTGTAAGAGTTCTACGGCATCTCCACAATAATTTCTGGCATACTTTATCCAGATATATTAATCCAGCTATAGCTAACATCGGCACCGAATGAACTCTGCGGAACGTCCACCGCACGCCGCGCATTTAGTATCTTTCCAGTACTGGTAATGAAGTCATAATCAGCTACTCTGAGACAGCTGCAGGTGTAGACTCCCACACATAACAAAACAATAGTAGCATCCAACAAACCACCTGCACATTTTCATATATTCTTTATACCATCCTATTCATGGAGTCAGGGGCTTTGGCCCTATACTCTATACAAAACTACAACATTACCGTGACCGTGACTTGGAGTTGAATTAAACCTCAAGCAACACAATAAAGTAGTAGTCGTTTTGAGTTGGATCACCTTCGTAACCAACTGACGCTTTAACATCAACACATGTTGTGTTAAATTCTCTAACATAACCTTGACTTTTCTAACCAATTGTTTTGTCATGCTTTAACTCCACCGTAGTCAATTTTACCTCCGTAGTTGGGTTATTTACACTCCCTCCCTTCTCCAAGTGACCACAAATGTGGTCATTTCTTACTCCACACTTTCAACTACACGTTTAGTCAAACGTATAATCGGGTTAATGGAATTTACACTTTGTTTGGTCATATTTTACACCAAATGGGGTTAAACGTATTAACCGGTTATGTGATTTCACACCAATTGGATCGTTGGGTTGGACTCCTACACTTAACTACACGTTTATTTGAATTTATTTCAACCAACTTAACTAAACGCTTTGATCCTATTTGGGTCGGAGCAGTTTTAGCCACCTGGTTGGGTTAAAATACCTAGGTATACACCAATAGGGTCAATTTCAACCCAATCATTTTTCTCAGTGTAGTAACAACTATTATCGTTAGAGAGGCAAGCAATAACGCAGCTAGTGACAGCTATTATCATTAGGCGGGCATGCGATAACTCAGCTAATGATAGTTATTATCGTTAGGCAGAGAAGCGATAACTCAGCTAGTGACAGCTATTATCGATAGGCAGGCAACCGATAACGCAGATAGTGACAGCTATTACCATTACGCAGGCAATCGATAGTGCGTGTAGTGACCCATATTTGTGTGGCTGTCTACTGTTAGGCATTAGCTGTCATTCAAACTAACACACTGACAAGTTCACTATTGTACTATTGGGATAAGCTTATGCTATAGAATTTCCGATTTACTGTGTTTTGTATGTATTGTTGTTCCCTGTAACGCTAATTGTTGTAGTATTCGGGTCTTAGAACTCAGGTTGGTTTTACATAACTTGTCTGTCATGATTTACAAAATTAAATTAAATTAAAATTTTCATTTAACGTCCTATATTGTGGTCCTTTATGTTAAATAAATTAGATGATTAATGACAGTGAATGAGTATGGATCAATTAATGGAATGAAAATATGGAGAGAAACTCTAAGAAAAAAACCCCAGACATGATGTTGTACATCAAAAAGTCATAAGATCAAACCAGGAGCTCTTCCCGAACATCTATTATACTTCCCAGTCATGAGTTTATGTCTGTTCTATGGTATGGGTAATTTTTAGCTACCTGTTGTCTAGAAATGAAACAGGAAATACACTTGAGATTTATCTAGAAATTAGCAACAATATAAAAAATTTTAGAAATACAATCTTGTAGATTGGTACTTCATTTTTTAAACTTAATTATTGATTAATGTGTGGCATATATATATACAGTAATATAAAATGCATATAATATAACTACCTTTGTGGTTAATAGTTGCTGTCAGAGGTAGATAGTACAGGAAAACGAACACTCATATCAAATCACCTCAGGTCAGCAATCTTTCGATTTGTCTGACACAACTTTCCACCTTTCCCTATCCTAAGCCAGACTTTTCATTTCTTTATAGTTTTTCTTCCGTATATCTTGTATTATTTGGCCCATGTATTTCAATCGCGATCTTCCCTTAGTCCTTCTTCCTTCTGCAATTCCCTCCATAACTACTAACAAGAATCCTTCATGCCTCAAAATGTCTCAAATCATCCTATCTAATCTTTTCGAAATAATTCTTCAATATATTTCTTTTTTCCCTACCGTCTCCAATACTTTCTCATTTGATATATTCCCCGTTGATTTATTTTGTATCATGCTTCTATATCACCTCATTTCAAAGGCTTCCATTCTCCGTTTTTCCTTTTCTTCTAGTGCCCATATTTCACATTCATACAATACTACAGTCTTCACATATGCTTTCATCAGCCTTTTCTTCAATCCTATGCCGTGTAGAAACTTCTGTTTTTCTTTAAATACCTTCCTCTCACAAGCTTTTTCTGGATTTTACATTTGATTTGCATCTGTTATCGCTCGTTATTTTACTTCATAACAGAACTCCTCCACTCCTTACACCAAGTGATCTCCTATTTTGATCTTCATTTTTCTTGTTGTTTGTTTTCTGGCGCATTTCATAATTTTTGTTTTGCTCTTGATTAATCTTCATGTTGAATATGTTGAACTTGTTCATACCGTCTTCTCTCACTATCTGCCAACATTACGATATCATCGACAAACCCAAGAGTGTGTATTTTCTGCCCATAAACAGTCATTCCTATGATGTGAATGTCCGGGATTTCTTTTATTGTTTCTTCAATGTAGAGATTAAACAAAATTGGTGACAGTAAGCATCATTGTCTAACCTTCTTTCTGAATTGCTGCTTTTCCTCTCTCTCCGTCTACCTCAATTATTGCCTTTTGTTCTTTGTATAGGTTATATATTATTTTTCTCTTCTTATAGTTTATTCCCGCTTCATTTATAATTTTAAACATTTTGTCACATTCTATATTATCAAACGCTTTTTACAAGTCCACAAATGTTATGTTACTTTCTCTTCCGCTCGAATTCTTTCTTGTAGCAATCTTCTTAATACAAATATTTCTTCCATCGTTTTTTTTTTTTTTTTTTTTTTTAATCCAAACTGATCATCTGATAGTACTTCTTCTATTTTGGATTCCAATATTCTACCTAGGTGTAGAGATCTTCGTCAAGATTTTTGAAGCAAGCTTAAGCAAGTTTATCGTTCTGTGATTCTTACATTTATCAGTATTTCTGCTTTTGCTATTACCACTACCTTGCTGGTCTGGAAATCTGTAGGATACGAAGCAAAAGAAAATAAATAAATAATGTATCAAGAACAATGAGAACAATGAAACGACTACAATGTTCACAGCGCGCAAACTTGAGTATAGCAGTTGCTGTTAACGAGCCTAAAACTGGCACCAAAGCCGCAATGCATGTTCGTACGCCAAAACATTTAATTGTTCGTGGACCGACTCATAATTGGTTCGGAAATTGTGTTTATTGGTCGATTTGTTCATGACACAATGTACCTCTGTATTAAAACTATATGCTTATACACTTACAATCAGTTTCTTTTGAGAGTGAGATCTAGAAAACCTCAAGCTTTAGTAACTTTTTTTTTTTGTCAAGTCCAAAGGGACTGTTTTAGCTCTTAAGGCCCAATGCCGACGCTGTTAACGTGGCGTTAGCAACGCGGAAAAGTGGATGTTACTCTTTCAAACTATATGGATGATAAATACGCAGTGTACGGAAGCTACGTCAAAGCCTCTTTTCAATAGCTTAAAATAAGCCCCTTTTCAATTTTATATTTTCTCGTTGACAACAATTACTTTTGTAGTACTGGTGTCTTCCCGTTGTGCCTACTTCCCGTTATGCCTACAGGCCCTCCAGCACTTTGTAGAAAATATTTTTAATGATCTTATCTGTAGGCAGAACGGTAATTCCCGTTGTGCCTACTTCCCGTTCTGCCTACTCTTTCGAGACGGGGAATTCTGTGCAGGGAGGGATCTTTTCTAGGGATTTTTTCTTTAGTAATTCTAATAGATTCTGTAAGAAGAATAACTATTCCTTTAAATTTCATCATATATTTTAAATGTTATCTTACTTGCTCTTCTCAGAAAAAATGACTAGGTACAGTTTTGTTATTAGCAGCGTTATTCACGTCTACTTTAGTAGAGATGTGTTTTTTTAATACTTACAGAGAAATGGAAAATTAATTGATTCAGTTACAAGAAAATAAACTTATTTCGGTCTAATATCAAGTCATTTCACAACAAAATTTTATTCAGTTTTCCAGTAGTTCATCTCCAACATTCTAAGGCTCGCAGTACGTAATAGGTGCTACAGTTCACATCCTCAAAATATATTTGGCCATATATTAAACAAACAATGCAAGAAGATGCATAATTCGGTCTCTTTTCTTTTTCTAAAAAAAGCCTTTGTCTTCTACATCACAGATCTTTTTCCGGCATCACCTCTATATATGATCAGGTGCTTTGTCCTCTATACATGATTCTGTATTACACGCAATATGTCGTACTTATATTGTAAAAAAAGAAAAAAATGGGACCGCAATGGCTCAGGGGTAGAGCGTTCACCTCTGGTGCATGGGATCCATGGTTCGATCCCAGCTCGAGCCAGGTGAGCTTTGTGGTGGACAAACACCGTGTGCGTTGGTTTTCTCGGTGTTCTACCGTTTTCTCCTACTTTCCACTATTTCATTCATTTCTCATCATCACCGTCTCCTTTAGCCTAGCCAGCATTACCGTAGGACGTAAAACTTAAAAATTTCATTTCATTTCATTTATACTGTCAATGTAAATACTAAATACCACATATCGTCAATATACCCAATGTAATTTAAATAAAGATCTCATAATCGTTGTTCAAAATGTAAACAGTATGCAACCACATCTATGTAAGCCATCAAGCCTATTACACGTGGTTCCAGCCTTCCTAATAATCGTAAATATCCGTAACTACTGGAAAACCGATTAAAATTCGGTTGTGAAATGAATTGATATTAGCCCGAAGTAAGTCTGTTTCGTGTTCGTTTCAGATACAATGTCAAACGGGTTACTGGCAACTGAATCAATCAATTCGAGGAAAGAGATATGATGGAGACAAACACTCTTTTTAAAGGCCGCCTTATGCATCCTCTTGCGTTGTTTGTTTAATAGTTGGCCAGACATGTCTTGGGGATGTGAACTGTGGCATTTTTTAGTACTGCAAGTCTTAGCATGCTGGAGGTAAACTACTGGAAACCCAAATAAAATTTTGTTCTGCAATTGCTTGATATTAGATCTTTTTTTTTTTTTTTTAATGTTTGTTTCACATACAATGTCTAACATTCTTGCAACTGAGTCAACCAATTTTCCATGTATGATGAAACTTGTAGAGGTGGTGGTTGTTTTTACAGAAGCTTTTAGAAATACTAAAGAAATATTCCCTACAAAAATTCCTCCCTGCACATAATTCCCCGTCTCGAAAGAGTAGGCACAACGGGAAGTAGGCACAACGGGAATTACCGTTCTGCCTAGAGATAAGATAATTAAAAATATTTTCTTTAAAGTGCTGGAGGGTCTGTAGGCAGAACGGGAAGTAGGCACAACGGGAATGAACCGTAGTACTAGCTGAACTTTATACCTGGAAGTGCTATTTATTGCTTCCACGTTTCGGAAAATACTTCTTTATTCAACAATTATGATGCTAATCGTTTGGATTTCATTTTTCACTGTATTAATTTTTCTTCTTTCTTTTACTAAATTATGGGACTACATGATCACATACAATTGTTATGCCATTAAATACGTACACACTATCAACGCCGCGCTGAATATTTTCAACGCTAGGTTACCGCGTCCTCGCTACTCAGCGTTGTCACAGCCCTAGCTCTGAAGTGGGCTGAAAAGTAGTACCAAATTGAAACAAAAAGGGCCGAATTCGTTATTTTATACCAGTGTGATATATGGCTCTATAACACGAAACTAAAAGAGGTAAAATTCTAGAATACTTCCCCCCCCCCACCTCTTCCAAGAGTCTAAATCAAGAAAGTGCTCTTTTTAAAAATTACTTTTTAAAAACATCCAAATAGAAGGACCCGAACAAACTTGGTATAGAATCTTTGCAACGACACATAAATTATACTTACTAGAGCACCTCTGGTCTTCTTCAGAATATTATACTTGATTCAACGTGTATGTGCTTCTTCTTCTTCTTTTTTAATATTTCAAGTTGAAATTTCTCGTCTCCTTCATGCGCGGCACGGATGTACCCATGTAGCGTTGTTTCCCAGTGTAGTTTGAATTACGAATATTCAAAACAATGTTCGTAGCGTTATACGGTACAACGTCAGTGAATGAATGCTCAACAGCATTTTTTAAAGAGTCCAACACATAGTATGAGTAAAGTGAAATATAGGAAAAGTCTTACTGACATTTTTGAAAATGTGACAAGTATTTCTTAAATGGTGCTGAATCGGGTAGAATTGTACCAACTTTTTTACAAAAGGGGCTGAAAATTCCAGCGTGGTACCCACGGGCCGATGAATGACAAAAAGGGCTGAATTTGGTACAATTGTACCAAGTGTGGCAACACTGTCGCTACTTGTTTAAAACATTCGTATAGTCCATCCAACGGTATAGCCATTGCCACAGACAGTCGGAATTAACGCTGCGTTGGTAAAGGCTCATTTTTAACGGCGCGGCGTACAGTCTAGGCCTAAGATTACCTATGTCGCTAAGGCGTTGCAAAAGTTGATACTGTGTTTGTCAACCTGTAGAAGAGCTACGTAATGAGTTGACGGACATTGCAGGGGCTTTGCTTAATTCTGAATGGTAAAATCTATTGTATGTTGCCAACTTCAAAGGTCTTTAGAGCCTCAATGAGGGATGCTCAGTTAAAAATAATAATAGTAAAAAGGGTCACTGTGTAGACAGCGCGGATTCAGCTAATATATATGTAAAAATTCGTAATCAAGGGATTAATGAGCGTGGTATCACTTTTAATATCTGGTAGAGAAGTTGACTCAGTAGAATAAAACGATTAAAGAACAAGTTGAATAAAGAAGTGAATGACAGTAGCTTAACCATCTGAAATGAGCACAATTTGATTGATCAGAGATGTTCATGAGCTCTGAAGGCCAATGATACAGGAGTACTCTTACGAGTACTCCTTACAAATCTTTATATAAAAAAGATCCTCTCCGTTTCTATCAGTGATTTGAGTTTGAGTTGCGGTGTGTGGTCGGACATTGTAATGAAGCAGAACGATCTTCTTACTCAGCATGCCATATCTTTTGTTTTGGATTGCAGTTTTTGGTCTTACAACACGTCATAGAATTTATTGTGTCACTACGAGGTAAAAAAAAAAAAAATCCATAAACAGCATCCCTTTTCTGTCCCAAAACACAGTACACATGATTATCCGGGCTGAAATTGTTTGTCTGAAGTTCACTTTCTTGGGTGATGTTGGATGCCAC